>NC_047528.1:32183379-32495542 GCF_012275295.1 Melopsittacus undulatus | reverse complement strand
GAGACTGACTGGTCTGTAATTCCCTGGGTCATCCATTTTTCCCTTCTTGAAAATGGGGGTTATATTTCACTTTTTCCAGTCATCAGGAACTTCACCTGAATGCCATGATTTTTCAACTATGATGGCCAATGGCTTTGCAACTTCATTCGCCAGCTCCTTCAGGACCCGCGGATGGATTTCATCAGGTCACATGTGTACATTCAGGTTCTTAAGATGGTCTCGAACCAGATCCTCATGTACAGTGGGCCCAAGGTCTAGGTTTTCACAGTCCCTGTGTCCGCCTTCCAAGACTTGGGTACTGCGGTCAGAGCCTTTGCCAGTGAAGACCGAGGCAAAGAAGCCATTCAGAACCTCAGCCTTCTCCAAGTCCTGTGTAGCCAGTTCTCCTGAAAGTTTCCGTAGGGGCCTACATTGTCCCTAGTCTGTTTTTTAGCCACTATATACCTATAAAATCACTTCCTATTAACATCCCTTGCCAAGTTTAGCTCCAATTGGGCCTTAGCTTTCCTAACTTGGTCCTTAACTACCCGGACAACATCCCTGTATTCATCCGAGGCCACCTGTCCTTGCTTCCACCTTTTATAAGCCTCTTTTTTCCTGTGAATTTTTCTCAGCAGCTCCTTATCAATCCAAGGAGGTCTCGTGCCCCTCCTGCTGTACATCCTTCTAGTTGGGAAGCAACACTCCTGAGCTTGTAGCAGGTGATCCTTGAATATTAACCAAGAGTCTTGGGCCTCCTTACCCTCTAGGGCTATATCCCATGGAACCTTGCTAAGCAGGTTCCTGAAGAGGCCAAAGTCTGCTCTCTTGAAGTCCAGGGCAGTGAGCTTACTGCACACTCTTCTGTCTTGAGGACCTCGAATTCAACCATCTCGTGATCACTACATCCAAGACTTCCCTGGAGAGTCACATTTCCAACGAGCCCTTCCCTGGTGGTGAGCACGAGGTCAAGGAGGGCACCTCTCCTCGTCGGCTCCTCTCTTGCTTGCAGAAGGAAGTTGTCTTCCACACAATCAAGAAACCTGCTTGTGCCGGGCCGTACTGTCACCCCAACAGATGTCAGGGTGGTTGAAGTCCCCCATGAGAACAAGGGCCTGTGACTGTGAGGCTTTTCCTATTTGTCTCTAGAGTTCTTCATCCACAGATTCCTCTTGATCAGGAGGTCTGTAACATATCCCCACAGTAATGTGCCCCATCACCAATTTCCCCTTAACCCTGACCCACAATCTTTCTGTTAACTGGTCACTTGTCCCCAGACAGAGTTCCATACTCTCCTGCCTATCCCTAATATAAAAGGCAACTCTCTCTCCCCTCCTACCAGGCCTGTCTTTTCTAAAAAGCCTGTAACCTTCCATTCCTACACTCCAGTCAAAGGAGCCATCCCACCATGTTTCTGTGATGCCTATTATATCATAGCCTAGTAGATGTGCCCACATCTCGAATTCCTCTTGTTTATTCCCCATGCTACGGGCATTTGTATAGAGGCATCTGATCCGAGCTCCAAATGAAGTCGGCTCAGTGGCTGGAGTCGCTAGAATATTACTACATTGCTCGGAGTATTTATTATAGGTGCTGGCAACTGCTGGCAACAACTGTTGGGACGGAATGATGCTCCCCTCCCCCAACACAACTTGTTTCAATGGAACTAGTTGTTTTGGTTGTGGATTTACATATGCAGTCTTATGAAAACTACAGGGGTATTTATAGACAGTCTTCACAGGCTGATACACAGTTGTGTGCATGACAAAACTATGTGACCCCTATGCAAACTATGATGTTTTCTCATATGTGAGTTCCCAGTAATTCCAACCACATTTTATCACACATGGAATACATATACGAATGGTTTATAAAAAGACTTTGTGTGTCTGTATCTGACATATATGTGTTTATTATTATTATTTTTTCTGTAATAATTTGTTATTAAAAGCTATATAATTGTGGCAATGTTATTACTATGGGTTTTTCTCGGTTCTTTGGAAGTTATACAAATCTGTGGGGAAATAAAAGTAGCACCTGCTCAAAAACTCTCTATGTTTAGGACTAGTGGCCACATGGAATTAAAATAACAGTTAAATGTTGAATAACAAAACTGAAAAACATGGACTACTGAATATCAGATATCAAATTTTACAAACAAAGGACTTAAAATGTCAAAAATAATTTTTCAACTTCAGTATTATCTTTAGGCATGTGGAGGATTCACTGTGAATCTGTTACTGAATGACAAACAGAAGATGAATCCATCCAGTCCCCAAGCCACTGTAGTCATATGCCAAGTGTCATTTTTTTGAGGAGGACAGAAGTCTCAAAGCAAGGTGCTGACAGAGAGGAATGTTGTACAAAGGATCTAACATGTTAATATTCCCCTAAGTGGGAATATTATACAGACCAAAAGAAGAAACATGACATATCCTGCTCCTGGGGCAGCCCTCTCAACCTTTGCTGATTCAGAAATCCTGATCAAAATAAAATAGAAGCAAGATTTGTTACCTCATCAAAACTAAATCTGCCATATGAGCTAATCATCTTTTTATTTTCTCATCTCTGATGGTAAGCAGAAATTCAGAGATTGGTAGTCAGTATACGTGATACCTGACAAAATTCAAGTGGAATTTGAGCAACAATATAACATGCATGACAATGCCTAAAAGGACCTTAACAACTGAATTAAAAAAGTAAAGGTATTAATATAAGTATCGCACCACATATTTAAGTCACTAAAGTAAAAATTTGCAAATGAAGCTTCCCGTTGCACATTATAAATAAGATCTACAGGCTATTATGTCATCAGTTTTATATACATGCATAACAGAAGAGGATGCCTACCAGGTAATGATGGAGAAAGTTCTCAGGAGTGGTTGCCCAGATCACATCTACAGGAATCAGCAAATATTAGTAATTTCCTAATAGCCCTTCAGGTTTGGAAAGGCACACAACTTAACCTCAATAAGGAAGTCTCCACAAACCTCAGAGATACAGGAAGTATTTTTCTCTCCCAGTACTTTTGACCCAAATGATGATTAAAAACTGACAGAGGGAACAACAGCTCTGAAATTCTCAGTCTTCGCTAACTGCTTTGTTAATTGTTTATGCACCTGTATTGGCAGGCAGTCTTAATTATACCTGACTTCCAGGCAGCCCACACATCATTCAGATTTCAAGTGTAGATGCTGTAGACCCTGGATGGCACTCTGCGTGGAAACTTTCTTTGGTGTCATAGACCTTAGAGGATCAACTAACTCCAAGCAGCCTGGCAGATAACATTTCCTGTCAAAACAAAACAAAGCAAAAGAAAACAAACCAAAATATTAATGTTTTATTAAAACCACCACATATTTCTCCCTACTAAATGGAACTACCTTTACAAAGTCAGCAATACAGAGGATATGTAATAATCAGAAATCAGTTGTCAGCAATTTACTCATTTCCCATTCTGAAGAAGTTGTTTTGTTCTCCATTGTGGACATTTGCTTAGAAAGATCACCAATGCCTTATACATCAGGTCCTCTGCCTCTCTTTGAGCTGAACTGTTAAGGGGAGAACCAAAATATTCTCTTATTAAGAGTTATAGGAATAGCAGCAAGCAGTGAATCATAACAGGAGCAGATGTCTTCAGCAAAACAAATGATGCAGATCCAGTATCTACATTATATACAGTTTGGATGTTTCACTTCAGATTAGATTGTCTGGTCCCCTGGATTGAATACTATCCTGGAGTGGGAGCACATTAAGTTCCTGGATCACAGTTTTTAGTTTATTTTTATCTGAATGGATTAAATGTGTATTCTTCAGAATCAGAACCTAAGTACAGGAAGTGGATATGATCTGGAGATTTATTGCAGAAGTATTCCCCTGATACAAAGTAAAATACTGGTGTAGACATATGAACAGGCAATTTCTTTTTTGTTATAGTGGCAGATTCAAGTAGCTGTCAAAATATGAGCTATATTCACATGTTTGTTTTTTTTTTTCTCACTCTATAAAGTGATGGAGCCTATTCGATGATTTTCTCTTTTTTAATTTATTTTAGTTTTATTTTTTTAATAAGATACTTTTACAAGCTGTCACTCAAGACAATTTTTTTTGTGTGTGTGCTATTAACATTTTGTTGGGTTTAGACACAATTATTTCTAATTTCAAAAAATCCAGACATGAGAAACACAGAAAAATATGCATAATTTAATCTAAAAATAATCTTGGCAAACAGCTAAATGTCCACCCAGCTGCTCATTTGCTCCCCTGCTTCCTCGTGGGAATGGAGAAGAAAAGTAGGAAGAAGAGGAGTAAAGAAGGTCATGAATCAAGATCAAGACAGATAGATTTACCTTTGTGGGCACAAGATGCTTGACTTGAGGAAAATTAATTTATTGCCAAATAAAATATTTAATTACTGATAATAATATTGCTAGTGGTAAAGAAAAAGACTCAACTCCACTCCTTCAATTCAGCCTCCTCTCCCTACCCCAGGTGGTGCAGGGGGATGAGGTGGTGGTGGGTTGTAGTCATTACACAGAGGTTTCTCTTTGATGCTCCTCCTTCCTCATATTCTTTTCCATTCCTCCATTGTGGTCTCCTCATCTGGCTGTAGGGAATATCTGCTGCAGCACCTGGAGCACCTCCTCCACTGGGCAGAGGGTGGCTCTGACCTCTTCTCACAGAGGCCACCCCTGCAGCCCCCAATAACAAGGCCACCCCTGACCCCCCAACTACCAACAGCTGGGCATATTAACCCAATACACATGAATATTATCTTTCTTTACATCTCCAAAAGGAGCAGATCAGAGAACTAGCATAATTTTTCTCCCATTCATTTCAAGTCCTTTTAAAAGAAGTATCATATAAAGGAGAAGAAATGGTTATGTTGCACTGCATGCTCGTCTGGACTAAGCTGCAGTTTTGGGCAGCAGATTTAAAAAAAAACAAACAAACAGAAAACAAAGAAAAAATAATTGGAGAGAGTTCAGAGGAGAGACAAAGAAATAATAAAAGGTTTGAAAAACAAGACAGTTGAGAAAAGGCTAAGCAAACTGTGCATGTACATTCTATAGCCAAAGAAGACTGAGAAAGCATATTATAGTCCTTGAATCTAAAAAACTATACTTTAAGGAAGCCAATAAGAAAAGGAAGACAAGTGATAGCCTCCAGTTGCAGAAGAGAATTCTGGTTAAATATTGGTAAAACTTAAAATCTATATTAATTGTCAGGGAAAAGACTGTGTTGCAGGGCGTGAAGTGGAGTTAGCTTTGGTAGACATATTTGAGGTTAGGGTTTCACACCTATTCATAAGCAATATTTCAGGGGTCCTGAAATCAAACTTGCTGGACTATAGTAGTCAACCAAATGAATCTACTAGCCCAAATCATTGCTGTATGTGACTCTATGCCTTTTGAAAAGTGAGCTTTCTTCCAGTTCAAAAAATAAGCTTTGTGATTTTTACAAAACAGAGTGTACTGTATCTGTATACTGGGGGAGGGAGCTGGAAAGAAGAGGTGGTGCAATTCTGATATGTCTGTTTACTTTCATGAAGTGGTTGCCTTGATGCACATTTTAGGCCAGCATGTTGCTTAAAATCTTATTTTTATTAATTCATGATGTAGGTAAGGTTCTAGACACAAAATGGTGAATACAGCTTTTTTTTAAGCTACAGGATTGAAAGAGCAGGAACTGAGAACCTTTTTATATTGTTTCATCAATGTATTACATTACCAAAGGAGAAGATAGGAGGAAAGTTAAGTCTTCATACTCAGCCTGCTTCCTACTGGGGATACACATAGATAACTTGTCGTAACACACAGTCTACCACATTTTCTAAATAAATGTTATCAACCATTTTTTTAATAATTATCGTTCTTTCCCCCCTAAGTATAGAAAGGAGAAATGATTTTAAAATACTGTATGATTTTGCATACAGACACCTCTGTTCTGAAATGAGATCTGCATATACCAAAGCCTCCATAGGAGTTATCTAGTAGTCATTAGAGATACATGTGCACACAGAAATATATCATCAAAAATATTATTAAAAGATCATGTTCTTAAACACAGTTTCCGGTTTTGAAATAGTTTTTTTTCCCTCTACACACAACTCCGTAAAAACATATTAAATAAGCTAACTAATACATACAAACCTCAACCAAAGACTGGCATTAAGCTCTTGCATGCTGTTGCTCTGTGTGACTCGGAATCCAAACCTCAATGCAGATGTAGAACTCTGGTTTTATTCTCATGGGTAGTTTTACTCTACTGATGCAAATTGGTTGTTTTCAGTGCAGTTAGTCTTTATATTTATTATTTATATTAATATCACAATAAAGCCATTACCTCTGAAGGCGATTGTCCTGGGTTCAGCTATAGCAGTTACTTTTCTCCTTCTTAGTAGCTGGTGCAATGCTGTGGTTTTGACTTTTAGCCTGGAAACAACACTGATAACACTGATGTTTTTAGTTGCTGCTTAGTAATGTTTTCTCTGACCAAAGATTTTCTGAGTCTCATGCTCTGCCAGGGAGTGGGGGAAGGTGGGAGGAAGCAGAGACAGGACACCTGACCCAAACTAGCCAAAGGGGTATTCCATACCACACCACATCATGCCCAAGATGTAACTGAGAGTCACCCGGAAGGGTTAGTTCACAGTGGGGTTGGACTAGGTATTGGTCAGTGCTCAGTTGGGAGGGTGAGGTGTTATCGGTTGGCAGGTGGTGAGGCGTTGTATTCTCTTCCCTTGTTATTTCCTTTAACATTATTATTATTGGTGGTAGCAGTAGTGATTTGTGTTATACCTTAGTGACATGGTTTGAGCAGTAGCAGTCATTTTTTCTCCTTCTTGTAGCTGGTGCAGTGCTGTGTTTTGACTTCTGGGCTGGGAACAGTTGCGAGCATGTTTTGAGGGTGTTTTTGTTCAGGGCCTTTTCTGAGCACGTGCTCTGCCAGGGAGGAGGGGAGTCTGGGAGGAAGGAGAGACAGGACACCTGACCCAGGCTAGGCAATGAGGTATTCCATACCATAGCACATGATGCCCAGGATGCAACTGGGAGAGAGAGAGCTGGAGGGGTGGAGCTCTGGAGGAAAATGGAGGAGGGAGCACGCGGTGCTCGGCCGGGCAGAGTGGAGTGAGTTATGGGTCGGTGGCTGGTGGGGTGTTGTATTCTCTTCACTTGTTGTTTGCTTTATCATTATTATTTGTAGTAGTAATGACAGTGGTGATTTGTGTTATGCCTTAGCTATTAAACCGTTCTTCTCTCAATCCGTGGGGGTTACATTCTTTGGATTTTCTTTCCTAACTCTCCGGGAGTTGGGGGACTTGGTTTAAACCACAACACTTAGTTACTAAACTGTTCTTATCTCAAGCTGTGGGAGTTGCATTCTTTTGATTCTTGTCCCCATCCCTCTGGGAGCAGGGGGAGGGCAAGAAGGGGGGGGGCGGGGGGTGAGGGTGGAGTTGGGGGAGAGAGAAACTGTGTGGCTGACTTGCTGACAGGGCTTAAACCAGGACAGTGGTATTTGTATCTGATGAGGTAAATCAAAATCTCACACCTGCACATTCTTGAACTGAGTCTTGCAGCATGAAGCCATCTCAGTTAAAATATATATTTCAGGTATTGAATTATATTTTATTTCTGAGATCTGGTCCACACAGTCTGACATTTATTGGGTTATTTTATTTTATTTCACATACGTTAACTTTTTCAATTGTTACCTTTAAGTTCTCTTACCTTTTCTTTCTTTATCTACCCCAGCTTTTTCCTTTTACATTCAGGTACTGGCTTGCCACTCCAGGCTTTGTGCATATTGCAGGAATTCTGTCAGTATTCCCCAAGGCCCACTATTTTCTCTGTCAGCTTGCCTCACAGACCCAACAGAACATTTCAGAATCTGATCTCAACCAACACTTAGCTCCCAACTGTTCATTTACACGACAAACCTGGACTATGCTGCGTTACATTCTGTTGATTTTTTCTTATTCATCATTCTGCTGCACAGTCAGAGAGTAAACTGTGGCTTCTGAGATTATGCTTTGCATCATCAAAAGTTATAGAAAAATATAAATCTATCTCTTTGTACAGACATCTTTGGCAAGATGAAGTCATATAAACCAGACCCAAATGAAGAGTTTGGATTTCTTCTACTGCATTTTCCCCAGGCATGGAAAATATCTTCAATTTCATAGAAAGACACATTTTATCTTCACATACATTTCCAACACTACTCTCACTCTTCCATTAGTTTCTATGCCTCCCTTGCTGCTTGTAAGGCCATGTGATATTAAAATTGACAGAAATGGTATCTTTCATTCTATGTAGACAACGCTGATATTTCCTGCCAATGATATAAAGATAGTTATCTGGTTCCATCTCAAAATATACTCTACTGCTACTACTTAAAATAAAAGATTGCATGGCATAGGTATTACCTCCTATTCTGAAATTTTTCCTTGTTTTACCAGTTTCCATAATAACAAGTTTAAGAATAATAACAACAAAAAAAATTTACATTGTTTTGTCATGTACTTGACATAGTAACTTCCTGTTAAACAGTATGAGTTATGAAAATTATAAAGGAAACTTTCATATTTTTTTCATCTCTGAAGCCACAGTAAAAACAGTAGCCAAAGAGCTAAGTTGAAAGTCAACTGTTAGGAAAAAGGAGGGAAAAAGAAACTTGGGAAGAGTCTCAGATTAATCTGTTCTTTAGAGTTCTTCATAGACTTGCTCAGATTTTTTTTGTTGTTGTTGTTTTGTTTTGCCCACTCTCAATGTGGCCTAATTTTTGCTTTTCTTGCATTGTTTTTATTTTTTCTTATTGTTTCAAATGCCTGTTAATAATTGTCGTGGTTTAAACCAAGTCCCCCAACTCCCGGAGAGTTAGGAAGGAGAATCCAAAGAATGTAGCCCCCACGGATTGAGATAAGGACGGTTTAATTGCTAAGGCATAACACAAAACCCCTACTGCCATTTACTACTACAAATAATAATGATACAGCAAACAGCAAGTGAAAAGAATACAACACCCCACCAGCCACCGACCCATAACTCACTCCACCCTGCCCGGCCGAGCACCATGTGCTCCCTCCTCCATTTTTCTCCAGAGCCCCCCTCCCTGCTTTCTCCTTCCCAGTATGCATCCTGGGCATCACGTGCTATGGTATGGAATACCTCATTGCCTAGCCTGGGTCAGGTGTCCTGTCTCTCCTTCCTCCCGGACTCCCCTCCTCCACCTGGCTGGAAAAAAAACCTTGAACAAAAACACCCTCAAAACATGCTCAAACCATGACAATAATTTTTACCCAAAGATTTGTAACACCTGCATTAATATGCCTACTTTTCCCTGTGATATTTTTCATGCAAGGGAATTCTACTCAACAGTAGTCTAACAGTGGAAACACAATTTTCTTTTTAAATTACTATTGCATATGAAGACTAGTGAAAGAGGATTCAGCTATTCAGCACAAGAGGACTGCTATCAATCATTTGCACTGAAAAGACAGATTTATGTCTTTTTTGTCTAGTCTGAGATGACTGGGTCGGATGTGATAAGACAATTAACACCAGCAGGCTCACCAAAAAAAATGGAAGAGTTTAGGTTTCTATATAAGACAGTAAGACTAGAGAGAATAAATAAGTGAAATTAGTTGACCTAAGACAAAGTTTTGAGTTTTGATGTTGAAGGAAGCTCTCTGTCTCCATTAAAGGAGTTGTATAGGGACACACCTATAGCATTGAAAGAAACAAGGCTCGTAAACATTTTTGACACTAGTGTCAACCAGCACAGGATAACCTTGCTTCCTTGATATTGCCTTCCTCGATCCTCCAAAAATAGTGGTCACATTTAATATACATGCTAGAAATTATCTCAGTGCTAATGCATGAAGTATGTGCAGAAATTGATTAGGAGAGCAAACATTTACTTCAGCAAAGCTTATCAGACTGTTCAAGCAACTAATAGTACAGGCAGCTGAGCTCAGTAAGAAAGAATGCTCACTATCAACACATAGCTTACTAGAATCAGGTTTCCTTAAGGAATGTATGTGCTACCTGCACACACAATTTCATGCATTTTACATGCAGAACCTTGTATCCATGGCACTCTTTATCTAAGTTATTTCAAAATTAAGAGATTATGAAATATAATTTTTCCACCAAAACAGAAAAATTTCCATTCCTGCTTCATATATTTACAGTCATTTGTTATATCTATACTACCTACCTAGTATAAAGTCATTGTTTCTCTTTGCAAAGCAGATCCAAAGGCCTGTCAGCCATCAGAAGGCCACAGTAACCAGATATGGATCAGTCTGGACTAACCTGGGTGTGTCTCTTGCCCTCAGGATAATTCTGTCTAGTATAGATGGTGTCTTCGAAAAGATGAGGAAAGCAGTCTGATTAATATTCTTTATCCAAACATACCTGCTTATCCAGCCTTCCACAACCCAACACAATCATGCTGTTGCTGCCTGTTTGAAAGCACCACTGATGGCATTAGGATGCAACATTTTGCAGAAATTGCATTATCCCTACTTCTAAATTCTGTGACCTGACAGTGGCTTCCATCATGTTGCTGTCATGTTCCTTGTTTGGCTTTCATTTAGCCTGGCAAAGGCCTTTATGTGCAACAGGTGTAGCAAGTTTGGTTGCTTTACCTGTTGCTGCTATTTCCTGTAGCTCCTTGTCAAAGGCTGGGAAATGTGTGTATAAAAGAGAGCACTTGTCATAGGTTGAGCAGTAGCAGTCATTTTTTCTCCTTCTTGTAGCTGGTGCAGTGCTGTGTTTTGACTTCTGGGCTGGGAACAGTTGCGAGCATGTTTTGAGGGTGTTTTTGTTCAGGGCCTTTTCTGAGCACGTGCTCTGCCAGGGAGGAGGGGAGTCTGGGAGGAAGGAGAGACAGGACACCTGACCCAGGCTAGGCAATGAGGTATTCCATACCATAGCACGTGATGCCCAGGATGCAACTGGGAGAGAGAGAGCTGGAGGGGTGGAGCTCTGGAGAAAAATGGAGGAGGGAGCACGCGGTGCTCGGCCGGGCAGAGTGGAGTGAGTTATGGGTCGGTGGCTGGTGGGGTGTTGTATTCTCTTCACTTGTTGTTTGCTTTATCATTATTATTTGTAGTAGTAATGACAGTGGTGATTTGTGTTATGCCTTAGCTATTAAACCGTTCTTCTCTCAATCCGTGGGGGCTACATTCTTTGGATTTTCTTTCCTAACTCTCCGGGAGTTGGGGGACTTGGTTTAAACCACGACAGCAGGTAGCAGAGAAAGGTTCAGTGGGAGATTCAGTGAACTTGACCATGGAAGATTTAGAAATCAACAACAATTGATACTTACAAAGTTGGAAATTGCATTTTTGATAAACATTTCGTACTTAAAGACTGTTCCAGTACCTTGTCCTAAATACTTGACCCAAATTCTGCTGAAGTCACTGTAAAGATTCCTATTGAACTCAAGCAAATTTTATTTCCAACTTTTAAAGCAGTATAGCTATTTCCTTGATTGGTCTATATTGAGGTAGTGCCTCACAGGGTGCTATGAGGCATAGTGCATCTTTCTGAGGCATTCTAAACCTAGCACTGATTTAGTTACAGCAGACATAACAGATAATACATAAGAGACTGACATGATTCCTCTCCTTCCATTTTTCCCCTGAGAATTAATGAAAAAGGTTGACTGTGGCCAGAGGCTAAAATTAACATGTATGTATAGATATAAGCAAGAATGGAGAGAGAGAACAGTTTAAAGGGTATTCAGCTAAAGATAGAAATATTTAAGACTGCAGGGCTTGAAGAAATGTATAATAGATAGGAACTGCAGGACTTCTCATTGTTATCTCTCAACTGCTACTTAAAATTTTTGAGAGCTGAGGAGAAATCAGAATCAGAAATTACAGATTTTTCAACAGCAACTATGCAGAACTATCTTGGTTACATTTTTTAAGAGGTGAGAAGGATGGAATAGAGTTGATAGAAAAACCACAGGAATCTTTATTTAGTAAAAGCTGTTGACATAAACTTAAAAGGAAACAGAGAAATGTGTTCTAGATGTAATGATTGTAAAGTGGCTACACAGCCAGCTGAAAATAAACAAACACACAAATAATAGCTACCTTTTCAAACTGGAAAAATATTTCAAGTGAGGACTCCAAGGACATACCTCCACTCCACAATGCAGTGCTTTGTTACAGAGACCTAAGCTAATGAAATGCTATTCAAAGGCATTCTCTCTAATGTGGCCTTTCCAGTGTTAATTACTTTTGTAGACTAGAATAGAATATTCTAGAATAGATTAGAATAGGCAAAATTTTCTCTTAGTGAAGCCATGCTGGCTGTCACCAAGCACCTTGCTCTTTTTCATGTGCCTCAGCATGCCTTCCAAGAGAATCTGCTCCCAGATTTTGCCAGACACAGAAGTGAGACTGACTGGTCTGTAATTCCCATGGTCATCTGTCTTCCCCTTCTTGAAAATGGGGGTTATATTTCCCTTTTTCCAGTCATTGGGAACTTCACCTGACTGCCATGATTTTCCAACTATGATGGCCAGTGGCTTAGCAACTTCATTCACCAGCTCCTTCAGGACCCGCAGATGTATTTCATCAGGTCCCATGGGCTTGCACACATTTAGGTTCTTAAGATGGTCTCGAACCAGATCCTCTCGTACAGTGGGCCCAAGGTCTTCATTCTCGCAGTCCCTGTGTCTGCCTTCCAAGACTTGGGTGGTGTGGTCAGAGCCTTTGCCAGTGAAGACCGAGGCAAAGAAGCCATTCAGAACCTCAGCTTCCTCCAAATCCAGGGCAGCCAGTTCTCCTGATAGCTTCCAGAGAGGACCTACGCTGTTCCTTAGTCTGTTTTTTATTCACTACATACCTAGAGAATCCCTTCCTGTTATCCTTAACATCCCCAGCTAAGTTTAATTCTAATTGGGCCTTAGCTTTCCTAACTTGATCCCTAGCTTCCTGGACAACATCCCTGTATTCTTCCCAGTCTGCCTGTCATTGCTTCCACTTTTTATAATCCTCCTTTTTCCTTCAAATTTTCCTCAGCAGCTCCTTATCCATCCAAGGAGGTCTCCTGGCCTTCCTGCTGTACTTCCTTCTAGTCGGGAGGCAACACTCCTGAGCCTGTAGCAGGTGATCCTTGAATATTAACCAAGAGTCTTGGGCCCCCTTATCCTCTAGGGCTATATCCCATGGAACCTTGCTAAGCAGGTTCCTGAAGAGGCCAAAGTCTGCTCTCTTGAAGTCCAGGGCAGTGAGCTTGCTGCACGCTCTTCTGACTATCTTGAAGACCTCGAATTCAACCATCTCGTGATCACTGCATCCAAGACTTCCCTGGAGAGTCACATTTCCGACCAGCTCTTCCCTGTTGGTGAGCAGAAGGTCAAGCATGGCACCTCTCCTTGTCAGCTCCTCTATTGCTTGCAGAAGGAAGTTGTCTTCCACACAACTGAGGAACCTCCTGGATTGCTTGTGCTAGGCCGTACTGTCACTCCAATAGATGTCAGGGTGGTTGAAGTCTCCCACAAGAACAAGTGACTGCGAGCGTGACCCTGTTCTTATCTCTCTGTAGAGTGTTTCATCCACAGATTCCTCTTCGTCAGGTGGTCTGTAACAGATCCCTACAATAACATCCCCCATAGCTGTTCTCCCTTTAACCCTGACATACAAACTCTCTGTTGACTGTTCACCTGTCCACAACAGAATTCCATACTCTCCAGCCTATCACTAACATAAATAGCAACTCCCCCTCCCCACCTGCCAGGCCTATCCTTTCTAAAGAGCCTGTAAACTTCCATTCCAACACTCCAGTCACAGGAGCCATCCCACCGTGTTTCTGTGGTGCCTATTATATCATACCCCCATAGATGTGCCCACATCTCTAATTTCTCTTTGTTCCCCATGCTATGGGTGTTTGTATAGAGGCACCTGAGCTGAGCCCCTAATGAAGCCAGCTCATTGGCTGGAGCAGCTGGAATATCTCTACATTGCTCCAAGCATTTATTATAGGTGCTGGGAACTGACTGGTGTGTTGGGATAGAATTATGCTCCCCTCCCCCAGCACATCTAGTTTAAAGCACCCTTGACCAGTCTGGCAAACCTCCTACCAAAACTGCTCTTCCCCTTCTTTGTCAGACCAGCTCCAGCAGTCCCCAGTAGACCTGGTCTACTAACTTGGGTCCAGTGTTCAAGATACCCAACCCCCTGACTATGGCACCACCCATCTAACCATTTATTAACCTGGCCAATCCTCCTAGCCTTTTTGGGGTCCTCCCCTGTATCCTAGAGAATTGACAAAAACAGAATCTGAGCTCCAGAGCCCCTAACCACCTCTCCCAGGGCTCTGTAATCCTTCTTTATGTTCTGCAGGCTACTGCTATCCATATCACTAGCACCCACAAGAATCCCTAGAAGTGGGTAATCGTCAGTGGGGCTTATCAGAGCAGGAAGCCTCTCTGCAGCATCCCTGATCCGTACCCCTGGCAGGCAGCACACCTTCCTTGAGACTGGGTCAGGCCAATAGGTGGATGCCTCTGTGCCTTTTGAAGTAGAGTCTCCTACTACTACAACCCACCGCTTTTTCCTGGTGGCACCAGTAGAGACTTTCTTTACCAGTGCACTAGTCGGCTGTTTCTGGTGTGAGTGTGTTTCCTCATAAGGCCCCTGCAGGACAGCAAAGCAGTTCTGGGTGGGGACAACAGATTTAGGAGGAAGCCCCTGGCTTTTAATTGTCCTCTTCATCCTTTCTTTGTTGTTGTTGTGTTTTGTTTTTGTTTTTTTTTTGTTTTTTTTTTTGTTGCTCTTTCCCAGCTTCCTGGGTTAATGGCCTCCTTCTTTCCTCTGTGAGCTACAGTGGATGCTTGAGGCCCCTGCAGAGTTTGGGCCTGGACCAAGCATTCCTGCTTCCTCTCAGATTCCCTGACATCTTGCAGCCTACTGACATCGTCCCACAGCTCAGCCCCTGCTGCAAGAGGAGTCGCAACAGGGAGCACCGAGTGCAGCCCTGCCCATTTTGCACCCTCCCCTCACCAGACCAGTGCAGGCACTCTCTACACTCCGAGCTCTGCACTGCAGCCTTCCCTCTCATCGGCTCTGTCTGGGTGCGTGCGCTGGCCACCACTGGGGCAGCCAGAGCAGAGCTCCCAGGCCGGGCCCTGATCATACGGCGAGGACTCTCCATCCAACTCACCTGCCTGTGTAAACTGCTTCAACCCACCCTAGCTGCTCACGCTCCCTGGGGTAGGTTTTTACCCAGTCAGGGCTGCTGCCGCTCTTCCTGGCTCCGCCCCCTGTGAGTCCGCTGCTCGCGTCAGCCGAGCTGCCGGCTCTTGGGCAAGTTCTGTGCAGGACTTGAGGCTCCCTCAATGGCTGTCTCCACTCTGAGTTGAGGCTGCTGGACGCTGAGCTTCCCCTGCTCCGGTGTTGAAGGCGTCCTGTCTCGAGCTACTCACCTCAGCAATTGACGTAATGAACCTGTCTTGGAAAAATACTATTTACTATTTATATTAATATCTTGTATGGTGAAATAGACAAACCCACTTAGATACATGGGCTGTCACCAACCTTGGCAGAATTATAAAATATATGAGGAATAGGATTAGAATTTAGAATTATCATGATTAATTGTAGAAATGAGATGAAATCAGTAAGAGTAAATTCAGTATAAAAGCAGAAGAAACACTGCATTGAAAAAAAAAATCAAATGTGGAAGTCTAAAATGGACATATAGATGAAGCAACAGCCTGAATAGCTGAATAAAACCAGAAAGTTAACCAAAATAGCAAATTTATTTTGAAGTATATTAAGAAAATGGCTGTAAACAAGAAAGCCAAGTATTTCCTCTCCCCTCAAAAATAATAAATCCTTAAAACAAAACCTAAGAATTATTTTAATCTCCGCAAGGTCTCTTTCTTAAAGAATATCCATTGCCCTCAGAAGGTATTTTCTTAAATTATAAAGAACATAAAAGAAACCATAGGCATTTCTGAATTGCATGTCTAGAACATGTGGAAGGTAAATCTTTTAATATTCTATTTTTTCTTGTTCTGCAGACCTTTAAAAAACATGAATTGAAACAATTAGAGAAACTACACAAACTTATAGGATACTTCGGTGCTGTGCTTTTTTTTAAAAAAAAGACAAATCTTATCAGCTTTAAAATGAGATTTATAAAAAAGAGATTAAAGAAATTGGAATTGTTTGATCTAGAAAAACTGAAATTTGTTTTATACCATGATACTAGTTTTCAAATGCATAAAGAAAAGCTACTGAGAGGAGAGCAACTAACTGTTTTCCAGATCAATGAAGGGCAGGACAAAAAATGACACATTTAATTTTCACTCAAGCAGGTTTCCATGAAACACTGAATTATCTTATTCTGAGAGCCAGACATATACAACTGAAAGGGTAATTTGTTTTTCAGCACACAAAGAAAGATGTATCAAAATCATGTCCATTCACTTCTACTGGACTCCTTATAAAATAAAGCAGAACTGTAAAATGAGTGTGTGTATTGAAATCAGGTCCCACTTGAGCTATTGGCTTTGCTGAGATATGTCTCTGAAATAATCCAAGTTACATGTGGAAGTGCTTCTATTTTCCTGGGTCAAATCCTCAGTAATCTTGCAAATTTAGTATAAATGCTGAAGAAAGTAAATTCAAATTAAACTAACAATCATTTTGTGAAATTAGAATGCAATTTGAAGCAGAAGGTCAAAATGCACTTCAGAAAAAAATACAGTCTCATGCTGAGACAAAACATAAGAGGAAAATGCAAAGGGAATATTGTCACTTTGATGTGTGAGAAATACGAAGTTCTACCAAAAAGATACCATTTTCATGTGACCAAGGTAACAGTAAATGACCAAGGTAACAGTGGTATCATCACTATGATACCACATACAAATAAAATCATCTGTGCTGCTACACAAAAAAAAAAATATAATACTTTAAAATGAAACTGAATATTTTTTAAATTATCTTTTAGTCTCTTTTTCTCTCCTTTTGTCCCTGTCTGTTTCTTCTTCTTTTTTTTTTTTCTTCTTCACTCCATGCCTACTCATACTGATTTTTTTTCTGGCAGTAAAAAAATATATAAAGAGATAAATCTTTAATCCAATTCTGAGCACACAGAGATTTTCTGATCAGGCGTATGTTTGGCACAAAGTAAGTCCAAAACAAAAGAGAAGACAGAAAGATGTTTTAGCCTCTTATTGTCCTGAGGGCTCACCTCTGAATCGCAAATTTTTATGAGTTCTTATTGTCACAACTCAAAGCAGTCCTTAAGAAATGTATCAGTCTGGTAAGCCTCACACACTAGTATAGCAGTGCACAGTGATCTGATGGTAAGAAGGGCCAGTATTGTGTATGACATGCAAAATATAGTGTCTTTTGTTTGTATTTTTAGTCTACTTCTCTGAATCAATTATATACTTGCCCTCCACCTGTGTAATCTGCTCATTTTGCTTACCAGTGCAGATCATCTTGATGTTTCCCATCTAGTTTAAGGATTTACCTATGTAAATGAAAGTCTTTACTAACAGGAGTAATTACTTCAGCAGAGAAGCCAATGAAGTCTTTACATATAGAAACTTAAAGCAAATGGCTGTTACTTTAAGGAAACAGAGACCAAAGCATGTTTGCTTTCTCTGCCAAAATCATTGCAAATAATGGTTATTAATTATTAGTAATTAGTATTGCCATTTGTTTGCTGCAGTATGTTTAAGTCCCAGATGAGATGAGTAAATTGGTTTAATTATCAGAACATGTATGTGTTGTCTGGGATTAGTTAAAGGAGCATATTGCTGTTGCCCATTCACAGGGACTGGAAACATTGGTCATTTAATTCCTAGTGGTACATCCAGTTGTCAAGGCCATAGTTTGAAAAACTATGCTTCAAGTAGGGGGGACAATTTTTTTTTCTAGTTTATCTGTAACTGGGGATATTGAAAGTATTTCAAAGTAGCAAAATGAGTAGGAAACATCATCCCCCATGCTTGTGAAACTGAAGTTATTTGTGGTGACAGCACTGAATTATCATCTCCACAGTAATGGTATGGACTGCTTGTGGCTGAGCCAGGGGCTGAGATGCACAGGAACAAGCTTTTCCAATTCAAGACACAGCTGTAAGCAACAGTAAACTTTTCTCCTCCATGATTTGTCCTTTTTCTGCTTTTGAAGCCTTATATATACATAAAATGGGTCTCAGCTAACATAAAATCTAACTTACAGATACCTTGCCTTGCTTCAGGCTCCCTTTATACACACTGGGGTGAAATAGATATCGTCAGAGAGCAATGCATTTCATGAAACAGATATCTAAGACTGGCCAGATGAAACTTTTTGGAGTTTCTAACCGTAGATTCATTCTGAGAGAATACTTTTTTTTTTCTCAACATAGTGAGCACACAATAGCTTCAAAAAGTTTCAAAACTATTCCAGTTACACTAAAACTCAAGTCTCAAGTAAAAATTATTTTCTTTGCATATTGACCTCTTTGAGTGAAAGCATAAAAAATACACTAACTTTCAATGTTACATATATATAATTCTGAAATCTGAAAATCTTCTGATCTAACTGAATTATTTCATAATATCCATAAGGATTTGTCGTGGTTAAATCAAGTCCACACACAGCTCGTTCATTCACTCCCCCCTTTGCTCCCCCAGCTCCCGGAGAGTTAGGAAGGAGAATCCAAAGAATGTAGCCCCCACGGATTGAGATAAGCACAGTTTAATAGCTAAGGCATAACACAAATCACTACTGCTACTACTACTACAAATAATAATGATAAAGCCAATAACAAGTGAAGAGAATACAACACCTCACCAGCCACCGACCCATAACTCACCCCACCCTGCCCGACCGAGCACCAACTGATACCTCCTCCATCCCCCTAGAGCTCCCGCCCTTCCGTATTTCTCCCAGTTACCTCCTCGGTATGACGTGCTGTAGTAAGGAATACCTCTTTGGCTAGCCCGGGTCAGGTGTCCTGTCTCTCCTTCCTCCCATCCTCCCCTCCTCCCTGGCAGAGCATGAGCTCAGAAAAGGCCTTGGACAAACCAAACATTTGAGCAGTAATTCAAAACATAATTGCTATCAGCAACCGTTCTCAGCCCGAAAGTCAAAACACAGCACTGCACCAGCCACCAAGAGGGGAAAAATGACTGCTACTGGTCAAACCAGGACATTATCCACCCCTTATTCCATACCAGATTATAATTTTAAATTGGGAAAACATGACATCTGTAAAATTCTATAGAAGCTACAGAAAAGAATAAAGCAAAGAAAAAGAAAAACTGCCTATGTAAGAGCAGATTTATTACATTCCTGAAAGACAGAGATGAAAGCACAGGTCATTTGATTTTTTTCAGATAATTGATTAAATCCTGATACTTCAAGTTGCTCATTGCAGCTGGGTCACTTTGTTTATACGAAGGAGCCAGACAATTCTGCTGGGAGTATTGCAGCATCAATAATACCTTTTCTAAGAAGCTTTGATCTGATACTTTATTAAAAATTGCACACACAAAAACAAAACAAAAAAACAATGAAAAATCCCCAAACAAAAAACCCACAAAAAGCTAACAAAAAAGAAAAGCAAAGAGCAAAAGAAAAACCCCAAAACCAACAGAAAAAACCCACCAGCAACAAACTAACAGCTCAATCTCAGAAGATTCAGAATTCAGAGAACTTCAGCCCATATTAACTTGAGTTAATAAAGATATGAATAATTGCATTTGAGTCTCAGATTGCTAATATTTAGAAGCAGATTAACAACTGCAGTCTTGGATAGTGGCACCTGAGCCACTGAATTCAATGGGAATGGCTAAAGACTGCAATCCATATGTTGTGGTTTAAGCCAAGCCGTAAATCAGAACCACACAGTCTCCCTCTCACTCCCTCCCTTCCGCTTCCCGCTCCTGGAGGGATGGGGAGGAGAATCAAAAGAAAGTAACTCCCATAGGTTGAGATAAGAACAGTCCAGTAACTAAGGTGTAACACAAACCACTATTGCTACCACCAATAATAATAATGATAAGGGAAATAACAAGGGAAGGGAATACAACCGCTCACCACCGGCTGACCAATACCAAGGCAGACCAAGCAGTGAACTAGCCTTTCTGGGTAACTGCCCCCATTAGGGTTATATATTGAGAAGAATATATACAAATGCATTTCTGAAAATGGGTGTGTTTCTAATGATGTAGGTATCTTTGAGCAAAGCAAGAGCACTAGAAAATTGCAGTAGCAGAGCAAGATCAAAAAAAAATGAAGTGTTCTGTAGTATAAAGGTAACTGTAAGGCCATGCATAGACTTCTGCTGGGGCAAATAGGAACATGCTAACTAGATGGGAGCTCTTAGCTTGTGATTGTTAGGAACATTGACACGTGGGACCTATACCCATTGTATGAGCAGAGCTAATTTGTATTATGTAATACTGTATACATATGAATAACCCATGCACAGCAAACCAATGTTTAAATGTTTGAAGAATTTATTCTGATAATATCTTTCCAATGAATTTTGTCAGTATATTCACATTATATATTTTAAATATATTGTTTATAACATTGAAATAGATGCTGTCATTATATTTAGATATGATTTAAATTTTCCTTAGATTTATAAAACACATGATGGATGCTGACGTTTTTTACACTTTGAATTATTGTCAAACTTTGCAATTTTAATTGTCTCATGTGTAACTGGTTAAATACATCAGATGTTTTTATCTCCAGACCTTCATTATCAAATACACTTGGAACAGGTCCTTTCACAAGTACAAACAAGAAGTTTCTTCAGAAATATGTGTTAGTAAAATATAATCCACCTTATCCACAGAATATAATGTTGTTTCATTTTTATCTATCTGTACATTGGTGTGACAGGGAAACAAGAGCACAACTAACATAACCATTATATCAGATCATAGCTATCATCAGCTCTCAAGCAGTTTTAGTGATTTACACTGAAGTGGAGAAAATGTAGACGTTGGCCTAGCTCTTGAACTAGGGATGATCTCTTTAATATTATATGCCTTCTTCTTTTTGTCCTAAACTTATGAAAATAATAGTGATATAACCTGCTTCCAGCATGCACATCAACTTGTCTTTGCTCTTATGAATTACTTCTGAGGATTGTATTGCAAATTGTGTAGAGTCCTGTTGACTGGAACAAATTCCATGTAATCAAGGATAACTTTTTACAATGGCAAATGAACCTTTATTGGAAACTTGCGTACCCATGATTCAAAAAAATAAAAGAGTTGTTAAGGTCTCAGTGCAAATAAAGACAATATTCAACTTTATCAGTATCAAGCTTGTTCTTTTTACTGGGCAGTAATGTGCAAGCATTGATTGAAGAAAGTTGCATAAGAAGTCAAGTTGTTTAATGCAGAAGTTATAAGCTCTGTTAGAATTATTAATCAATCTATTGTTTAAACAATGTGAATAGAAGTAAGTTATTTCCAACTCAACTCTTCCAGGTGACCTAAAAAGACAAAAAATGTAAGTCATATACTTGCATAATGAAAAAGGCTTCCTGCTTCCTGTTTTTTTGGGCTTGCATATAATTGGATCTGCCTCAATTATTACCAAGACTTGGGTCTGTAATCTGGTTATCTTAAATTTCTGTTTTCTCTTCAGGTTATACCTACTAGTTAAGTTGTATCTATTGTATTTATATTATACTGAGTTAAATAAAGATTTTGATATTTCTGCATTTAAAAACTGAAATGTTTGGCTGTCAGCTGAAAACCAAAGCCAAACAAAAATATTCTGAGGAAAATAAACACTTTCTATCCATGGTTCTCTGTAAAATAAAGCAGGTGTCCTTTAAAACTGAATTCTGCTTTTAATGTGTTACTACATAACATGATACTATAGTTCTTCATATTTTCCTTTATGTCATTTATTTTTGTGTAAGATTGTATGGGCTTTTTTAACTTCTAGAGCAAAAATAACTAAACAAAGCAATTTATGCCCTCATTGTTTCTGAAGAGGTAGGCTCCTCATCCAGATGATACCTTAACTCCTTGCAAGGTCAGCTTCAAGACATTTTAGCAGCCAAAGTAAATGAGAATAGCAAGCATAACACATTTATACATAGTGGAGTAGTACCTGTCAAACTATATTGCTGCAGTCCTTATATCACTGATGTGAATTATATTTCTCTGGTCTGCAAATATCTCCAAAGGCACAATGTACACAACAGAGTGGAAGAAACTGACTTGTGCACCGAGACTTTCATAGACATGACTGTTTTTTACAGAAAAGGAATCAAAACAAAACTCTGGCAGCCAGCTAATCTTTGTTATGCATTATTTGATATCTGCTTTACTCAGCATGAATGACTCATTAGAAAGTTTATTTCAGTAAGAAAGAGCACTCTTACCGTCATTCAAGTAGTACATTTTAAATAACGACAAACAGTGCAGCCGAGGAGTTAATCAGATCTCTAGCTTCCCACCCTTTGTTGGAACAATATTCTTCAGTAATCTCAACAGGCTATCCACAAACTGCATTGACATTTTTTCAGATCCTCAAGCACTATTTGCTTCTTTATCAAAGCCTGTGATATGCAAGAATGCTCTAGGCACTGAACAAGTCAAGAACCTCTCCTGCTATTTGCTCAAGAGTATTTCATTGAGAGATTTTCCTTTAATCAAAATAAATAGTCTGTTTCACGCCAAAAGTGATCTTATTGACAGATCCTAAGAATGTTAAATGAACAACCTGTTCTGTAAATGTTGCTTTTCTAATTTAAAATCATTACAGCACTGGAGCACTGACATGGTGTTATTTGTTATAATTTCTTGTTTGGTTTGTGTAAGTTATTACTGTGATTTCTTCTTTGATTTTAGCTTTATTTTAAATCTTTAGCACAGCATTTATGTTTATATTTACAATCCGCACTGTGAACCAATGCATGGAAGTGAGCGATATCAATACTGCTTTAATATTGGTTTAGACATTTCCTAAATTAGATCTCATAACTTTTTAATATTCAACAGATTCATGTTTCAAAATTAGTTCTTTAATAAATTTTACATTTCTCTTGGTATTCAGCTATTTTTATTTTTCTGTGTTACTTCAGAACACATATAATGAAAAATGAGGCAACTATCATAAAATATAGTGAATAATGAGATGATATAACTAATGGATAATTAAAAAATTACATTTTAGCATAAAATTCTTGGATTTTAAACTTTGCTACATTTCCAAGGGAAGTGAGAACCCATGGATTTGCAGTCAAATTTTTTAAAATATATTTTTATATAAAACACACAGAAGCCATCCTATAGCAGGATAAATAGTACGGAGAAGAGCAGTGTTATGATTGGGTTCAGAAAATGCAAAAATTATAATATTAATGAAGATAAGAATCTATAAAAGTCTCCTGTTACACAAGCAGTAGGTAAAGCTGCTCAAAACATATTTTTTTTAAATTTCAGAAATCTGAGTATGTTTTGTAGTCAAGACTATACGTATGACAATGCATATGCATTTATTTTTAAACAAGTAATACTATGAAACTGAAGTATTCACGATAATCAATGTGTATGTACCATCTCTGTACATACTGAATGAAAAATATTCTAAACATAAAACTTATTTATTCATAAAAACTCACAATACCACCGCATTGTTTTTTCCAAATATGATTTTCTCTTTAAAACTTTATAATGCAACCTATATTCACCAAGGAAAGTTTCATTTGCACACTTGTATTACTTCCAATAATGAGATTTAGCATATAATCATACAGGAGAACTATTTTGCACTTGCTCCACCCCTCCCCCCCCAAAAAAAAAACAAGTCAACAATAAACCCCTACCAACAAGTATCAATAATACAGCAGATGCAGTTTTTTTATTTTTCTTAAGAAAAAAAAAAGATATTATTCATCTTCAAAAACAAAGAAAAAGTAACCTAATTTACTATAGGATTTCCCTGTTAATAATCTCCTAATCTTGTTAACGTCACAGTTGATCGCCATCAATTTTTCTTACTCTATTTACTGTTACAAATCTTGGAAATGTCCTATTTATTGTAGGCACTACAATGAACCCTGCAATTGTTTGGGTTTTTCTTTTTTTTTTTTTCCCATTCCTTTCTTCTTTTTAATTTTTCTTTTAAATTTATTTTTTTATCTCACTTTTTTGTGTGTATAGCACTGTAAGAAATGTCTGTTCTCCACCATGAAATTAAAGGATGCCTTCTAAGCTTTCACTGATAAAGTGGGTACCAAGCAATTCAGGCTCACTTCTTCCATTACTGAGAATCACTGCTTTCCCTTTATTTCTGCTGCTGCTGCTGTATAAAAAGGCAAGAGGACTGCCAGTATTACGCTTGTCCTGAGTAAAGTTATGACCCGTTCTTCCACAGATACGGAGGCACAAGGACATATTGAATCATACTACGTCAAATGTAATATAGTCTGCTTTCTGCACTAACTCTGTCATATTTTAACGCACATAGGCAGCTCAGCCCCCTACAGCCACTCACTCACTGCCACCCTGATGAGGATGGAGGAGTGAACCAGAAGAGGAAAAGTGAGAAAACTTGTGAGTTGAGATCAAGACAGTTAAATAGGTAGCCAAAGCTGCAAGTGCAAACAAAACAAAACAAGGAATTCGGTCACCACTTCCCATCACCAGGGAGGTGTTCATCCATCTCCTGCAAAGCAGGACAACATCACAAGTAATGATTAGTTAGAAAAAACAGACACCATCATTCTGAATGTCCCCACATCCTTCTGCTTCCCTCACCTTTTTTGCTGAGCATGATGTCAACAGAAATCCAAAAGATATCCCCATACAAGCTACTATGAAGAAAATAAACTTTTTCCACCCAATAGCAGTATACTGTGAGATCAGGGATATTTATGGTCTGTTTTGATTGCTGACTTTGTTTTTTTCTTTTTTACTTCCATGTGTATATTTTAGAGTTTTATAACTGTTCCTTCTCAGAGTGCATCAATGTCTAGATGTAAAAAAATGATGGTATCTAGGCATGCATGTATCTCCTTGGCTATATACAGGTTCACAAACACACACATGCAAAAAGGCAAAACAAACAGAAAACAATATTTATACATTGTGGTGGGGCTAGAATGAAGAACTACTCAGATTTCCAGTACTTTCCTTGTTGTGCAAGCATCTCAGAGGTTGAATAGTGAAAAGACATTATACTATGCTTTACTACAGTTAAAATTATATTAAGAAAGGAAAATCTCCATTTGGCTTTCAGAGACACAGAGCAAAGGATCTTCTTAGCTCATTATTCAGTAAAGAAGTAGAATTATGTGCAAGCAGTACACAATAAAGAAAGCAAAGAAAAAGTGTGGTTGTGTTTGTGCTCATGTTAATTCTCTTGTTTTCTTGTTTCAAGACATTTTGAATTCTAACCTCCACTCATCCCTCAGGAGTGCCCAGCAGATTTAATTTTTAGTCTTCAAAACATGTTTTAGCAGCAGCTGAAAATATTACAACAGCCAGGGTAGCACAAAGACACCAAGCGGTCTCTGCAAAAAAAGGTCTTCTGCTGTCTGGCACCAGCTTCTCAATAATCTGACCATGCCTTTCCATAACATTTGGCTTTTAGCTGTCATCATTCAAATGATGCTAGACTGTCTGCTTACTCTCCAGGAGCCCAAAGGAAAAAGCTGACAAGAGTTTTGGAGGGTGCATGGCTGGAGAAACTCCTGCTGCAACTTAGGTGTGGTCATGCCACAGCAGCTAAGCTGATGTTTTGTACCATTATACTTTCAACAGCAACCTGTTTTTTTGAAAATCCTTAACCACCTCTCACTGAGATTTACAAATGAAAATACGGAGGTCACTTAATAAATTCGGTGGGAGGCAGACCTCCTCCCCTTCCATCTTGTTAGATACTTTTATGAGGGCCTGAAAGTGTTTACACACTGCCACCTGCTGCTTCTACCTCCTTGATCTGAGCTTGCTCTGCTCCCAGCAGGGCTGGCGATCTGCTTTTCTCTAATTCTGCTTGTCCTCCCGCAGTTTGATCCAGAGCCCAATGGAGTCAAAGACTCCTAAGACTTCATTTGGCTTCAGTGGATTTTAGAGTCTGCCAGATACATAATTAATTTATTTCAATGGGCTATGAATCAGGCTTTTTGTACTGCCAGATGTATAATTAATATTTCAGGATGAATTCCAGGTATCTTGCTGCTTTATAAGGTTCTTCCTACTGTCTCAGTTCCTGTCCCCCATGTAGCAAGGTCATAAATTAAATTCTTATGTTCTTGTCAAGAAGCAGATCAATAAAATTAATAAAACAGTGATTTGATGCTTTTAAATACCTATCAGTTACACAAGAAAAATATCTCAAAGGATATTCCAGTCTCAAAACCAACAGCTTTCTTACCCTGAAGCTTCCAAATAAGGTTTATTTTTTCATCATCTGATAAACTGCATCTTTGTCTGCAATTTTGTCCTTTTTCAGAACTTGAGGAAGAGTTTAAAGTTGTTTATGTATGAAAAAAGCACAGCTGAATTTACTGAAATGTCCTGTTATCACTAGTTTTATGCATTATTTTAAACATCTTTGTTACATTAATGATTAAAAGTGGATGTCCTGAACAAGTGAGGTAACTGGAGTATTTCATTCTTTTGTGAGGGCTTATCTTGAAATTAAATATGTTTTTTTTTTTTTTTATTCCCACAAAAGCAGCTTTGCTTCCTTTGAAATCCCAGGTTGCAACACAAGCCTGACATATTCTAGCCTGTTAAGAGATCCTCACTCTTCAAAACAGTGTAGCCTGTTACTCCCACTGTTACTCCTAACACATCCTCTCACCTTTTAACTCTAAGGCAAACATCTATTTTCCCCAAGGATCAGTTGTACACTAGAATAGTATCTGCTCTAGCATTATGAATTAAATGTCTATCTAAAATAAGCATATTTTTAAAAGATACAAATTAACTTGGCTGTACCGTTGGTTCTCCTTTCTGAACAAACTGCTGTATAAAAATCAGTAGATATTTGGGATAGTGAAGAAATATCAAAGCTTTCATATGAACACATAAAAATAACATTTTCTTTCACTGACCTTCCTGGTTTTTGGTTGAATGACCCTGACTGGCTTTTTGGTCTGGATTCAAATCAAAATATTTGCAAAGATGCACTCTGAAGTTTCAACAAGTATTAAGAAAAAAAAACCCCAAGTTTTGTAGTGTATTTTCGTTGATGATTGTTCCTGATTCCCACATGACAAAAATTGTATATAAAGAGTAACTTGGAAACCAGGTCTGATGAGCCCTAATGGTGTTATCAACTTTAAAAGGAAATCTGAACAAAAGCTTTGAAATTCACTGCAGGAGTTAGCTTTCTGATAGTAACTTCTTTTGATTTCAGAAGAAAATCATGAGCTTGGGAAATTAAGTTCATGTCTATGAAAATAGGTAATTTTTATTTAATGAGGGCAGCTCTTAACAATGCATGATCATCTTAATGAAATCCAAGAACAATTCCTGAACATCAAATTTTGAAAAAAATGTGAGCAGGAATGGAAAAAAAAAATTCTTTGTAATAGTATGATTTATGTTCACTGCATTAAGTACTACTACATGGTTATCTTTTAAAAAGCTGGAGGTCACCAAAAGATAAAAGCTCAGGTGTTTTGCATCCCGACTAGAAGTGCAGCAGGAGGGCCAGGAGACCTCCATGGATGGATAAGGAGCTGCTGAGAAAAATTCACAGGAAAAAAGAGGCTTATAAAAGGTGGAAACAAGAACAGGTGGCCTGGGATGAATACAGGGATGTTGTCCCGGAAGTTAAGGACCAAGTTAGGAAAGCTAAGGCCCAATTGGAGCTAAACTTGGCAAGGGATGTTAAAGACAATAGGAAGGGATTTTATAGGTATGTAGTGGCTGCAAAACAGACTAGGGACAATGTAGGACCCTCCGGAAACTTTCGGAGAACTGGCTACACAGGACTTGGAGAAGGCTGAGGTTCTGAATGGCTGCTTTGCCTCGGTCTTCATTGGCAAAGGCTCTGACCGCAGTACCCAAGTCTTGGAAGGCGGACGCAGGGACTGTGAAAACCTAGACCTTGGGCCCACTGTACATGAGAATCTGGTTTGAGACCATCTTAAGAACCTGAATGTACACATGTGACCTGATGAAATCCATCCGCGGGTCCTGAAGGAGCTGGCGAATGAAGTTGCAAAGCCATTGGCCATCACAGTTGAAAAATCATGGCAGTCAGGTGAAGTTCCTGATGACTGGAAAAATTAAAATATAACCCCCATTTTCAAGAAGGGGAAAATGGATGACCTGGGGAATTACAGACCAGTCAGTCTCACTTCTGTGCCTGGCAAAATCTGGGAGCAGATTCTCTTGGAAGGCATGCTAGGGCACATGAAAAAGAGCAAGGTGCTTGGTGACAGCCAGCATGGCTTTACTAGGGGAAAATCCTGCCTGACCAATTTGGTGGCCTTCTATGACGGGGCTACAAAAGTGATGAACAGGGGTGGAGCAGTTGACGTCTTCTACCTGGAGTTGTGCAAAGCGTTCAACACTGTCCCACATGACATCCTAGTCTCTAAATTGGAGTGTCATGAATTTGATAGGTGGACCACTTGGTGGATAAAGAACTGGCTGGATGGTCGCACTCAAAGAGTTGTGGTCAATGGTTCAATGTCTGGCTGCAGATCAGTAATGAGTGGTGTCCCTCAGGGATCGGTGCTGGGATCAGTCTTGTTTAATATCTTTGTCGCTGACATGGACAATAGAATTGAGTGTGCCGTCAGCAAGTTTGCCGATGACACCAAGCTGTATGGTTCTGTTGATATGCTAGAGGGAAAGAATGCCATTCACAGTGACCTTGACACACTTGTGAGGTGGGCTGATGCCAATGTCATGAAGTTTAACCATGCCAATTGCAAGGTCCTATACCTGGGTTGGAGCAATCCCAGGCACAGCTACAGGTTGGGCAAAAAGGAAATTCATGGCAGTCCTGCGGAGAAGGACTTGGGGGTGTTGGGCGATGAGAAAATGAACATGAGCCAGCAGTGTGCGCTTACAGCCCAGAAAGCCAACCGTATCCTGGGCTGCATCAAAAGGAGCGTGACCAGCAGGTCAAAGGAGGTAATCTTGCCCATCTACTCTGCTCTCGTGAGACCTCACTTGGAGTACTGGGTTCAGTTCTGGTGTCCTCAACATAACAAGGACATGGAACTGTTGGAACAAGTCCAGAGGAGGGCCACGAGGATGATTAGGGGACTGGAGCACCTCCCATATGAAGACAGGCTGAGAAAGTTGAGGCTGTTCAGCCTAGAGAAGAGAAGGCTGCATGGAAACCTCCTAGCAGCCTTCCAGTATCTGAAGGGGGCCTACAGGGATGCTGGGGAGGGACTATTCATAAGGGACTGTAGTGATAGGACAAGGGGTAATGGGTTGAAACTTAAACAGCAGAGGTTTAGATTGTATATAAGGAAGAAATTCTTTACTGTTAGGCTGGTGAGGTACTGGAATGGTTGCCCAGGGAGGTAGTGAATGCTCCATCCCTGGCAGTGTTCAAGACCAGGTTTGATGAAGCCTTGGGTGATATGGTTTAGTGTGAGGTGTCCCTGCCCATGGCAGGGAGGTTGGAACTAGGTGATCTTGAGGTCCTTTCCAATCCTAACTATTCTATGATCCTATGATTCTATGATTCTATGATGGTCTTTTGTGCAGCAGGCAGGGGCTGGCTAGAAACTTTGTATGAGCTGAGTTACCCTAATACAAAGAAAAAACAAATATTAAAATTAATATTGCAATAACTTGTCAAATTATTTAAGGCAGCTTCATGATTTTTCACATTTGCAATTTGTTGCATGCAGAGCCATAGCTCCCAGAGAATCAAATGCACCCACATCCAGGCAGACATATGTACCACAGCGAATAAACAAAGCACAAAGAGTGCACCCTGTTGCTTATTTATAAACATAAGGATTAGATACAGACTTATATCTGCATCCTAACTATTCTATGATTCTATGATTCTATGATTGTCAGGTACTTAAGTTCTCAAGTTTTGTTTTAAATCTTTAGGCAGTTTCATTAACTTGTGCTTTTCTGCTGCTCTGTGCTTTAAATAGACCATATGCAAAACATACAGAGCTGCTACTGGTGCTTGAGGATGAATCCTATTCACTATTGCATTTTCTCTAAGCTTTAAAAAAAAAGCTGTTGACACAGTTTAGCAAAAACACTTAGTCTCTTAGATATCATTCTGCTTCTGAATAATCTTTTTTGTGTGCAGATCAAAAGGAAAGCTTTCATCAAAGATCTTGAATTGGACCTAATCAGTGCAGGAGTTCCATAAGCTTCAGTCCAAGACCTTTTCATTTTCCCTGTGTGAAGATCAATTAGATCATAAGCTTTCCAGAACAAACATCAGATTCTTTCAGTGTTTGCTGTACTAAACAATGCAAAGCACCACAGTTTTGGCTTCAAGAAAACAAACTGTAATTGACATGTTTGTCTCAGAGTATGGAAAGATCAAAAACAGTGAAATACTTTCACAGCTCAACTATGCAAATTGCATTGAGACTAAACTAGCCAGAGTTAATCCTGTGGATCAGAATGAATACATAGGTGTTAGATTATCCTCTAAAACGTCACTTGGTTTATTTTCAGTGTTACATAGGCCAAAAATGTTGTCTGTTCTTTGCTTTTAAAAAGGTGGAACATTTTTTCTTTTTTTTTTTTTTTTCCTTCAGGTGGCATAGGGTTTTTTTTCTTTTTCTCTTTTTTTTTCTTTTTTTTAGCATAAGTGGACAGGAAATGTTTAAGGAAAAGGATGTTATACCAGCGTTCTGCTAAATGAGATGATATCTTTGGGAAGACTACATATTTTATGTTTTCCCCTAAAGCACAAAATTCTTATTAACCATGTATGATGAGGCACTGTGTGGCTGGAATACTTACTGTAAATAATATCAATTGCACATTTGAAAAACTTATCCAAAAGTTATTTGAAGCCAGCAGGGATCTTTCCATTGATTTTAAAGGGCTTTGAAATAGGTCTTTAGCCTTGTTTTCTATTCATGAATCATTCAGAAGCCAATCTTGATGTCTAGTTACTTGTGGTTACTTGTGAGTATTGAACAAATAGTTTGGACAAACAGCTTCTGGTCTAAAGGCTGTTTCCAAAATGTTAATTTGTTCAATATTCATGATATGCGATTAGTCATATACATCATCATGATATTACTTCTACCGAATTGAAGGACTGAAATTATATCAGCTATAGCATATATCTATGTACCTTCTTTTAATGGAGCAGCTTATTGTGGTAGTATATGAATGAATAGTGAATAATAAATGTTGAATAGTGAATAATGAATAGTAAATAATTTATGTACTCTGGCAAGATTTTTAAAACAAATATTCACTCATACAAATAGCTGTGAAACTCCTGGAATGGAGAACATTTTCACAAATGTATAGAAGCTGCAACAGAATCTGGAATAAACTGAATAATACGGGATAACATATATGATTATATTTTTAATGAAAAGCAAACTATTTTGTTTGCAAAACCAGGTCTGCAGTATAAAAGAAGAGGAAGGAAACTACATTATTGATAGGAAAACTGGCAAAGGGCTTTTTTGGCTTCATTGCTTTCCTTTTCACCCAGCAGCACTTTGGACCTAAGAGAGTAATGTTCCGTATTTTATTCTTCATATATTCTGAGTTAAATGCATCCTCTGATTCAGTATTTTAGTACCCAAGCTATTGCTCGGTAGCTTGAGAGAATCAAAACAAATGCTATGACAAAACAAAACAAAAAAAATCCTTTAAACTACGTTTCTTTTGAGTCAATTGCATCACAAAGTATAAGCATCTCTCAGTGTCTTATTTATTCGTCATCATATCCTTGGTGTTAGTTTCTTTTACATCTTTTACATTCATAGTTGCTTTTAATGTTTACTTTCTTTTCTAATTATACCTTAGAATATGTTTTTATTTTTCTTCTTTTTTATCATAGTTTCTTGGATAATTTAATTATATTTTAACTCTTTAATTTTCACTCTATTTTCTTTTTCTTCATTAATTTTTTATTAATTCCTTTGTAGCATTTAGTCAACACCAGCCTTTTGCATTTTCTTTTATTTCTCAGCATATTCTTCATATTTTCAGATACCACTCGCTTGTATTCAGCTCTTCTCTTTACCTGTCAAATCCCTTTCCTCATTACATTTCCTTCTTATTTATCAACCAAGTTCCTCTTGCAAAAAGCTGGCAAATGATTTTGATGTAAACCGAACACTTATACTGCACAATGTACAGTATTATACATATTTTTATACATACACAGTATTGTAAGCATACAGTTATACACAATTACTACCTTGTAATGCACAACATATTATGAATTACAGGTTTCTAATGCTCACAGATTTTTTTCTACCCTTTTCTGCTACAAATCTTCTTTTCTCATGTTGGCTGATCCAGGAGTAATATTTAATAAATTCTGCCTGGCACCTTCTGACTCATAAGGTATTATTTTTCCTAACACTTATGTCACTTCTAACATAAACTCAGAAAACCTGCTCCACATATAACTTCAGATTCGTGTTCTATCATAATCTGACAATTAGAACAAAGAAAGATAAATTAGAACAGAATGACTCAGAACTAATCCTGAAGTCCATTCAGTTGCTGGCTTAGTGAGAAAACACTGATGTGGATTTAGAAATATTTGATGTTTCAAAGCATCATACTTAAATCCTATCCATTAGACATAATTAAATCTCATTAGTAATGTGACAATACAAAATACCTTCTAAGTCTCCAGTTTGTATGTGTCACAGACAGTGTGTGATGAGCTGACCACAACCCCCATTCAACATCCCCCTGCACTGCTGGTAGGGAGGAGGCAGAGTATTCAAGTGTAAAGCTCAGCCTGGGAAGAAGGGAGGAGTGGGAAGAAGGTATTTTAAGATTTAGTTTTTATTTCTCATTACCCTGCTCTAATTTTAAGTGGTAATAAATTAAACTAATTTCCCCAAGTAGAGTCTGTTTGCCCATAATGGTAGTTGATGAGTGATCTCTCCCTGTCCTTTATCTCAGCCCTTGAGCCTTTCTTTCTATTTCCTCTCTTCAGCTGATGAGAGCAGTGATAGAGTGGGCTTTGCTGAACAACTGATATCCAGCTGGGGTCAACCCGCCAAAGCTCTAGATCAATGAAAAAAGAAATAAAAGCCAAACAAACAACACCAAAAATCCTAAAATAGGAACTTGTTGCCCATTTTTAAAATTCTTACATTTAAACACGACAAAACTTAAGCACAATCAAGTTTGTAATTTTTTTTTTCCTCTTAATTGTGATTCCTAGTAGTGGCTGAAAATGGTAATGAGTTAAAGGCTTCTTCAAAGATGATCTTTGATTTTTTTTTAAACAGCAGCATTTTTTTCTATAACGTGTGTTGAAGTTTACCTGTACCTATCAGAAGATGCACTTTAAACTTTCAAATAGGTTCTTTTTCTCCTTATATTTTAGGAAGAAATTACTCCGAATAGAGAGTAGAAATTTCACCAGGTTGTTTTCCTGTGATACAGATTCTTTGTACATTTGTATCCCAGGTAAAGGAATGTTTAGAGCTGCACTGCTCAGTATGACGTCAGGAGAAATTTCTTTCCTCACTGGGGACAAGCCTTCTTGAAATTTCTTATTGATTAAAGGTTTGAAAAATATTACCCACAAGAAAAAAATAAAAGTACTCATACTAATCATCACAAACATGAAAAAACCTGAGAGGAGTCTTCGAACACATGAAATCTGATGAAGAGGAGGAAGAGGATAACTGGTTTTCCAGGTATCAATCTTTAAGATTACAGCAAAAAGCAAAGTGCTGACATTGTAGTAAACCAAATATATTTCTATTGGTAGGGACAGAAAACCACAGGGAGAACAGATTTCTTGGGAAAACTGAAGTTTTCTCATGAATAGCCACAATAAGGTAATTTCTAAAGCAGTCCTAAAGAAATATCTGCCAGGAATGTTATAGGCATATTAAGCCTTCATTAGGTGAGAAGAAGTAGATGAAGATGCCCTCTCAGAAGTTCTTTCACAAAACTTTTTCTGTGATTCTATAACAGACAAGTCTGATTCTTCAGGACTGAAGCTCATGTAACAGATCCCTTGTCAGTTTACATTATCAGTTCAGAGCAGGAAAATATTGTAACTGTGTGAGCATGGTATAACTGTTCAACCTGTTTTCCGAGATAGGCTCTTTGCTGCCTTGGTTTAGGAAGAGCCCCCTGGCACCACACTACGTAGTTCAGGTATTATGTAGACAAGCATTTGTTATGCCAATATGGATATAAATGGGATACATTTTCCTTTTTAACCTCCAACTAATCATCTAAGGATTTATAAACAACAAAGAGAAATAGGCACAGAGTGTATGATTCATCTGACCTACTTTAGGTATCTATTTGAGCAAGCCAATTCTGTCCTTAAAGCACCTATTAATCTCCGAAAGTGGGACTAGGATTGCTATCTCAAATGAAAATACCTTAAATGTGATTCCCATCCATTTTTCCTAACTTATGATGGTAAGGGTGATATGAGTACAATATGAAGGAGAATAAATGATATAGTTATAGATAGGACTTTTGTCTCCTGATAGACCTGATGGACAAAGTAACTACCCTCACAGAGAGGGGATTTATTTCAGGCCTGTAATGCAGTTTGAGAAGGACTGATTCAGAGCTACATCTTTCTGGAACTTCAGAACATTTTATATAAAGTTCGAGCTCCTTGCTCATGTTTTTTTTAATCTTTTCGTCATACACCTACAAGTTTCACAGATAAAACATGAACAATTCTCAGTCTGGATCATGCTAAAACCTAAAAATCTCAAGAGACTGTTCCACTATAGAGCCATTGCAACATCATGACTGCAACAGATGACCTCATGAATCGAAGTCTTCAGGACGTAGCAGAATTGGATCCCTAATCATCTCTAAAACTGGAAAAGTATTTCACATTGGCCATACAAAATTAATAAAATTAAATTAGTAAATCCACTAAGAAGAACACTAATGACAATATGCAAAAAAAAAGACTAAGAACATTACAAAAAATGTAAATTTTATGCCATCAGCAGTTTAAAGGACATAATTTCCATGTACCAGCTGCACATAGAGTGAAGCAGAGGTCACTGGAATCTAAAGAACTTCAGCATATGCTTACAATTGAGCTACAGGACTACTTTAGAAGAGAAGTTGAAAAATATAATAAGTTTAAATGTAAAAATGTACATTAAATCTAATAAAAAATCCAAAGCAACAAAACCCAAAAGACTCTACTGCCTATTTTAGTGCATAGTATAGAAAAATAAACTGTGATTCCATTTAAGATTATAGATGTCATAGAATCATAGAATCATAGAACAGTTAGTGTTGGAAGGGACCTTAAGATCATCCAGTTCCAACCTCCCTGCCATGAGCAGGGACACCTCACATGAAAGCACGTCACCCAAGGCTTCGTCCAACCTGGTCATGAACACTGCCAGGGATGGAGCATTCACAACCTCCCTGGGCAAACCCATTCCAGTGCCTCACCACCCTAACAGTAAAGAATTTCCTCTTTATAGCCAATCTAAACTTCCCCTGTTTAAGTTTTAACCCACTACCCCTTGCCCTACAACTACAGTCCCTAATGAAGGGTCCACCCCAGCATCCCTATAGCCCCCCTTCAGATACTGGAAGGCTGCTATGAGGTCTCCATGCAGCCTTCTCCTCCAGGAGAACAGCCCCAGCTTTCTCAGCCTATCTTTATATGGGATGTGCTCCAGTCCCCTAATCATCCTCATGGTCCTCCTAAGGACTTGTTCTAACAGTTCCATATTATTTTTATGCTGAGGACACCAGAACTGAACACAATACTCCAAGTGAGGTCTCACGAGAGCAGAGTAGAGGGGCAGGATCACCTCCTTCGACCTGCTGGTCATGCTCCTTTTGATGCAGCCCAGGATACGGTTGGCTTTTTGGGCTGTGAGTGCACACTGCTGGCTCATATTAATTTTCTCATTGACTAACACCCCAAGTCCTTCTCCGCAGGACTGCCATGAATTTCCTTTTTGCCCAACCTGTAGCTGTGCCTGGGATTACTCCGACCCAGCTGTAGGACCTTGCACTTGGCATGGTTAAACTTCATGAGGTTGGCATCAGCCCACCTCACAAGCATGTCAAGGTCCCTCTGAATGGCATTCCTTCCCTCCAGCTTATCAACCAAACCACACAGCTTGGTGTCATCGTCAAACTTGCTGAGGGCACACTCAATCCCACTGTCCATGTCACTGACAAAGATGTTGAACAAGACCGGTGCCAACACCAATCCCTGAGGGACATCACTAGTTACTGATCTCCAGCCGGGCATTAAGCCATTGACCACAAATCTGCGTGCAGCCATCCAGCCAGTTCTTTATCCACTGAGTTGTTCACCTATCAAACTGATGTCTCTCCAATTTGAAGACAAGGATGTTGTGTGGGACAGAGTCGAATGCTTTGCACAAGTCCAGGTAGATGACATCAAGTGCTCCACCCCTGTCCATCACTTTTGTAGCCCCGTCATAGAAGGCCACCAAATTGGTCAGGCAGGATTTTCCCCTAGTAAAGCCATGCTGGCTGTCACCAAGCACCTTGCTCTTTTTCATGTGCCCTAGCATGCCTTCCAAGAGAATCTGCTCCCAGATTTTGCCAGGCACAGAAGTGAGACTGACTGGTCTGTAATTCCCCAAGTCACCCATTTTCCCCTTCTTGAAAATGGGGGTTATATTTTAATTTTTCCAGTCATCAGGAACTTCACCTGACTGCCATGATTTTTCAACTATGATGGCCAGTGGCTTAGCAACTTCATTTTCTAGCTCCTTCAGGACTCGCGGATGGATTTCATCAGGTCACATGTGTACATTCAGGTTCTTAAGATGGTCTCGAACCAGATTCTCATGTACAGTGGGCCCAAGGTCTAGGTTTTCACAGTCCCTGCGTCCGCCTTCCAAGACTTGGGTATTGCGGTCAGAGCTTTTGCCAGTGAAGACCGGGACAAAGAAGCCATTCAGAACCTCAGCTTCCTCCAAATCCAGGGCAGCCAGTTCTCCTGATAGCTTCCAGAGAGGACCTACGCTGTTCCTAGTCTGTTTTTTATTTACTACATACCTATAAAATCCCTTCCTGTTATCCTTAACATCCCAGGCTAAGTTTAATACTAATTGGGCCTTAGCTTTCCTAACTTGATTCCTAGCTTCCTGGACAACATCCCTGTATTCTTCCCAGTCTGCCTGTCATTGCTTCCACTTTTATAATCCTCCTTTTTCCTTCAAATTTTCCTCAGCAGCTCCTTATCCTTCCATGGAGGTCTCCTGGCCCTCCTGCCGCACTTCCTTCTAGTCGGGAGGCAACACTCTTGAGGTTGTAGCAGGTGATCCTTGAATTTCAACCAACAGTCTTGGGCCCCCCTGCCTTCTAGGTCTATATTCCATGGAACTTTACTAAGCAGGTTCCTGAGGAGGCCAAAGTCTGCTCTCTTGAAGTCCCAGGGCAGTGAGCTTGCTGTACGTTCTTCTCACTCTCCTGAGGATCTCAAATTCGACCGTCTCATGATAGCTGTAATCAAGGCTGCCCTGGAGAGTTACATTTTCCAATCAGCCCCTTCCCTGTTGGTAGGCATGAAGTCAAGCAGGGCACCTCTCCTTGTTGGCTCCTTGTCATGGTTTGAGCATGTTTTGAGGGTGTTTGTGTTCAAGGTTTTTTTCCAGGCCAGGTGGAGGAGGGGAGTCCGGGAGGAAGAAGAGACAGGACACCTGATCCAGGCTAGGCAATGAGGTATTCCATACCATAGCACGTGATGCCCAGGATGCATACTGGGAAAGAGAAAGCTGGAGGGGGTGAGCTCTAGAGGGAAAATGGAGGAGGGAGCACGCGGTGCTCGCCAGGCAGGGTGGAGTGAGTTATGGGTCGGTGGCTGGTGAGGTGTTGTATTCTTTTCACTTGCTGTTTGCTGTACTCATTATTATTTGTAGTAGTAAATGGCAGTAGGGGTTTTGTGTTATGCCTTAGCAATTAAACCGTTCTTATCTCAATCCGTGGGGGCTACATTCTTTGGATTCTCCTTCCTAACTCTCTGGGAGTAGGGGGACTTGGTTTAAACCAGGACACTCCTCTATTGCTTGCAGAAGGAAGTTGTCTTCCACACAATCGAGGAACCTCCTGTGTTGCTTGTGCTAGGCCGTACTGTCCCTCCAACAGATATCAGGATGGTTGAAGTCCCCCATTAATTCCACCTGTAAAGAGATCAGTGGGCAGTTCCATATATTACAAGTACTGAAATCATTCAGTATGTTCAGTATGAACCGGATCCTGAAGCTGTTGCCGTTTCAGCACCTTCTTCAACCAAAACATTTGATTATAGAAATGGTTGCTTTGCCCGTCTGTTGATTGAATAGATGCCGGTGGGGAATTTTCATCCCCAATATTACGCAATTTTGCTCTGTGCATTTTTCATAAAGCTTTAGAGAATTTCTGTGCCAGTAACTTCAAAATATTACTTACTTGATTAAAGATTATTAAAGTTAACTTAAACATGGAGTTGTATCCAGTGTGGGATTTCAAGCACAAAAAATTTTTTTAGTATATAAAGTACATCTATAAGTATATAAACAGCAGAATGATGACTAGGAAAATGTGGGCCTGCTATTGCGTGGGACAAGGTGTCTGGTGACACAGTGTGTAGAAAAGGCTGATATACTGGCAGCCTTCTTTGCTGAAGCCTTCGTTAGTAAGTCTGTTCTTTGGAAAGCCAATGCCAGAATAAAGAATGAAACTCTTGAGCAGGACTTGTCTAGATCCAATTTAATTCCATGATCTTACCCAGCTGACAAATCTCATTTTATTTCATATATATATCACAAATAGTAGTAGAGGCACTGAAAAACAAGGTACCCTAAAGAAAATTTTACAGTCAGTGATCCTAATATTTTAATTTGTGTCTGTGCAGAAACCCTATTATGATTGACATGATAAAGGTCCTAGGTTTTTAACTTAGCAGAGGAACTTTCTCACAACAAATATGTAAGTTGTAATTAACTTGCTATTATCTTTATGTCAAAATATTAAAGCAAAGCTTATGTCTTCACTAAAACCTTTTGAGACTTACAGATAGATAATATAGATATTTTAAATCAAATTAACCCTATATTCTACAAAAAGTAGCAACAATTGAATTCTTGTATCTTTAGAACACATTTTGAAATAAGTTAATTCTAAACTGAAAAACAACATCTACATTGTGCCTTCAGTTTCTGGGGAAAGTATTTTCCATGGCATCATAAAATACAAGCATGAAAGCTAAATCTCATTTTAAATCTTCATAGCTGACTATTCATTGAACCAATTGATTACTAAGGTATAAATATCATAGCTTTAGTGGACACCTGGTGTCCTGCCACACCAATCCACCATGGTCAAACCACTACAGGGAGAAGCTTCCTATGAACTTATTGAAGATTATTTTATTTTCTTCCTTTGATGGTGTCATGGTTTGAGCATGTTTTGAGGGTGTTTTTGTTCAAGGTTTTTTCCAGCCATGTGGAGGAGGGGAGTCCGGGAGGAAGGAGAGACAGGACACCTGACCCAGGCTAGGCAATGAGGTATTCCATACCATAGCACGTGATGCCCAGGATGCATACTGGGAAAGAGAAGGCTGGAGGGGTGAGCTGGAGAAAAATGGAGGAGGGAGCACATGGTGCTCGGCCGGGCAGGGTGGAGTGAGTTATGGGTCGGTGGCTGGTGGGGTGTTGTATTCTTTTCACTTGCTGCTTGCTGTATCATTATTATTTGTAGTAGTAAATGGCAGTAGGGGTTTTGTGTTATGCCTTAGCAATTAAACCGTTCTTATCTCAATCCGTGGGGGCTACATTCTTTGGATTCTCCTTCCTAACTCTCTGGGAGTTGGGGGACTTGGTTTAAACCACGACAGATGGTCTTCATCTTTGTGAATTTTGTTTACAAACCTGCTGATGTAGATGGCCAAATGATGCCCTTTTCCTGTAGTTCTCTACCTCATTACTTGTATTCCTCTTCCATGTTTTATCTCCAGACTACAGCATCTGTAGCTTAGGAGATGGATGGTTTGCCAATTCTGTGTTTGTAAAACACCTATCATGTCAGAGTCCTAACACTGCACAGACAAGATCTGAACTATCAGCTAACTCCTAACATATATAGAATCATAGAATCATAGATTAGTTAGGGTTGGAAAGTACCTTAAGATCACCTAGTTCCAACCCCCCTGCCATGGGCAAGGTCACCTCACACAAAAGCATGTCACTTCCAGGCTTTGTCCAACCTGGCCTTGAACACCACCAGGGATGGAACATTCACAACTTCCATGGGCAACCCATTCCAGTGACTGATCATCCTTACAGTAAAGAACATCCTCTTTATATCCAATCTAAACTTTCCCTGTTTAAGTTTTAACCCACTACCCCTTGTCCTGTCACTACAGTCCGTAATGAATAGTCCATCCACAGCATCTCTATAGACCCCCTCCAGACACTGGAAGGCTGCTATGAGGTTTCCATGCAGCCTTCTCTTCTCCAGGCTGAACAGCCCCAACTTTCTCAGCCTGTCTTCATATGGGATGTGCTCCAGTCCCCTGATCATCCTCGTAGCCCTCCTCTAGACTTGTTCTAACAGTTCCACATCCTTTTTCTGTTGAGGACACCAGAACTGCGCACAATACTCCAAGTGAGGTCTCATGAGAGCAGAGTAGAGGGGCAGGATCACCTCCTTTGACCTGCTGGTCACTCTCGTTTTGATGCAGCCCAGGATATGGTTGGCTTTCTGGGCTGCAAGCACACACTGCCAGCTCATGTTCATTTTCTCATCAAGCAGCACCCTCACGTCCTTCTCTGCAGGGGTGTTCTGAATTTTTTCTTTTCCCAACCTGTATCTGTGCCTGGGATTGCTTTGACTCGGGTGTAGGACTTTGCACTTGGTATGGTTAAACTTCATGAGGTTGGCATCAGCCCACCTCACAAGTGTGTCAAGGTCCCTCTGGATGGCATTCCTTCCCTCCAGTGTATCAGCTGAACCACGCAGCTTGTTGTCATCAACAAACTTGCTGAGGGCACACTCAATCCCACCATCTGTGTCTCCGATAAAGATGTTGAACAAGACCGGTGCCAACACTGAGGGACACCACTCTTTACTGGTCTCCAGCCAGACATTGAACCTTTGACCACAGCTCTTTGCATGCGGCCATCCAAACAGTTCTTTATCCACTGAGTGGCCCACTTATCAAACTGATGTCTCTCCAATTTAGAGACAAGGATATATCTGAAGGAAAACAAAAGAATAAGCATAAATCTCTACTCTTCCTAATCTGTTTGGCAACTGGGAGACAAGAGACATTGTAGCTTTTCCTACAAATCTCATTGAAACCTCAGAAACATTGCTGCTGTGTATGGGCAGATCTGGATTAAAAGGGTTTAAATGGATTTTTTACAGTTAAACATACAAAACCATACATCTGTGCTCGAGTGACATGGTGTTATAGGCTGTAGGGGGAAGCTTGCATTATTTTCTCTAAATTGAAATCCAGACACTTCCTTGTCTGATGTGACTCAAACTTCGAAAAAGTATTAAAATACTAAGTAATTATATTGAGTGTAACAGTACCCTTCACACCTGTTAAAAATCCAGTTCCCAGAAGGACAGCTACCTATTGAATGATGCTGTTCCACATTTTCTGCAATTTTACATGATCTGTAGTAGAACTGAAATAAGAGCCCAATGTCTTGATGGCAATATAAATACTTCTAAAGTACCTGGGAAAGGCTATGTTCTCTGCAGTTTTCTAGTCTTGACTCCTAAGTACTTTAAGTATTTTAAGAGTCCAGGTTTATATTCATACAGATCAAAACACTGCTTTTCTGGGCCTTTCTTAAGTTCTGATTTCACACACTCCTCTTGCCCATGTGTAATCTCTATGTTCTAGATAGTCTAAAAGTAATTCTCAGGTGGCAACTTCTAAGGTAAGGATCTATGCCTTAATTTCTGGATCTTCTGTATAAATTTGTCCTCAATTATCATGACTATTCTTATGTGGGCTCTTCGACTTTGTGTATGCTATTAAAGCATACTTATATTCCAATAAGCAATCTGTAAAAAATTTATAATTGGATTCTCAGTGTGTTGTCTCTCATTAGCTCTGTCTTAAGTGTACTCTGTTGACAAGTTTTTTAAAAAAACAAAAACCTATTCTGACAGTCAACCTTGCAAATTCGTCCTTAGATCTGCAAGTCAAATTCTGACACTATTTAGATTCTACAAGTGGAGCATTTTTAATAATGTCTTGATTATTTGTGAGCAGAAAAATACGCTCAAAAAAAAACAACCAACCAAAACCCAGAACAACAATGACAAAAAAAACCCTAGTTCATATTATCACAGCTTTATAAGTACTGGAGTGCAGTGCTAAGAAGAATAAATCAGTAAATTTCCAATCAGTGTAATAACCACATCTCCACATAAATAAGTGTAAATCAAACTAACTACATGGAGAGATGCAACATTTAAATGTAAAAGAGTTGCAATTTTAAGCATACTATTTCAGATAGAAAATTTAGACATTTGTTCATGTTCACTATGAAATTAACAATTTTTATATGACTGCTGTGTACCTCACCTACATAACAAAATACCTTACGACAGTGTAGAAAATCCTATTTTTTTCAGTAACTATTTGAAAGAATATGTATGTGTGGGAAAGGGATTAATAGTAAAAAATGTTACTTTATCATATATAAGGAAGGCAGAGAAAGAGATAGTATTTTTACTCCAGTTTTGAACTTCTTTCTGTCTTTTAAAGTGCCAGCTCCTGCTAAGAAACTCTAAGTAAAAACATCCATCCTCTTGCAGTCTTCAGTGCAGCTGGGTCTGAACCAACTCCAAGAACAACTCAAAGCAGTAAAAAAGCTGAGCTACCTCAGCTGTTTCCTGTGGGGACTCCTGTGGTTGTTAACAACTGGATGGAGCTCTGTGTATTTTAGTACATTCTCCTTCCTATGTTTGATTCAAACATATCTCTCACATGCCTCACACCAAGGAATGTGGTAACACATTAGCTGTAAGGTCATTTGTCCAACAGAATTTTGTATTGTTAAAAGAATCTCCCTGAGCTGCTTCTATTTTGTTTTCTTTCAGATATGTGCTGCATTGTTAAGAAATGTTATTTTCATGGATTTTTTTATTTGTTTTTTAACTAAGATGTATAAGCATTCAGTATGTTTCTTTCTACACCATATATACAGGACGACAACCATTCTCAGTGTCCCTAAAATACCTGGAAATTGAATCTAATGTTATCATTGTGTTTATCCATATAGTTTCTTCTGTTCTTTTGTAGTGATTTATATTACCGTATGAACTATGAATTAATACTTTAGTCCCTCCTGTATTTATTGCCATTCTTTCAAGTGAGGTATGTTTTCAGATGAGATTTTCATTAAGGTTTTGGGTTGTACTAAACACTTCTATTGTAAGCACTGATAGAGTGGTTTGGGGGGAATGTTATACATTAATCTGTTTTTTTCCGATTAGCTTCTGAGATTTTTTTAAGGAAGTTTTTATTTTTGTTTTGTTTTTTTTTTTTTGTTACTATGGTGCTATCTGTTGCGCTGTCGATTAAATGTCCATTTATTAATTTTTATAGCATGAATTAATTTTTCTGTGATTTTTTATATTTTTTTAGTGGAGATGAACTGTACTTAATTAAAATTTCCTTTTAATTTGTCTCTTCATTTGCATATTAATGCTGTGATTGAAAATATTTTTTTTTTCACATTGTACAGAAAAGAGAGTTTAAATTATATTTATTTACTATTTTGTGATTACAAGCCTATATTTACATGGCACTTGCTTTGATTTCATGTACTCTGCCAATGCCAAAATGAACTTCATTGGCAGTACCTGGTAATAGCAGAGGCCATAATTTCTTCTTATTAATGACATTTCCTCCTTCTCTCCTAAAATGAACCAAAGTAAACCAAAAAATCTCTCTGGATGAAAAGCAGGCTGCACTGAAATATCAAAATGGCTGCTAATTTTAGGAGTCATAATTTTGTCTTTGTTTCTTGTCATCCCGTTTTATATTATTATTCCAAAAGGACCTAATACAAAGTCAGCAGAAATCAGTGTAAAGATTCCTGCTGATATAATTTGGCTCACAAAGTTCAGTACTGTTTTGTGGATGCCATTTAATATTTTCCTAAGATCTTAGCCAAGGAAATGTATGGAGGAGACAAAATATCTTCGTGTATGTGCACTGAAGTTTGCATCCTAAACCTTAGGATACGGGTTTATTTGATCATAAAATATGAACTGACTGTAAGTGAAATGCAATCACATCCATGAGAATCTGGTAACTGCTGAACAATATAACCTAACTTGATTTTAGGGGGAAGTAGAAAATTCTGCTGTACTCAAAAGTACAATTGTGATGTCCTTTAAATAGAAGGAATATTAGTACCCACACTGGATTTGGACAGACAATTAAAAATTAACACTCTGCCTCTTACGAAAGTACCATGGGGCTTTTAACAACCAAAAGTTGTCACAAGCTGGCTTTTATGTGTGCTCTGAAAGCAAAGACAGTCTGGCTTTGATAGCATATTAATTTTGCATAGCACTGATCTTCATGTTGGGTGTTTATTTAAAAGTATTTTCAGCTTTAATTTTCAGAGAACTGGGATTAAGAAGTGATTGTACCTCTTGCTGAGGGTTATTTGTGCTCCCAGGTACACCACTGAAATTAAATCTATATGAATACTGGAGAACCTTTTAACTGGTATTACAAGATCAGATTACTGTTACTAATACTCCAATTGATATGTGTTTCTTGTTCTTTAGCTCTTTTCCACGTGCCTTCTTTTCTTTTTCATACTCAGTAGGCAATTTAATCCCCAAGTAGTTCAACCCCTTGATCTTTAATACAAACACCTCTCCTTCTCCCTAGGAAAACAGTATTTTCTTAAGTAGACTTCAGAAAAATTCTACTTCTTTCTGTCTTCAAGTCCCTGGGAGCTTTGCACCCACAGGGCTTTCCTATGGAAGTATAATATATATGCAAGCACACTGAAGTTGTGAAACACTCTTTCCATAACAGGAGCTTTTTACATTTTTATATGATGAAAGTGCTGTGTCACTAGCATGAAATAGAAATGCATGTGACAAGGACTTTGTGAACTTTCCAACATACAAACTCTTCGGATGAATTCTGAGATGTGTTTTGATTAATGGAGTCTGATGATTACGCATCATTAAAGCAGCAGAGAGGTTGCATAATTAATAAATAGGGCAGATGACATTTCAGCTGTACAGCTGACTCAAGCAGGTTGCTCATCTGTTATGCTATGTGGGATCTTTAGCACCATGCTGCAAGACATAAGTGGTGGTGGAATCCTATAATGGACACAGAAAATAATATATGATTCAACCACTAAATTTTACAGGCACTTTATCAGCTGATAGCACAGAAACTGGGTAGCAGTTCAAAAAAGAAGCCTGACAAGCACAAATGCTCATGTGAAAATTCTTCACTAAGCACATCTGAAAGGTGGAATTACACAGAGTGTTTTCCTTTGCACATAGACACTTTAATGAGTACCTGAGTGCTGCCTCAGCAATTGTGTTTCAATGCAAGTTTTCCCCATTTCCTTCTGCTTCTTTGTTCATTTGGGATTTTTTCTTTCCCCTTGTTTTCCTAAAGTGGATAATTTGTCTTGTAGTACTCCTAACTGAACTGCCAAATATGTTATAGCAGAAGCCCATAGCAGTTGTATCAATTTCAGACTCAAATGGGTAGATTGTTCTTGATCTTTAGTTGAGGCTTACTGAGAAGTTTATGGAAGGGAGGAGAAAGTTTGAAAGATAATATCGATAAATAGGTTAATTAGGAATCTGTGACTGAGTTTCTTAAAGTTCTTAAATGAGTTTAACTCCTATAATTAGACTTTCCCCTTTACTCAAAATGGATACTGTCCATAAAAGTTATATATGGTTGTGTACAAAAACTGAATGAAAGAATATGTTTTTCCTTATGATCTTGGGTCCAGTGATTACAACTGATCAAGGCCCTCACACATACTTAATAGACAAAAACTCAGAATTCCCACTGAATGCAAAAGGATGTGCACACTTACAAATGAATAAAAAATCTGTTAAGATCAAAACCTGATGTACTATTCCATCCTTTTCTTTTGCATTATTATGAGCAAGTTTTAACCTTATGTGCTATAAGTTGACCAAGAATACTTTTGATGCTAAATATGCTGGTGTAATCCAAAAGTTTTCTGATCTTTTGTTTTTGCACGCAACGCACACCCAGACAAATATACAAAGTATTCCTTGGAGCTGGTCAAAAATTTCCAGATAAAATGTTGTTTCTGTAACAGTGTTCTTTTAAAGAAGAAAAAAAAAGTCATAACAATTTAATTTTAATTGTGGTTTTAAAGTTTTTATAGGAAACATTAAACCAGTATTATCCAAACAGTTATAGAAATGTTCAAGTTTCTCTTTTTCTAAAGGGAAATCAGTAATAATCCTGTGAATTATGTCAGTAATATTTTTATTATTTTTTCTTCAAAACTTTGTGGAATATTTGAAGACATTATTAAATGCTCTTTTGAGTCCTGCCTTACATAAACGTAAAAGTCTGTGTAGTAAGATATCTTTCCTGCATTCCTATTTCTTCTTACCTCTTCTTTTGCTTATATCTAGGTCTGCCATTTTTCCTATTATTCCTTGTGAATCCTAGTCTTCATAAACCATCAATGAGGTTACTCTTGCAAAGTACTATATTACTTTAGGGTGTAGACATTTTGATCTAGCAAATCATTACTCATATTGGCTGGTTTACTCATATGAGAATACCAAATGAAGTCGATTCCGATTTTTTTTTGTGATAATAAATTAACATAGGTATTAATATTTATTAAATCAATCCTCACTTTTAACAGTTATAGACAAATCTGCAACAGGCTTGCATTCTATAGTAACAGTGGTTTTCTGTCAAACTGTTTTATCGCCCTTTCAGTTCACAAAACTTTAGTGCCAACTCCCAAGAGAAAGCCTTCAGCAAAGTAAAGACCCTTCAGAGCACAGCTAGGTACAGAATACAAGAATTATAAAACTTTCATAAACATCAGAAGGTATTGTAATGAGCAGCACAGTAGCTGAGCCTGGAAACCAGCCATTTATTCTTTATGGTTGGGTAAATTGCATTAAATTTTAAAAAAATGTAATGATATTTTATATTAAATAATATTTTAATAATCTGGGACACTGACAATTCATGGGATTTCACCCTCCTGTTTTATCTTTCCATCCTTTCCTTCATAGTTAGATTTTGATTTTACCATACATAGCCAAAACTCTATTCCTTTTTCTGTTAGACATACACACTTCCCTGCACACTCTTCTATAATACCAGCACCCTGAATTTAATCTGTCAGATGTAAGTTTTTTTACCAGTGTGACTTGATTGACCACAGTGGAGTTTCCATAATCTCAGACAACTGGGTAGAAGATCAGAGTGAACTTCAGCAACTTTACAATTATTTAACTGGAGTTTTCTGTTGCATGAAAGCTAAAGCTCCTAAAATAAAACAACTACCTCTACATGCACTAAGGAAGCAAAGCCAAACAACAGAAGAAAATCAATATGTTGGAAAATAAAAATTAAATCTGAAAGTGAATAATTAAACAATCAGACCTGAAAGCAATATAAAGAAATTCTATATTTCTCTATAGATAAATAACACGCAGAAAGTGTTACAAAAGTATTTAATATTTAAACGTTAATCAGTATGTAGTCTAATATACGTTACTTGTGAAGCTATAGTTAGCCATGTTAACAGAAAAACTGCCCTTCTGAGGCAGACTGTATTGTTCATCTTCCCTCTTTTCTTCTTTCTCCACTATCCATACCTGCTTAAGATCATTCTTTGCAATATGACTTAAACTTGCATCCATCTTTTCTGTTGCTGTTCACACTTTCTGTAGTCAAATAATGGTGAGCACAGGTAATATATTATTTATTTATTGAGCATTGTGCACACTGGGAGGCAAATTAATATTCTGTCCCTATCACTCACTGCTAGGCATTGCATGCATTTGGAACACATTACCACATTAGACTAGTTGCAAGGCTTTAAATTAGATTTGTGACTTGAAACTTTGAATAAGAAAACTAGTAGAACACAAAATGAAGCAGAGAGAAAATTAGATTAATTATCTACAACATTTGAGTGAACTGTCGCTGATGCACTGTGTTGTAGAAAGCTATTTTTGTACTACAAACATGCCTTAATTTTGCCTACATTATGGTAGCTACTTGAATGGTTGTGAAAACATATTTATTTACAGTTTTTAATATCTTAGAGTTGTTTTTTTAAATTAAAGATAGATATTTTAAATGTGCTGCATCTTTTTCCTCTCAGTTGCAGAGCTTTACTGTTCTGAGGATAGGATGAATTGTAAGCACCACAAGGACTGTAGAAAGTAATCATGGAAATTAAAATTTGAATCTTAATGTTGAATTAAAGGAAAATTAGGTAAGAATTTTTAATGTAAAGTTGTTAATTTTATGTCATGTTAAAATATAAGGCAAAATTCTGTATTCTGTGAATGCAATGATGCAGCTTTGGGCAAGGAATTGGACCTATAATGCAAACCAGATATTTTTATTTTTATCCACCTTTCCCATTTTCCTTCTCACGCATATCACTGTTTCACATTCAGTCAGGAAAAAACAACAAAGAATAACACACTCAGTAGCCAGATTCACATTTACAAGTCTGCTTTATCGTTACCTCAGCAAAGGCTGAGCTTTCATTTTGTTTCCTAGTGATTTAGTCAATTCAGGTAGACTAAGAAAATTCATCTGCAAATAGGATTGAGTTCAGGGACCCATTATTTCACTAGTATTTCTCTTACTTGTTCCTATCTTCTTTATTAAGTGAGACTGCTGGTATTTAATGAAAGCAACTTATGTTGGAACATCAAAAAAAAAAAAAAGTTAAAACAAAACACAGCTTGTCCCAAATGCATTTAATCAGTTTTGATGGATATTATTCCCTCTTATATATATATACATATATATATATATACATACATGTATTTCTTTACAGTCTCCAACTATTGCAAACAATTATTCCCTACCATTTCCACATAACTTATTTCTTCTACTTTAGCAAATCAGAAAAATATTTTCTACAATGCTTGGACTTTTAGGAAGAGTGGTTAAATTAATAATATCAAATTCCTGTGCTTACTCAAAAAGAAGAAATGTTAAGAAGTACTGTATAATCCTGGTGCATTTTTAAATGCAAGATCCAAGAGCTTGCAGAGAAGATATGGGTGAAGAAAAATGAAATAATTTTTTTTGTTGTTTATTCATATATGCACAGTTACACTGAATACATCCCCATATGTATACATGTATATATGTATTATAGAAACATCTTTAAGATGCTTTGTCAGGTGTCCCAAACACATATTTGTGCCCCATAAAATAATAAAACCATCTGAATTTAAGGAGAGCTCATAGAATCTTTGTGGTTTTGCATTTCTAAAGAAGAAAGGTATATAAATTAAAAAAAAAAAAGAGGAAATTATGTGTGAAATATGATAGCTAAAAATGCAAGCAGTTCATAAAGGGTAGTGAAGGTATATAGCTAAAATAAATGGATATGAATGCTCCATCCCTGGCAGTGTTCCAGGCCAGATTGGACAGAGCCTGGGCAAGATGGTCTAGTGTGAGGTGTCCCTGCTCATGGCAAAGGGGGTTGGAAGCAGATGATCTTAAGCTCTTTTCCAACCTTAACCATTTTATGATTCTATAGTATTATACATATCATAGAATATGATATGTATGTCTGTCCTGATGTTTATACATCAGAACCACAGACGTACACTGGTAGTTTTATGACTGATGCAAAACAGAGATGTCAAAATTATGTATCGTGATGCAGAAGAGGCAGAAGTATTTCATAAATGTTTATTTTCTGCATCAGTAGGAAAGCGATAACAAAAAATAAAAAGTCCCTCAGAAGAGGTACCAGATTTTATATTGATAATAGATTTATTACAAAGAGTATTAGAAACATATTGAAGTATTTATTAAAACACAGAACAAGAACATTCAAACCAAGAACATACAAGGAAAATCCAGAAATATTCATCAGATATTTAAAATAGATGTTTTCAAACAGCAGCAAATGAAAATTCACGGAGGATTTGAAAACAGCTGAAATGGTGCACTGATGTTTTAAAAGGTTATACAAGAGGAAAGTAAAGAACAGTTAGGTTGATATCAATCTCATATAGCTTTCAAAAAAGCTGACTTGGATGCAATCAGTAAATAATTAAGAATTAGTAACATTCAAAATTAATGTCAGACAATGAGGTTTAATAGAAAATAAGCCTTGTTCTGCAAATTGCTTAGTGTTTCCTATGAGGTTATAATCTCAGTTGATAAAGGTCAGTTTGCTGAATAAAATATTAAAACTTCTGTAGGGTACTTGGCTTCACATCACATGGCTTGCTTGTTTTTAAAAAAGATCTATTATAAAACGAAAGTATCCATATTTAATGTACATATAATTGTCTCTATTACTAGGTGGCAATAAGAAATTTTAGGTGAGAAATAATTAGTCATCGTGAATAGGTTTTCCTGTGATTTCATACATGAATTTATCTCAGCCCAAGATTATTCACTCTCTGTATTGGTAGTTCAGAAGAAAATATAGATGAACAGTTAATAAAGTTGCTGAAAATATTGGAATTGGTAAAGTGACAATAAATACATAGAGAGGTAATTCAGGTGAGTACATTCAGGTAAGGTTTACTGTTTAGTAGAATGAAGTACGTTTTAAAACTTTTTAACATGGAGGGGTGAAAGATTGTATTAGTATAAACATCTGAACACACTAGTAGATTTTGAGCAGATCCAACAACTGGATCATTATCTAAGTTGCAATCTCTATAGACTCTGAAAAACAGGAGAAGTCTGTTTTCTCCTTTTCCTGGGAAGTGAGATATGTTTCTTCTCCTGCTGCTTCTGAGAGGAATAATGGAGGAAAAATATGTAGTAGAAGATATAGTGGCCAAGTTTAAGAGGTGACCTTTACAATTCCATGGCATCTGTCATCTAAAACCCTGCCTTACCTGCTGTCACTGGATACAGCTAACATCATCTTCTCAAAGTTTTCACTCTAATCCTTACTTCCAGTTTGTGTCTTTCTTTGTATCTCCCAATTTCATCCTCATAGGTATCACAATCTCCATTTTGACGTCATATGTGAGAAACCTTGAGTCAGTACTTCTCCCAAAGATAATCAACAAAATTTGATTATCCTGATGCAATTCAGAAATCAAATTTCAGCATGGGCTATGCAAAGGGAAAAATAAGACTATTTCAGCACTGCTATATAATATTAATGAAGCTATTAGTTGACTGCTATGACAGGTTCTGGTGCTTGGTATGGTAGACACTGACAAATTTTAGAACCATCTGAAAATAATTAACTGGATTAGGAAGGCTGCAGAAAATGCCTTGTAGAGAAACTGCAAAAGCTCCATGTATTGAATTTCTTCAAGGACATGACTGCATCACAATCTACAAGTACCTGATTAAGAAACTTTTCAGCATCAGGCATAATGAGAAGCAGTGGTTTGAAGGCAAAGTTAGGTAAATTAGACTAGATATAAAGGTCATTTCAGAAAGATCTTAACAGAACAGCTTCCCTAGGAAAACAATGACTTCTCTATTGCTTTTAGTTTCAAAACTAAGCAATAAAAAAAGAATCAAAGAGGAGTTAGAAACACAGCACTAAATGTGCTTCTCTGGTTAGTATTGCTGGAAATAAATCAAATTAATTCTAACAGTCTCCTTGGTGTTAAAATCTTAGCGCTCTATAACCCGCCTTTGCTCTCTTTTGTATGCCTGACACTTTTTAGCTAATGGCTAAGAGCATTAAGACAGGCACTTGACAAAGTAGCTAAACACCTACAATATTTTTTCTATGGAACTTGGAAGCTCTGATGAGGAGGTTCTCCAGATATACGATGCTGAACTGATATGAGTACCTACTAAAGGTGAAGAAGTCTTCCTAGTTGTAACACAGAATCCTTAACTGAGCTTTACGTTTGTGTGCTTACATCCTACCTAAGTCCAGAAGATACACAAACCAACCATCTTTGAAAAATGCCTGCTACATATGTGCCATAACTCTAGTAAATCTGGGCAGCTGGATATTCTACACTACTTAATTACCAATGCTAATTTCAGAATATGAGTATGAAATGCACCATATTGGGTAATTGTTTGGTGTGTTCTTGATAATCTGTATGATAATGTGACCTGTCCTGCCTGATGAGGGAAAGGCTGCGGACATTATATATTTGGACTTAAGTAAAGCATTTGACACTGTCTTCCACAGCATTCTCACTAGTGATGTCCCTCAGGACTTCGTGTTAGGGCCGGTGTCATTTAATAACTTCACTGATGATCTATTGAGTGCACCTTCAGTAAATTTGTAGACACCAAGTTGGCTGGGAGTGTTGATCTGCTGAAAGATAGAAAGTCTCTGCATAAGTAATAACAAAATGAGAAAAAAAGCAAAACATGAGAACCAGACTGTATGGCCTGCAAATAAAAGAAAGAGGTATGAGACCAAAACAACAGAATCAATGAAAGATGATTTCTGTGAAAGAGGTAGGCATTAGAGGCTGAAGGGTATGAAACAAATTTCAGTAAACAAAATTTATGTGTATGTGGCCTTAAGTTCTCTTGGCTGTGCATGATTAGTCTGCTTACCCACCCTTGAAGTTTAGTCTGTCTGCTAAACTGGATGCAAAATTTACTGGAGGATGAAGCTTACCTAGCATTTAGATGCAACAAAAGCTAGAACCATTAGCTAATTCTTAGCACCAATTCAGATGGAAAAAACCCAAAGTAAAACAGAAAGTGAAACCCAAGAAACAAAAGGAATCTTAAAACATTAAAAAAATATTGAACCCAGTGCATAGTTCAAAACCAAGACATTCAAAATTTCATGTAAGGGTCACAAATGAGCTTCTATAATTCTGCAATTACTTCCTTTTGTTTAATTTGTTTTTTTCTAAAGTAATTTTGCCTGACACATTTTAGATGTTGTCAGGGGTTCAGCAGTAGTAGTTTTCCTCCTTCTTAGTAGCTAGTGCATGCTGTGTTGTTGACTTTCAGCCTGGGAACAGCGCTGATAACACAGACGTTTTTAGTCGTTGCTCATTAATGCTTACTCCCATCAAGGACTTTTCAGTCTTATGTTCTGCCAGTGACAAGGGGAACAAGAAGCCAGGAGGAAGCAGAGACAGGACACCTGACCCAGACTAGCCAAAGGGGTATTCCATACCACAGCATGTCATGCCCAATATATAAACTGGGGGCAGTTACCTGGAAGAAATAGATCACTGCTCTGATCAGGCTGGGTATTGGTCGGCGGGTAATGAGCAGTTATATTCTCTTCCTTTGTTATTTCCCTTATCATTATTATTATTGGCTGTAGCAATAGTGGTTTTGTGTTAATGAAGCTTTATTCCAGCCTGTGTTTCTGATTAGGTAAAAAAGGTTTGTAGCTCTGTTGTCCCAGGAGAATAACTGAATTAATGAGCAAGAGAGTAAAAAAAGAGATGCTTCCATCTGTTTTGGTGTGCTTTTTTTATGTCCTCTAATGACTTTTTTTATTTGTTTTGAAATTCAGTTCTTGGGTTTGCTCTTTGTTTAATTTTGTTTCAATTTAGTTGCTTAATAAAAATAGGTGGGGTTAATTATCCAAAAGTCATAAACCTTCGCATATAGACCTGTCCAATTTCTCACTACTTTCTAATCCAACTGAGCTCCTGAATACTGTGTGTATATACAAACACACACACATATATGCTCATATCTGTGCTTATGTATATGTATATCCATATCAAAGGCCTAGGAAAGCTTGTGTATAACTGCAAACCTATGATCAAAGAACAGTCATATAATAATCAGATTATTTTAATTCTTTGTTTATTTGTGTTCCCAAAGATAGGCCAAACAGTTCCTTATCACTTCTTCCAAATGAACAGCAAAAATAATGAGAAGGCCCTAGGAAGAGCTTTTGAGTGTACATAGCAGAAGAACCTTTTGGCTTTCAGCTATAATGATTCAAACTACAAATGTGAAAGGCAACTAGGTTGGCCTAAACCTGAAAATAATGATGAAAGGGAGGACACATATAATAGAAAATTTTGTATAATACAGTGAGGAATAAATATGCTGTCAGTGGTATTTGTATATTAGATACTTAAACAGAGACATGTTGAGACATAAAGACAGAGAACTGACAGTCATGAAACAGTAAATATTGAGAACAACCAGGAGGATCAGAAAAAACCCCAGTGAGAATAAGCTGTTTAGTAAGGAGAGGATAGCTACGCAAATTACTGCTTCCACGAGTACAAGAAGAGGAGCATTTTTAGAGTGGTTCAAAGAGTATTAAGAATAAAACTGCATTTTCTGAAAACTGTGCAAGAGGTGCTCAGTTATAAAGTTTATTCAAATGTGTATTAGGGCAGCTGTTATTGCTTAAATGACTTAAAACAAGACTGAGCAACATAGCTTGAAATAACATTGTACAAGGAGGATGAACTAGTAGACTTTACACTTAAGACATTTCTGTCACTTCTGTATTCTATCCTAATCCATTTAATTAGTTATGAAATCATTGATTAATAGGCTCTTTTCTGCCAGTTTAAAAATGGGAGCTTCTGAAACAGTTATTACAAAAATGCTATATATATAATATTCATGAATTTTTTATTTCTATTTTAATAGACGGTACTTCTATCTTAAGTTTTCCTTCAGATTTCTTTTATTTCTGAACTAAAAAAAGCTTTTAGCAATCTTTGGGGAATAGTATCAGGTCATGATTATAACTACCAGAGCCTCTATTGGATTTTTTGTGAACTGTGGTCCTTGGTATTATTTTTTTTCCTTTTTAATAAAAATATTAATTGTGAAATAAGGATCAGAGGTTCTGCTGTTCCTAAGACTACCAGCTACAACATAAAAGCCTTTCTTACTATCGTAACCTCATACTTGTTTTTATATAAGAATCTCTGGCAGCAGAAAGGATATAACAGGATATATTTACATGGCCAAAATTGTCTGTAAATGACAATATGAGAAATGACAAAACGTATTTGACAGCATGAAGCAGCAATGCATGTACAGGGGTTAATTTTATACAGGAAACCATTTGCACTGCAAACAGTGTTTTGGGGCAAGAAAAAGGAAGATGGTTAAATATGTGATATAGACCGGAGGACTTTGCTAGTGTTACTGAAACAACTGATGTTAAGTAGAGAAAAAAAATCTGCAGTGAGTTATTTAAAGTGAATAATAATAAAGTGATGTATTTAATATTATTGGGTTTTAGAAGGGACAACTTAATTAAAAAAAAAACCCAAATATTATCTTTCATATATGATAAACAAAAAACTTTAACTGTAAAGAACCATTAGTCCTTTACAATTTTGATTCGAACCTTCATATTGCATGCTTTTGCATAACAATAGGTTCAAAATTGTTTTTTTTTTAATTCTTAAGAGCAATAATTTCTAGCAATGCCAACCACTACTAAGTAACCATTTTATCCCACTGGCTTACTCATGAAAACCGTTTAGCAGAATACATTTAAAGAGCTAGTCTGTATGATCCTGATTTAACAAATAATGACACTTAAACCTAAAACTATTCTTATTTTTATATACTAAAGGAAGTCCTTAGCTTAAAAAAGTTAAATTTCAATTAATTGTAGATTTAATTAAAGGTGCTCTGCTGAATATCAACTTGTCCTGCTTTCAGATGAAATAGTTATTTTTCTTCCTAGAAGCTGGCACAACACTGTGTTTTGGCTTTCATCTGAGAATGATGCTGATAACACACCAATTTTTCTAGTTGTTGCTAAGTAGCACTAACCCTGATCAAAGACTTTTCAGTCTCTCATACGCTGCCAGTGAGGAGGAGCACAGGAAGCTGTGAGGGAGCAGAGACAGGACATGTGGCCCAAACTAGCCAAAGGAATATTCCATACCACAGCATCATGCCCAGTATATAAAGTGGGGGAAGTTACCCAGAAGGGATTGATTGCTGCTCAGGTCAGGCTGGGTATTGGTCAGCAAGTGGTGAGCAATTGTATTGTGTATAAGTTGTCTTTCATTTCTCCTTTTTTGCTGTTGTTCCCCATTATCATCGTCAATATCGTTATAGTTAGCATTATTTCCAACATCACTATGTTTTACTTTATTTGAATTATTAAACTGAAACTTAAACTATCACTATGTTTTACTTTATTTAATTTTTAATTATTTATAGTAATGTAAACTATTTATAATAATTTAGTTATTTATAATTAATAAAATTTTTAATCTCAACCCATGGGTTTTACATTCTTGCAATTCTCTTCCCCATCCCATTTGGCTGGGGGGAGGAAGAAAGTGAACAAGCAGCTGAGTGGTACTTAGTTGCCAGCTGGGTTAAACCATGACACAACTCTAAACAAATGTCCTCTTGAAAAGACAAAAAATCAGTTTTATGCATAGTTTGCTTAACAGCTTAATAGCTATTTTTTTAAATAACCTTTTTTACCCCTTATTTTAATCAAAATGTTGTACTGTCATAGACTTCAAGCAGCATAACATTTAAGAAATATACTAATCAAGGTTCTCAAGGTGTTAGTTTTTTTGGTTTTTTTTTTTTTTAGTAGATGCTAAATTAGTTGTTTATATTCCAGGAAGGGCTTTAGCCCATTCTAAAAAGTTATTCATGATTCTTGCTGGGTTCAAGTATCTTTTGATATGTCCTGTATGAGTGTTTGATATTCACCTGTTAATTTGAAAAGGATTTGAAATCTGAAGTTTCGGTTGGGAAACTGTGAACGTATTGCCAAGTGAGATGTTAATCAGCTTTACAGATATTATTTATGTACGAAAGTTTTTATGGACTTTTGTAAATAAAGAATAAACAATGCAAATATTCCTGAAAAACAACAATGTATTGGCATGAACAGACATAAGAGAAAAAGCTGCGCATACTTCGTAACATGCACTGTCTTTGCACTGCCTTGACTGACAGTGACATCAATTCAGCAACAATGTGTTTTCCAGAGAAGAGACACTCAATTTTCAGCAGACTTTGCCAATAACATCAAATTAGAAATTTTGAATCAGGGACACAGTCAGGATTAAAATCTTGGTTCTTCGGCTACAAAGAAATTGCTGCATAACAGTTTCAATTTGGTTTTCTTATAAAATGCCAATATTAGAGTTATAGTGGACCGTCAGCTGTATAAATCAGGCTTTCTAAAGTCAAAATGTCAGCTTATTCTTCATGAATCAATTTTGATTCTCAAATAAGTGGGACCTTTCTAGCTGAACTTACTGAGAGTGACAGACCTGGTCTGTGATTAGGCACGTTTGTCCACATGCATTGTAGCAAATACAACTGAGCTGTCTAAAACAGGCAAAGTCCAGTCGCTGTGTGCTTCCTCAAATGCTAATAAGGAGAGATGGAACCCTTCAACAGGCAATTTGTGAGGATACCTTTATGCTAATGCTAGGCAGATAGCCTAGATAACATATAATAACGTGAGTGCACATGGTGTGTTTGGAAATCAAATATAAACAAAACTGTCTAGAGAGTATTTGCACTAAAAATGGTCATGTTAAGCACCTTTCCCCAGCCCAGACAGGGCAGTGCAGCCTTATGGTGGTGCATTGGGAACAGACTGCACCCATCAGTGAGGTGTCAGCATGAGTACAGGAGACCCTGTGGGAGGCTTCCTCACACATAGCTGAAAAAGTCATATCTCCTGCAGTGAGTAAGCAAGCGGGAAATCTGCGTTTCAGGGGAAGGGTGTTGGTGAATTCTGTCTGGGGGGCAAGGGAACTGTAAGGGGATATTAAAATTTCTCTAACATTTCGTTATGGATTGGTGTTTAGAGAATTGTAGGTGCTTGTTAGCATTTTGTAAGTGTCTAGCATTGTGCTTTAACTGTTGTTATTACTAATATTGATCCTGAATGGATAGCTCAGTGCTGCTTAATTACATGTTGTTAATAAATCACTAAACTGCTTTGATCCTAATTTAATTTAAACTATTTGAGCAGTTTTTCCCTGCAACACAATTCAGTGCATCTTAAACTCGAATTATCTTCTGGAGTTGCTGTTTCTCTCCATTAGTAATTGCATTTGACTGTTCTATCTTAGGAGCCTTAGAAAAAAGATTTGACTATATCTATCTGAGTTATTCCAACCAGCAACATAGATTCTGAATAGATATCAGCATTGCAGAGAATGAAGTTGCAAGTCTTCATCCACATAGTAAAGAAATTATCATACCTGGAATAGCAATCCCTGGGACAGGGACATCTAAATGAGAGACACTGTGTTTTTAAGGTCTTATTCTGGAAAGCCATACTGTTACCTGACAGTAAAAGATAGCTGCTAAAAGCTCTCAAGCTTTATTGGAGTTGCTAAGCCATGAACAGAAAAAATGCTAGAGCATTCTGCAATGCTGATTAAATGCTTGTGGTTTTTTGTTTAGTTTTTTTTTTTTTTTGGGTGGTTGGTTGGGGGGGGGGGAGGGGGGGTCTGCCTTTTTTTTTATTTCCTCCAGGGATGAATGAGGGCTGCATAATCATGGAGATATGCTAACTGATGGGCTTCTTATTGCAAAGCAAGGACTGCAGAAAAGCATCAACATGTCATGAAAATGCTTCTATTTTACATAGGTCAATAAAAGAGAAGAATTATGTGGGGCAGGCTATAAGGGGACCAAAAACCCAAATAGTTTCATTTATCTTATACAAATTAAGCAGGTCTGGTCTCAGTTAGAACACGTAGCCAGGGAGAGAAGATCTGCAAGGTGCCCTACACAGAGTAAAAACTCTGTTAATTATGAAGTCCGGCAAAGCATCTTTTCTTTTAGATCACCACAAGCAAATACTTTTTAACATTTCCCTTACTGATTTTTATTCTATGTTTTCACACTGTTACACGAACATTTGGATGAAATTAGGCTACAAAAGTACTTTGTGTAGTGGTCTCTTTTTTTCTTTATTTTGGCTATCAACATCTCATGTAGAAAAACAACGGGTAAGTTGCCCCAAGCTCTACCTGCTGTGTGCACAGCAAGCCCTCCTCCATCTCTGCTGCCACTTCTACTGAGACTAACAGCAATCATGTGTCGTCTCAGCTCTTCTTAAACTCCTTAATACTCCTGAGAAGATCTGCCTGTCTCTGTAAATCTGATAGCTGATTGTCTCTTACCATAACTAACTGACAACACTTAATACATTTTCTTACCTGTTCCTTCTTAGTATTCATGTGCACTGCATATACAACATGCACTGAGTGCAACTTGTGGCAAAGAAGATGGATAAAAAAAATGTATATATTACAAGGGGAAAAATAATCATGGGGTTTTTTTTCATTTCTTTTTTTTTCCCTTTCTAAAGAAACAATATATGTTTTCCAGTTTGTTTCCATTCAAAGCCCCTTGGTACCTAAACAAGCTAGCACAATTTTAGATATAGGTTTCTTTGTATTTATTAAACTTTAAAGCACTGTAGCTTTTTATTGCTCACATTTTTCAATAGCTATTACATTTCAGTTCTGCCAGAAAGACTCACTTCTGTCTGCCAATCAGTGTCAACAGCCAATCTTATCAATGCAACTGGACATTTATTTCAGAGAATTAACTTACATTCTGGTAAACATTATTGATGATGACAAGTGATACTGTATGATTACTAAGTGGGTAACCTCAAACATATGGAAAATCTCATTTCTGATATCTTCACAGTGTGATTATCCAGGAGAGCGAGTCATAGCAGAAAATAGTGCAGCATATAATAGTTATTTAAATATAAAATAATAATTGCTGCTCTAGTAGTACCTTGATATGTAATTACACAATATATATTTTAAGAAGGTAGGTACTTCCATGGGGAGTGTTTCGTAAATGGAGGAAATCAACTGGCTAAAAAACAAATTATGACAGAAACTGACAAAAGCAAGGGGAAAATCAGTGTGAAGGATAATATTCCAGGCTTGACATGTTCCATTATACTTAGCCATTACAGGGAAGCTCGCAGGTCACTGACTGATTTGTTCTGCAATACCTGTAACTGTGCACTATAGGCTAAGTGAAAGGTAGTATCCATCATAAGTTTGAATTGTTTTGCTTTTGTCAGTTTGTGCTCTGCCTGTAACATTATTTAAGTTTACTATGGGGAATATTATTATTAAAGCCAGGTTGGTACTGAATTACCTAACCTCTATGTAGACTTAAAAGAACAAAAAAATGTCAGGTGTGTGGTACCTATGTTTATTATTTGAAACTGAGTGCCTAATCCTGCATTTAATTTTGGTTTGTCAATTAAATTGTTTCACGACATCAAACAATATTAAAGGAAGCAACATGGTCAAACAGGTATGAGGAAAATATTGTACAGGAAAGCATACATTTTTTTGTGAATTATTTCATCTCTGTCCTTCTTTTCTATAATTAAAATAATTATTATACATATAAAATGGTGTTGTGGTTCAAAATTTTGATGAATTATGATTCAAGTACAGGTGGAAAAATGTACACACTGACAGGTGATCTTTAGGTTGTGAGAGATAAACCTGTGACTTCAATAGTAAAAATGCAAAAATCTTGAACTAACACAAAACACTAAAATTAGCTCAATTCATTGCTCAGGAAAAAAAAAAAAAGGTGTCTAAATTCACCAAAGCAGATGAATGTTATGGCTCCTTTCTGACAGTGGTTTCCCAGAGGGTGTCATAGGTGCATGGAGAGTGCTTCCAAGTAACAGTTAAGAAAAGCTGGGTGTTTAAGATGTAGCTTGAACACCAAAAAAAAAAAAAGGTAGATATTAAATTACTGCTGCTGTCTCCCAGGTCAATGTTTTGTTTACTATCTTTATCTCAGTTCTGTTTAATACCTTTAACAGTGATTTGGATAAAGGGATCAAGCACACAGTCACTAAGCTTGCAGATAAAACCAAACTGGGCAGGAATGTTGATCTGTTGATTTGATTGAGGGTAGGAAGGCTCTACAGAGGGATCTGGACAGGCTGGATCAATGGACTGAGGCCAATGAGGTTCAACAAGGCAAAGTGCCAGATGCTGCACTTGGGTCACAGCAACTCCATGCAACACTACAGGCCTGGGGAAGAGTTACGGAAAGCTACTCAGTGGAAAAAGACCTAGGTGTTGTCTGACAGCCAGCTGAATATAAACCAGATTGTGCCTAGGTAGCCAAGAAGGGTGAGGTTGGAAGGGACCTCTTGAGGTCACTGGTCCACCCTGCTCACTCAAGCAGGGCCACCTACAGCAGGATGCACATATCCTGACAATTTCTAAATATCTCTATAGCTGGAGACTCCACAAGCTTCCCGACCAACCTGTGCCAGTGATTGGTCCCTCTTAAAAGAAGAAAAATTGTTTTCTGATATTCAGGAGGAACTTCCTGTGTTTCAGTTTGTGCTTATTCCATCTGGCCCTATCACTGGGCAGCAATGAAAAGAGCCTTGATTCATTCTCTTTTCACTAGCCTGCACCTGTACTTTGGGGTTAATCCTCCCTAGGTGCAGGACTTGCCATTTCCTTTTGGTGAACTTCATGACATTTCTATTGGCTTTCCATATTGAATGAAAGCAATTAAATCTTGTTTCATTATACCTTACTTTTGGACACTAACTAACTTCAGACAACTCAGATAAGGGTTTAGATTAGAAGGAAATAACCACAGTTCCTTACATAATTAAAGGCAGCACCTACTTGTCTTCAGCAGTCTGGACCTTGAAACCTTCTTGGATTTAGTCCTGAGCCCCTGTGTTAAATTTGAAAAAAAAAAAAAAAGAGTTAAAAAAAGAGTTAAAAAAAGAAAAAAAAGGGTTTGTTATATTTGGTGGATCTGAGTCTGGTTCTAAGCCTCATGAGCTTAAAAAGTTATTTCACACTAATTTACAAAGGCCAGTTGTCCTGGGTACAGGAAACACAAAATAAAAAATTGAGAAACCAGTTGTATATTTTACGGGTTTTTTTTGTTAGTTTGTTTTGGGGTTTTTCTCCCCCTAAGGGGTAGTATAGACTACAAACTAGATACTGCAGGAATTGTTGCTAGGATCAAATTAGTGTCTGTAGCCTTGTTCATCAGTTCGATTCATTATCTGGAAAAGTGTGTAAACCACAAATGGAAATCACATAAGTAGTTAACACAACAATGCTGGAGTCAAGTAACAGCAGTGACTGCTGAGAATTAGCAGAACAGTATGATAATATGTTTTGGGACTAATAAAACAAAGAATGATTATTCCATAGGATTGAGGATACTAGGGAAGGTTTTGGTAGTAGGAGAGGACTAGCTATCAGAGAATGTGTATACCTGATTTATTGCAATTCAGCAATGTAGCAGAGGTGCAGAAACACTACTGATACGAGGTATGGCACGCTTCCAGGCTAATATACCTGTATCTTATTTTTTCTGCATCAATATGGTTCTCTCTACCTGACACTGTATTTTGTTATATAAATGTATCTTTACATTTAAGACAGAGAAGATACTAGAAAAGAGACTCTGGAAGAAAATGGTTCTGCTACAGGAAGGCAGCTTCAGTGTCCTTTTATGTTTTGTTTTCACAGTAGTCAACAGCACATTTCCCACTGACTTCAGTGGTGTGTGGCCAGATTGCTGATATGCAGGTGATCCGTGGAAGTACCAGTATTAATGAAATACATGGCTACCTAGATTATAATGGTTGTTCCATCCATGAAAATCAATTTTGGTTGATAAACAAAATAAAGCTGAAAAGCCTATAAAAGTAGAACCACTACAAGTAAATATATGAAAAGCAAATTAGCTACTTGTCATTCCCACCTCTGTGACCACATATATACACAAGTCCTCCTTCAACAACTGCCGTCATATAACTTCATCCAGGGAACATGCATGAAAAATATAAACTACAAGCTTGTAGCAGTGGAAATGTAATTTTAGTTTATTTCTTTGCTAAAGTACAGCAGCATAGATAGCTTGTTTTGATACAACAAAATCAATACAGCCCTTTTGCTTTGAAAAACTTCCAGGTTTTGCTTAGCAAGTACTTGTGAATTTGATTTATTGCAAATTTTTTCAATTTTGCAGCAAAGTAGCTATCCATATTTTCTTTTTGCTTATTTGGTTTTGGGTATGAAGTGGCAAGTTTCCAAGCTGAAAATCTGTTTTTCATATGTATGGAAAATAATAAAACACTTGGGGTGAACCCAAAAGTATAGATGTTATTTTTTACCATGCTACAATCAAGATCTTTTTTACACAGATGTCAACCAGATACATTCATTGCCTTCTTTTATTCTTTTTTTTCCCCCTTAACTTCTAAAAATATTTGCCTTGCATCTTTTTCTTTTTTTTAAGTAAGTATTTGGAAATGTAAATTGTCTGTCAAATTGTATTCCCTTATTTTTTCTTTATTATTTTTAGAATTCTTACAAATGTGATAATGGCACAGTCTTACTCCTTGTGTCATCAGTCATTAAAAACATCCATGTATTATACAATAAGGATAAGTCAAGGCATAAACAATTCTATGAAGAATTATAATTTATAGATAAGGGTCATGCCACCATGTAACTTTAATGGCAGGAGATCTGCCCAGGGAAAGCATATGAAAAGACTAGTGATTTGGGTGTTGCTCATATAATGCTTGATATCTATGGCTAATGTAAAACACTATAATAATCTTAAAATTAATGAGGTGACTTTAATTTAGGCAACTTTGACTAGTTTATTAACTGTAATACATTAGCAACATATAGCCAGAATTTACTTAGTAGGCACAGTAAGTGGTAAAACTGGAAAACCTGAGAATAAGTACCCCCAGAAGCATAACTGAGATTCAAGAAATAAAAACTTAATTTTAATGGAATACATATAAGACAGTAAACAAATCACATACAAAGCATCAAAATATGCATATCTGCTCATATTAGGTATAGTTAAACCTCTGTTACCCTTCTTCAATCAGTATAAAGTGGATTTGGCATGAGACAAACATTTACTTCAGAAAAAAAATATTTATTTTTCAAATGTAATTCTTTTACTGAGCTTTTTACATGTTAAGTTTACCTTATTGTCAGTTTTACACTACCATAATTTCACATTGCCAGTTTTGAATATTTTCATTATTCACTGAATGTCTTACAAATACTGGCCAGCTATTATCAAATCATAATAAATTAATACTTTTGTATTTTAATAATTCTTGCAAGCATAACTTTCAGATTATGCAATTTTTGGTTTCAGAAAAATTTCTAAAATATCTGCATAACTCCTTCTGGTTAAATATTTATATGATAATTTATAACAAATAGTCATCTAAAATCCTGTAATATTAACTGATTCTAAAAGAAAAATTTATTTTTAACTATGTATAAATTCACAGCACAAATGCTTTCACAATCACTTGTATAAGGTAATATTCGTTATAACCTTATACAGTTGTGAAAGGTAATAGTCATTATTATTTGCTGAGTTAACTCTACAAATCCTGTACCAAATGTAACTTCCAGTAAAATTAAGATCTATATGCTTCTGTATGAAAGCAAAGAAAAAACAGTAGAAAAAAAGAATCTGATCTGGCTTTAGAATGAAGTTGGTTTTTGGGTATTTTTAGGGAAGAAACAAGCCATCATGTAATTTTTTTCCTTTTTTTTTTTTAGTATGATTACACACTTCAAAAAATTACATTATAAAGAGTCATTTATTTTAGTGAACTACGTTCATGGGCTTTTACAGATCTTCTAGCCGCTTCTATGTTCTTGTCATAAAAGATGGGCAAGAGCAAACCAATGCTTTGAGAATGTCTGAAGTTACATTGCAAAGAGGAGAAAAATTGGAGGAATACAATCCTTCTAATTGCAGATAAGCACCATGCTAGGTTGTTTGTGACTTCAGGAGGAAAAAATAAATTGTGTCTTAAAAGTTGATCCAAACTCTCTTTTTTGTTGGTAACTTTGCAGCCATAGTAGTTCACAACCTGGTGACTAGCAGGGTTAACCGTTTTCATACTTCCAGCATCCTTTTCCCTGCATTACAGCCTGTTCATATGTGATTTGTTCAGTGTGATAGTGTGATCAGTCAGTGCTTTAATCCAGCATGCTGCTATAATAAACCACATTGACACTGGCTGAACTCCAGATGGCATGTTCATTTCAACTGGCAGTGCTGTTCTTTAAAGGCTTCAGAAATGTTAGCTTCATCCTTATATTTTGTGTCCCCTTTCTAAGTCCTGTACTGATGTGTACCTCCATTTAATAAATCCTTTGTTTAAGGTTGCCTTCGTACTATAATTCGTTAAATTTTTTCATCAGTATTTCAGGTCGTAGAAAGAGCAGCTTTCAAATTCAATATTTTTTATTTTGATGTCAGGGGTTTGCTCCCAGAAGTCACTGCAACCTAGTAATATCCTGCATTTGCTGTAAATTGCAAGGGTTTGGTAGCAGTGGGTGGGGGGGCTGTAAGAATAGCCTTTCTGAGAAAAGGCCAGCAGCTGACTGTGGGAGGAGTGGCTGACACACCAGAAGGCTGTGTTGCCATTCAGGGAGACCTGGACAGGCTGGAGAGTTGGGTGCGGAGAAACTTGATGAAATTCAACAAGGGCAAGTGTAGAGTCTTGCATCTGGGGAAGAACAACCCCATGTACCAGTACAGGCTGGGGACTGACCTGCTGGAAAGTAGTGAAGAGGAAAGGGACCTGGGGGTCCTGGAGGACAGGAGGATGACCACGAGCCAGCAATGTGCCCTTGTGGCCAAGAAGGCCAATGGCATCCTAGGGTGCATTGGAAAGGGTGTGGTTAGTAGGGCAAGAGAGGTTCTCCTCCCCCTCTACTCTGCCTTGGTGAGGCTGCATCTGGAATATTGCATTCAGTTCTGGGTCCCTCAGTTCAAGAAGGACATGGAATTGCTTGAAAGAGCCCTGTGCAGAGCCACAAAGATGATGAAGGGAGTGGAACATCTCCCTTATGAGGAGAGGCTGAGGGAGCTGGGTCTCTTTAGCTTGGAGAAGAGGAGACTGAGGGGTGACCTCATCAGTGTTTACAAATATGTAAAGGGTGGGTGTCAGGATGATGGAGCTAGGCTTTTTTCAGTGATATCCAGTGATAGGACAAGGGGCAATGGGTGTAAACTGGAGCATAGGAGGTTCCACGTTAACATCAGGAAGAACTTCTTTACTGTGAGAGTGACAGAGCACTGGAACAGGTTGCCCAGGGAGGTTGTGGAGTCTCCTATGTTGGAGATATTCAAGGCCCACCTGGACAAGTTCCTGTGCAATGTACTCTAGGTTACCCTGCTCTTGCAGTGGGGTTGGACTAGATGATCTTTTGAGGTCCCTTCCAACCCTTGGGATTCTGTGATTCTGTGCTGAGTACAGCCAGTTCCGGATGGTTCCAGGCACCTCCGCAACAGACCCACCACTGGTCACAGCTGAGTCCATCAGCAAAGCTGGAAGTAGAAATCATGGTTAAGAAACGACAAAACCCTGAGGAAAAACAAGCAAGCAAACCCAAGAACAAAAAAGCCAAAGTTGTAGGAAGTGCTCCATGGTAGCACAGGTAACACCCCCACAGAATCTGTGGTCCCCAGGTAGCCAACACAACAGCAAATAATTCCTCAGAAGGAAGTAGCAACCCTTAAAGGATCCACATCAGTGCAGAGGAAACAAGTAAGGAAGCAGCAGCAGAAGACAAAGGAATAAGGACAAGGTGCAGTGGAAAGAAATAGCCACACCTTGACCCTAGCCTTCTGCACCATGCATCACTTAACCAAAGGAGCATGGCATGTGTGATAACAAAGGGAGTGGAGACTATGAAGGGGGGATATGAAGTGCCAGGAGTAAAGCTGAGGTTGGGAAAGGGGGAAGAAAGGTGTTTTGCCTAAGTGCCTCTGTAACCATTGATCCCATTTATCTTCATTTTCAGTTCTAATAGGGGGAGGTGGGAGGCAAAGGCAGGAATGAGATTTGGTGGTGTACTTTTTGGGATGAGTTTGTCCTGGTTTCAGCTGTAACACTTTCTTGTTTAGGGTTTCTTTGGGCTTTTTTGTTTTTTTTTTTTTGTTTTTTTTTTTGGGGGGGGGTGTTTTTTCTTTGTTTATTTTTTCCCTTCCTAGCAGTTGGTGCAGTATTTTGGCTTTAGTCTGAGAATAATATCACAATTGTTGCTCAGTAGCACTTACCCTGATCAAGGACCTTTCAGTCCTATGCTCTGCCAGTGAGCGGGGGCACTGGAAACCATGAAGGAGCAGACACAGGACACCTAACCCAAATGAGCCAAAAGGGTATTCCATACCACAGCATGTCATGCCAGTATATAAAGGGGGGGGGGGGGAGTTACCTGGAAGGCCTTTATTGCTTGGGTTGGGCTGGCTATCAGTCAGTGGATGATGAGCAATTATATTGTGCATCACTTGTGTATATTGTTGGGTTTTTTCCCCTTTTTCCTTTTATTTTTAATATTCTCTCCCCTTGTTATTTCCCTTATTATCATTAGTAGTAGTATATTGTTATTAGTTACTAAATAATTAGTTATTAAATAATATTAGTTATCCAACTCTTCTTATCTCAACCTGAGGGGTGTGTATTCTTTCAGTTCTCTGCCCCATCCTACCTGGAAGGGGGAAGATGGGGGGGTGAGTAAACAACTATGTGGTTCTGAGTTTCCAGCTGGGTTTAAACTGCAAGAGGGTTTGGTTTGGTGTTTTTTTCGGGTCTTTTTTTGTTTGTTTGGGGTTTTTTGGTTTTGTTTGTTGGGTTTTTTTGTTTGGATTTTTTTTTGTTTTTCCTTGTTGTGGGTTTTTGGTTTTCTTTGTTGGGGGGGTTTGTTTATTTTGTTTATTTGTTTTTGTTTGGTTGGTTTTCTTGTTTTGTTTTGTTTTTTTCTTAATAATTGGCAATAAATTGAATTCCCCAATTGAGTCTGGTTTTACTGGTCATGTATCCAAATAATGATCTATGTGGCAAGAAACTGTTCTTGTTTTTTTCTACATAAATCAAAACATCTCAGAAGTGTAGAGAACCCCCCCATTAGACTAATAGGAAAAAAGATAAAATTAATGCTCTAACCCAATACTGTGGTTACTGTTCTTACCAGTGTCATCTCTTGTATCAGAGTAGACATTTTTCTGAGTGAGTCCATAAAAATCATGAATGATATTAATAGATATACTCTGCTGCTCATATTTTGGTTTTTTTTTATTTCTTTTTTTTTCCAGTGAAAAAAATAATGAAAAGTTAGAAGATTTCTGGAAAAAAGTCAAAAATTATAGTGATTATATCATTTCAGGCAATAAAACTTATTTGGTAAATATCTCAAAAGTCAATACAATGTCTACATTTGATACATTTTGAAAACTGAAAGCATGTCAAAGTGATAGGTAAGGAATCAATTCTAATTTAATTTCCTTCTTTCTCTCTCTTGATTGTCTACTGAGAAAACTACAATTAAACCTGTAGCTGCAGGAAAGGTTTGTACGTAGAGAAAACCAAGAAAATTAACAAATTAATCTTCCTTTGCTTCCTTTCCTTCCTTTCTTTCTTTTGCTTTCTTTGCTTCCTTTTCTTCTTTTCAAACAGGTGTCCATAAGAGACAAAAAAATATCTCTGGTTAATTTCCAAAAAGGGAAAACAGTAATGTGTGTCTCAGCATTCAGTATATGACAAAAAGTCTATTGCAGCTCCTCAGATTTTCTCACTATCTCTACCACCTATGTTTTTACTTAGAGCTATTAATACAATGTCAGCCAATAAATGCCAAGAAGGTTGTGCAGGACTGAAAAATCTGTGGATATAGGTTGAAGAATTTGTCATTTATACAACACTTTAGTTCTGAAACAGCTTTTAGCTACGTACATGGTTGTCACTATTTGCAATCAAATACCAATATAGGTGTCATAGAGTATGCAACAGATCAGTATGGCTGAAGATGATAAGGGACCTTCCAAATGTGGGAGGACAGTATCATTTGGAGGCAGCAGCTGGCATCCAGGCAGCTAAAATAAACACCTGTGGTCAGGCAACGGAATTTCAAACTGATGTCTCCTCTGTATTTAAATGACGTATTAGCCTGAGGAAAGGAGTTTAACCAGCACAGTATTGTAATACTAGTGTGCCACAATATAATAAGTGAACTCTTGATAACAGCTGCGTAGGAAACAGTTCTTTGCCTAGTGAGAGGTACTGGAACAAGAAACAAAAAATTATGTCAACAAAAATTATTTTGTACTAAAATGAGAAGAAAAGTAAAAAAAAAAAAAAAGTTAAAATCCCCAAGGTACGAATAAAAACTTGTGTCTGAATCCTGAAACATTCTGGTTGTGAGGGGTTTAAAATATTTGTTACTTTTTACCTTTTAATGAAAAAGACAAAGTGAAGATAAAAAAAAAGAGTAACCATTTTAATGAGATAATACCATAATAAGATAAAATTTTGAACCTGAAGAGACATATAATTTTTCCTGCTCCAAAGTCCTGTAATTGGTGGCATGCTTTTAAAGTCACTGAATAACACTGAAATTTTCATTTGAATTGTGGATTAATTTCTGAAATGAAGCACTGATGTTGTGTTCAGGATGGACTTTTTTTCACATATTTGAGCAATTTTGTAGAACATGAATGATGAAATTAAACCAGGAGATGTGCTCACCTAGTGCATCTTCAGTTCATGGGATCGAACCAGAACCAGTCTGAAGAAAACCTTTCAGAATGCATGCAGTAAGGATGTTGGGAGCTCAATACCAAATGCTTCCACTGTACAAATAACTTCAATTGATCCAAAATTATTGCTGATATAGATGTAACCATAGGCAATGTGGACTGTATTTCTTTCTTTTCTCCCTGCATCCTTTACAGTCAGGTGTGTTCCTCTATGGGTTGAATAAAGAGTACAATACCAAGACAGTTATGAAGAGGCAGCCTCAAATTTTAGAGGTTTCTGCTGTTCTTGCTCCTTAAATCTCCCCTTGTCGGGTGTGATAGACAGGGGGTGTGGAGAAGCAGATAAAAAAAAAACAACCCAAACCATAATTCATAAAATCCTTCACATCTTTGAACTCCTGAATTGTTGAAGTTGTTGCCTGATAGCTAGCCTGTTGCTAGGTAGCAGAGCTAGTTCAGGTCTACAAAGGTTAAAAGGTTTAGGGCCAAGTTTGCCTCTGTCTATGAACCACTTCTCTTTCTTGGTCTTTTGATGCCTTGATACCACCACATGTAGGTCTTATAACTCCTTGTTACCTTTTTTGGGCTCTAGGTCATAGTATTACTTTTACTGCAAATAAGTATTGTAGTGTGTAGTCCTTGTAAGAATATAGTCTTTAACATTTACAATAAATTCCTTTCCAATTCTGGGTTTAATTTGCTGTCAGACAACAGTTCCTCAGGGAGCAGCCAGCCATTGCAAAGCACAGACAACTTTATTTTAAACTTTATTTATTCTGAAATATGTCAGAAGAAAGCATATTATAAAAGCTGAACACCATAAACACATGACTACTCGTTAATACTCATCGAACTGCAGAGTCTAGCAGAATCTTAGAGTATGAGACTCCAATCTGGTTACATTTTTGCTTGGTATGAAGGTTAAGTTTTACAGCGTTAATGGAAGGGCTTTTAAAGGCCAAAGGGCAACATGGCAGTATCAGCAACAAGGTCTTCTTTTAAAAAACTACTTTCATATTTTGTTCAGCTTTTTCCCCATTAAATGAAAGGAAAATAGGTTGTTTAGTAATGAAGTGGAAAAAGGAAGAAATACAATAAAACTGTGTACTATTGATCCAGTTAATAATCAGCAAAGAGGTGGTGTTTACTCTCAATGTAATTATCCAGAAATGGAAAAAGAAGAAACAGTTGCAAAAGTGGTAAGAATTTACTTATGCAATACCAAAATAATGACCCCTACCAAAAATACTGTACCCCATACCATCTCCTAATATTTCACTTATTTCTTTCACAGAATAGGTAGCCTTCGTAAATATGAATTCCTTTATAGACCAATATCTTGAAGGATGTGCAGGTAGCTTCATTTGATGAAAACAGTTTAGAAATGCTAAGTATTGTTATTACTGCAAGAAAAAAGTCTAAATATATGCTATTAGAAAGGGAATATGAAATACTTGTCTGTTTATCCAGAAAAAAAAAAATGGTTTGGTTTGTTTATAGGTTGGAGTTTTCTGTCTGCTTGGCTTGGTTTCCTTTTCAAAATTCCCTTAGATTTTCAGTTCTATGCCACAGTTTAGTGGGTTTTACAGCACTAAAATTTTTACTTTGTATTTGTAAATACTGCATGTAATATTGCAAATAGTATTGCATGTAATTCCCCCTGTGACAACCTATTTACAAGTCAAATATAAATCCTTTTTAAGTTTAGCTGTCTGTATGTGTCCATATGGCCTTCATTCATCATCTTTCACTTTTTTGTCCTGAGATAATGTAATTAGACTGCAATTGTCCTTTTTGTTTGTAGATCGTCTTTCTATATTAAAGCACATACATGCACAATAAACTTGAAAGCACTAGCCCTTATAGACCTGAAATAACGCTTTCTCTGGTTGACGTAGCTTCTTTCACAGGACCTATCTGTAGCCACTGTTTCACTGTTTTTCAACCTGTTCTGTATCTCTAACCATGTCCTGCCTTGAATCCTTGCTTTATCTTGGAGATTAAGAAGGAACTTGTCATGTGGAATGTTACAAAAAGCTTTCAGAAAATCCAGATATATTATAACATCTGCTATGCCCTTAGCAATCCTGTCAGTACCCCTTTGTGTAAATTCTTGCCGTGGTTTAAACCAAATCCTCACAGTACACTCACTCACTCCCCCCCTTGCTCCCCCAACTCCCAGAGAGTTAGGAAGGAGAATCCAAAGAATGTAGCCCCCACGGGTTGAGATAAGAACGGTTTAATTGCTAAGGCACAACACAAATCACTACTGCCATTACAACTACAAATAATAATGATAAAGCCAATAACAAGCGAAAAGAATACAACACCCCACCAGCCACCGACCCATAACTCACTCCACTCTGCCCGGCCGAGCACCGCGTGCTCCCTTCTCCATTTTTCTCCAGAGCTCCACCCCTCCAGCTCTCTCTCCCAGTTGCATCCTGGGCATCACGTGCTATGGTATGGAATACCTCATTGGCTAGCCTGGATCAGGTGTCCTGTCTCTCCTTCCTCCCGGACTCCCCTCCTCCCCGGCAGAGCACATGCTCAGAAAAGGCCTTGATCAAAAACACCCTCAAAACATGCTCGCTATCAAGCAACTGTTCCCAGCCCAGAAGTCAAAACACAGCACTGCACCAGCTACAAGAAGGAGAAAAAATGACTGCTACTGCTCAAACCCATGACAATTCTTCTCCCCCAAAATACAACAAACACTGAGAAATTTATTGAAGATGCAATTAATAGCTCTTTATTTACAGACAACTGATTATATAGGACACACTCTCCCAGAAAGTTATTGTGAAAACACTCCACTCTGCATTTACCATATCTATCCCTACTAATAATAGTAATGACAGTAATAGTAATAATAATAATAATAATTCAGTATTTCTTATCTACTGCTTTATAGTGCCTAATGTTTGATAACTCCAGAAAAGCCCTATTTGAAAAGGGAGTCCAATTAAATACATATAAATACATTCAAATGTTTAATTGGCTGGCAACTTAGTAAGTGTCCATAAAACATGGCTGTCACGTCTTTATGTCATATGTTTTTATGCACTTGCTGTTTGAAAACGAAATCTCTCAGGCAAAGAGGACGCCTGCCTTTTATTACCATGAACCAACTCAGAATAAGCAAAAAAGAGAGACAGGGCAGATAATGGGCCCCATTCATGAATGCAAAAGGCTATTTCTGAGCAGTTATTGCATTGTTTATGCCAGAAAAAAAACTGCGCAACTCCCATTCTCTATACAAATTACATGTTTTCTATGCTTCATTGGACATTTTACATAGAACATAAATGGAGCTTTCGCAATGAGTGGTACAAAGACTGCTATCAGAGCCCGTATAAGCCTCATTATTAGGGCTGAGTGAAGCACAGGCTTTCTTCAGGTTTTCAGCAAAGTCAACAGAGTCCAAAATTCGTTTTATGGTTTGTCTTTTTATTTCCTTTCAGCTCAGTTGAGTTTTTAATGAAATGAAAATGGAGTTTTTCCAACCAAAGCTGGTTTAATTGCTTTAAGACACAGATCACAGCTTAATGTGTTCCAGTAAATGTTGCCAGACTGGGACAGGCAGAGGGCTTCATGTGCTGACTGCACAGCAGGGTTGCCTGGCCAAGGAAAAGGTCAGGCAACTGCATAAAGCCAAAACACAACACAATACAAGTTGTCAGCTGTATTGCTGCTGCAGACATGGTGAGGTCATGTAAAAGGAACTTCCATTTCTCAATCCAAGTGCCGCAAAAGTGGTGTCCATTCACCTCCACATTATGCTATAGATTAACCTTTCAGAAGCAGCTTTGGATGGGTTTTGTGGTGCCTGATTTAAGCCTGAAGTTCAAAAGAGCTGGCTACACTCTATTGTACAACTGAATTTGAAGATAGTAGTGAGTTCTGCTCTAGGAAATAGTGTTCAATGCATGTATGAGGCTCGGCTGAGGCTACATTTTTGGGTCCCTAGCTACAAGAAAGACATTGAGATGCTATATCATGTCAACAGACGGGTGGTGAAGGGTCTAGAGCACAAGTCTTATAAGGGGCAACTGAAGAAATGGATTGCTTAGCCTGGAGAAAAGGAGGCTCACTGGGGACCTCATCACTTTCTATAACTACCTGAAATGATGTAGTGAGGTGGATGTTGGTCTCGTTTCCCAAGTAACAAGCTACAAGATGAGAGGAAATGAGCTCATATTGCACCAGGGGTGGTTTAGATTGGATATTAGGAATTTTTTTTTTCACCAAAATAGTTGTCAAGCATTGGAAAAGTCTGCCCAGGGAAGTGGCAGTGTCACCACCCTAGAAGTATTTAAAAGACATATAGATGTGACACTTAGGGACATGGTTTAGTGATGGACTTGGTAGTGCCATGTTAATGGCTGGAGTCGATGATTTTAAAGGTCTTTTCCAACCTAAACAATCTGTGATTCTATGAAAGAGCATGTATTTTGCACACATTGTTATGGCAATAGAGCTGCATTAATCCTAACTGTGCTGCTTCTGTTAAAAGAGAAATTAGAGAAGCTTCTACAAATTGAAACATTTCTACCTGTGAGATTTCCCATATGCATAAGCAGCTTAATTTTTCTATATTCTATTGTTTATTTCTCTTGCAGGCAGACTACATAACATTTCTAGCAAAACTTTTTCCAACATTTGATTCAGTGTAGATGCATATTTGTCAGTTTGATGAGCCTCTCTCTTTTCCCCTGTTGATAGTTAGACATGAAAATATTGCTGTTAGGTCCCATGGCTCTTTTTACAGTTATTCCCTGAGTAACTAATACTTAAAAGCTCTCGCAACTGAAGCACTTTGTAAACAAGGAGATTTGCCAAAGTAGAAGCAGAAGTCAAGATGTCATAAATTGTGTCTATCGCATCTAAATCATCCTTTTCACCTACTAATCAGAGACCACACTGCCCAACAAGGAGCAAGATTTTTATTCTCTCTCAAGTCAAAAAACATTTCTCACTTTCCAGTATTCAACTCAAGCTTCATTCTAAAGCATAGAAATTACCTATTACATGGGGCGTTTTACTATTAGCTTTTGGTTGCCATGTTATTAACTACTCTGACTCAGACTCAGGCCCTTTGGTGCCTTCTCCAGAAATATTACTTCAGAATCACTACATTTCATACACTGATGAGGTAAAAAGAACCTAATTATTCTGACAATTTTATCTAAGGCTTGCAGATTTTATGTACTGAGTGTATAAAAAATAACTTCTTAATGAATAATGCTCCAGGAGTACATTTTTGTAGCCATCTTCTGGGAGGGTCCTTAATATACACAGATATGCAGTTCTTCCAGTGGATGATAAATGTTAAACTTGCTTTACTTCAAGTATCAGTGTCCCAATATACGTTAGTATAGATAAATATACATCTATATACATAAATTTTAATTGAGATATAGCAACTTCCGTACAGAACTGTGAATGCCAGTGCACAACTGCCAAAGCATTTTAACTTTCTCTTATTAGCCATGTGGTTGCTTTCATACGATTTTGTGTCCTTCAGTTAAAATTATGGATAGCTTTTACTTTCAATGTGTAAGAACCAAAACCTAATGCAAAATAAAAACCATAAATGATTAATTAATATAAAATATCAATTTAAATAATACATAAAAATATAAATAAATTTAAAAAAATTAATGAGTTTGCAAAGTCAAGCTTACAACGGGTGAAGTTGCTGGTGAACATGGTTGGATTCAGTGATCTTAAAAGGTCTTTCCCAACCTAAATAACTATGATTCTAATACTGGTAAAGTTTTGACAAATCTGGCAACATGATGGAATGGAGGCTGTGTCAGGGTCCAGTTGGAGAAAAACCTCCGTGCGGGACCCTGTTTCAGTTTGTGATCCCAAGAGTGAAATTAAGACACAAATGAGGTCAAGTACCGTAATCTGACAGTTTGCTTATTACAAATTGCAAAAACCACAGTTATTATAAAAAAAAGGAAATTATTGTAATAAAGAGGATAGTGATAAGACAGATTGGAAGAAAAGTAGAAAATGAAACAAAAATTCAGGGTGCAGAGAGAGAGAATCACCACCGTGGATCCAAGTGTCACAGGGATTTGCTGTTGTTGTTGTCAGTGGTTAGAGTTCTTCAGGGTTTGTAGTCTCATAGGATCAGAGCAGAGTGTCCCCCAAGAGTCCATCAGTGGTGGGTGTCCTCATGGAGGTGTCCTTCTGGAATTCCCTTCAAGGTACCCCATGGAGTGGGTCTCATGGATTTTCCCTCATGGCCATGTCTCATGGAGGGTGTCCCTCAGGATCCGTAGTAGTCATCAGTGGAGAGAGTCCTAATGGAGATGTCTTTCTGGAGTCATTCTCATGGCAATGACCCCCTGATGATGTGCCTCTTGGTGATGTGTCTCTTGGTGATTATCTTTTCCCCTTTTGTAAAAGGCTGGGGGGAGTACCTCTGCTCTTCATGTCACGTATTAAATGCTCCTGGTAGACCAGTTTTCCTGGTCTTGCAGCTAGCTCTTCGACTGGACTGCATGTGTCTGTGCACATATGTGTGTGCAGCAATTTTTGGGATAATACCTCACACCAATCTTCAAGGTAATGGACGGGAGAGTCTTCTCTCAAGTCTTTCCCACTTATCCCTCAGGCAATGGATGGTTGAGTTCCAATTAATCTTCTCACACTCCTCTCCCAGGAAATGGATATTGGGATCTTAACTCCTCCCACCCATCTCTGAGACCAGAGATTAGTGTATTTCCATCACAGCTTCTCAGGCCATTCTTTGAGACAATGGACAGCGGAGTCTGATTTCATATCAGTCTGTCACAGGCTGCTACAGCTCTGTTCCCAGGCCCAGAAAGGCTGAGCATGTATGTAATCCCCAAAAGCACCCACAGAAACACTGGCAATGAACACTTCAAGCCCAGAACAATACAGACAAAACTATGCAAACGCTGACAGCACAAACAATTGCTTAATCTTGTCCCCCTGTCTGACAGTTAAGGATATGGGTCTGTTAGTGGGAAATAGAATCATAGAATAGTTAGGGTTGGAAAGGACCTTAAGATCATCTAGTTCCAACCCCCCTGACATAGACAGGGACACCTCACACTAAACCATATCACCCAAGGCTTCATCCAACATGGCCTTGAGCACCAGCAGGGATGGAGCATTCACAACCTCCCTGAGCAAGCCATTCCAGTACCTCACCAGCCTAACAGTAAAGAATCTCTTCCTTATATTCAGGCTAGTGTACGCATGTACAAAGAGGATCTTTCCAGTGGCAGAAACATATACACCAAGGGCAGCAACTGGCCCTAGATCCTTGCTTTCCTAAATTGTTGGCATCCCCAAACCAGCAGTGCCCCTACAGCTTCTGATAGCTCAGAACCCCTCACACACACATTTGCAAGCATGCACACATGTATAAGCCCACACATACTGTTGCTAGAGCACAGCAGTGATATTCAGACAACACTGACAGGGGCTGGAAGCTGATAGACAGGGGCTGGAAGCACTGACATAACAGAACTAGTAGTTTTCCTAACAATATTAAGAGTTGTACTGTTTGCTGCAACTCCTGTATTCATAAGGTTAACCGAAACCAAGCGTGAAAACAAGGAACCCTAAGAATGCGTGAGAATAGAGAGGAAGTCTCATAAACATTTCATATTTATTTTCTGTTATTCTGTATTTGAAAATCAAACATGATTTATACTTCACCAAAATTTGCTTTCTATTGCAAAAGTCCCTTTGTTTGCTTTTTTTTATTTTTAAGAAAATTCTTTATAGGGAAAAAACACTGCCAATTTCATACTTGGTTTTAAGCATAGAGTACAAGACTTAATTTCTTAACAAGAACCAAAGTGAGGATGTGCATGTAGCAACAACACAGGTACCTATGTGTCTGTTAAAGAGAGAGAATAGAGGGGAAAGCTTCAGAAAGAAGAATTAGAAATGTAACATTAAGCCACTATAAAATTATCAGAGATAAAGAAGACACAGTGGAAAGTTGAACTGACCAGGTGGTCTGAAGGTTGAATATAATTTTAGCATTTTCTTTTCATCTTTGATGTTCGTGGGAGCAAAGAAAAGGAGATATACCATAGGTGCAACATCAAGAAGTCAGTCACTGTAGCAACCATCACTAAAAGGTAAATATTTTGGTTTTTACAATGAAGATTATAAAATAAAGTTCACAAAACCTGAACTCTATTTTGCATTATATTATTGGGTGTTTTTATTAGAAACATTTAAACCAGAATTTTAACAGTTTTATTTTTTTACTTTATGCATATTGTATAAAAATCATACTCCCTTTTGTCTTGAAAAAGTCTTGACAAACATGGATGATATGTTATTTTGCATTTATTTTGACATATGAAATTATTACTAGAGACATACAATTATATCAATCCAGACTTTTACAAATAACTTAAAATGCTTTAGGTCTTTGTACTCCTCACATATTTTATTACAGTTTGTGAACAAATCAAGTTACAAAAACAGAAATGGTGGAGTAGAGCAGGAGGGAAGAAGAGGCATGAGTGGAAATAGATCCCAGTTTGAGTTACTGCCACCAGAAATAACATTAAATTCACTTCAATATGAATTTAAACACAATTAAATAAAAGTTGGTTAAAGAAAGACAAAATAAGGAAATGTGAAAAAAATATCTTGGACTCATCATCGTTCTGCTTTCGAACTTTTACTATTAATAAAGAAGTAGTAGAAGTAATGAGTGAAGTTTTGGCCTCATTATCTACATGTGAACTAGATTGTTCTGTTCCTATTATAATTAGTAGAGACTTAGGGCAGGATTCAGCTACATAAACATGTGTATATAGTTCCATCTCAGATGCTAATATGTCTAAGTGGAGCTGGCAGGTTAGAGACAAAACTTATGGAAGATCTGCAGCCTTTTGGAGATGTGCAGCTAGATTTTGGGCATGGTGCCTCCTCTATCCTATATTTTGTTACCTGAGGCCTGCCAAAATGACTGCTACAGTTACAGCTGCAGAGATATTCAGCAAAGCCTGAGCCCAAACCTCGTATGCTCATTGCCAAAAAAACAGGTGTCTATTGTGATTTGAGCTACTCTAATATGTTAAAAACTTCTGTGTTAACATTCAAGGTACAGGATCTACAGGAGGCCTATTCCCTTGACAAGTGACAGATAAAGGCCATGGAATCATCTCAAATGGGTGAATATATTTAGGAAACTTAGTAAGGCCAAAATATCTTATATTTGTTTTAGTGTGATAGGTACTAAATAGCCAGTGATACATAAATTAAATGCATCTAAGGATAATGGTATTCATACAATGGTGTGTATGTGCATATGCATACATGCATATAGTGTATGCCTTTATACTATGTAATTATTTTCTTTACAGGTAATTCTTCTCCTGTAACCTTCATTCTCATCTATTTCAGGGTTACTTCCTTTACTGAGCGCTCAAAAATAAATTAGTTTCTCTGTTACTAGTATGGACATAAGCTGTTCTGTCAATCTGAATGCACTTTCCTGTGATACCTTGAAGTCAGGGTACCTCAGTATCATTTCTTGGTAGCTCTGTAACAGTTTTAATATTATCTTTCTTTTCTCTTTCTGCTAGGTTTATGAATTCTGCAGGTTTATGAATTTTCTACTATGTAAGTTAAATTTATTTGTTTTCCAAATTGCATTAGCATTTTGATCAGAGAAACTCAGGGCTTTGTAATTCTATGTGAAAAATTAATAGGACATTAATGTTTGTAAATGAGATTCAGAATCTCTATATTCCTAGTCAGACATATGGCAATTTGGGATCCTTCTCTCAGACAAAGAAAAGTTGTCTGGTCGCTGGGATCTGGATTATTGCTGGAGAAGCCTAAAATTGATTTATACTGTCATTCTGGATCACAGACTTCCTTATATGCCTAAACAGAAGTGCTCATATGTCTTTAGATCAATCTTTAGCTAAGCAGTTAGTTGCCTGACGTTTTATCTAAGATCCATCATGACTCAAAGAGACCGAGGAAGCTGGTGAATTCTAATTCCCTAGTGAGAACCCTTCTATTGGCAACTTTTGAATCACCTTGTGAACATATTCCTTCATTTCGCCTGTTTTATCATGCCAACTAGGTACCTAAATATATCCCGAATCTTAACATTTGATGTAAATGCTCAAATGAAGTTTTAATAAATCCTATAAATCTCCTTTAAAAATCTGATCCTACTTTTCCCTCTCATATCTGATAGAGTCTTCAAAGTGTGTGTGTCTTTCTCATTCTTTTGAAGATGATTTGGTAGGAAAACCTGTGGACTTTGTTGTGTTTAGTTGGGTTTTTTTTTTTACTTTCCTCCATTATCCTTACCCATCTTTCTCTTTCAGGGTTGTAAGTTTTAAGGAGAATAATCTGTTCTAAGTTTATATTTTAAAAGCAAGACAGGGTGCTGAGTACCAGAAGCAATTCACAAAAGTAAGCTAATTTTCACTTGTCCAAAATGTGCATGTATACACATAAATGCAATGACTCTCAAATCACAGTTACCAAGCCGGTACAGGTAAACTGCAAGAGGAATTTTTTAACCAAATTGCCAATACTCTATAAGCATCTGACAGATGTGACAAGTATCTTAATCTCTGTGTACTTATTTTCTAGTCAAAACAATGGAATAATATCCGAATCCTGCAGAACTGGGAATTTTTTCACCAGCTGGACATCTCTCTTACAAACAGAATATGTCTGCATGAATAATTTACACACAGCAAGATGAAGATCTTCATTCTGAGAATAGGTTAAGTTCATACAAATTTTAATTCTTATTAAAATCATTGTGTTAGGGATGGAGAAATGTGCTGTTTCTGTTTCCTGGTTTTTATGTGGGTTTTTGTTGTTATTCTTTGGGTTTGTGTTTTTGTTTTTTTTTTTTTATTTTTTTTCATTACATACTTGTGCACTTAAAAAATAATTCAGGCTATTTCCATGCAAATTATACTTTTCCTGGATTCATTAAATGCTCTTTGCTGAGGCCATAACTGGACTGTCTTCTCTCAAATTATGCAGAATATTGAAAGGGTCAAAACAGTGCAGCATGCTACTGTATTTCACAGAATAGAAAAGCATGCAGATTGCTTGTTTCTCATTTCTGTAATAAGTGATAGTAACAAGAAAAGAAAATGTCTGAAAATGGTTTTGTTCCCATGTGTCAAATACCATAATTAGAATAAGAAATGGTACAAATTAACCCATTCTCATTACAGTCACTCTATTACAATTTCATGGTCCTCTTCTGATGCCGTACTCTTGCTAAGCACATTTGCATCTCATCAGTGAACATAGGCAGCAGATCTGCTGGCAGTGAATGCTTGATTCACTCCAATTTATGTCTTCTTTTCAGCTGGGGAATCCATTGTGTGAGCTAATAGTAGGTTTCCGATTTGAAATGACTGCAGATCTCTTTACATTTGGATACAGTGCAAGCATTGTCATAATTTTTTTTAATGTGTCACATAATTGTTGCATTACACTATGTTCAAGCAGAAAAAATGAAATTTTCAACATTAAATGAAATATAAAGGGCTTTGTTTTCAGTAATGTGTGGAGAAAAGACAAGAACTCCTTTCTCTTACGGCAAGTAGTGTATATAGATGCAATCTTTGTGATTACCTACATAAAAGGTGATTTCACCCTCACCTACACTACTTCTGAAAGGCTAGTTGTCAAAATAGAAGATTATGTTAAAATAATGAAGTGGACAAATGTATCATCTTGAAGTATGGTTAAAGTTGCTATGTCCTTATTACTTGACTGATTTGAGGACATTCTTGAAGCATAATTTCCACGAACTTTTCACAAAGTTTTCAAAGCATTTCTATTGCCAATACAAGCAAAAACTGAACTTGAGTGCCTGTCTTATCTAACAATATTAGATTGTTTTCCCAATCCAAGGTGTGTAGAGAGGAAAAGCTGTGTTTGAGGTGTTTTGCTTGTTCTCTTGTGCCTGGTCTGACAGCTAGAGAAAGATCAACCTACATAAAACAAGGAAGGTTTGCTGTTGATATTAATGGAATAAGATTTAATCAAAAAGATGTTGTCTTACAAAACAGGAGTGCTATATGAGTTACCTTTGTAAGACCTTGGAGATTGACATAGGAGATGCATGATCAGTGACTCAAAACATGGGGTTATTTCACCTGTCCTTAATCATTAGTGATTCACTTAAATCAGCAATAAGAAAATAAATGGTGCTATAGTCAGGATTTTGGTTACTTGGACCACGGGACTTGCTTTGGGAAGTTAGATCTACTGGAGGCTGAAGGGCCTGACAAAGAATCATAGAATCATAGAATAGTTAGGATTGGAAAGGACCTTAAGATCATCTAGTTCCAACCCCCCTGACATGGGCAGGGAAACCTCACACTAAACCATATCACCCAAGGCTTCATCCAACCTGGCCTTGAACACTCCCAGGGATGGAGCATTCACTACCTCCCTGGGCAACCCATTCCAGTACCTCACCACCCTCACAGTAAAGAATTTCTTCCTTATATCCAATCAAACTTCCCCTGTTTAAGTTTTAACCCATTACCCCTTGCCCTACAACTACAGTCCCTAATGAAGAGTCCGTCCTCACCATCGTTGTAGGCCCCTTCAGATAGTGGAAGGCTGCTATGAGGTCTCCACACAGCCTTCTCTTCTCCAGGCTGAACAGCCCCAACTTTCTCAGCCTGTCTTCATATGGGAGGTGCTCCAGTCCCCTAATCATCCTCGTGGCCCTCCTCTGGACTTGTTCTAACACTACCATGTCCTTTTTATGTTGAGGACACCAGAACTGCACACAATACTCCAAGTGAGGTCTCAGGAGAGCAGAGTAGAAGGGCAGGATCACCTCCTTCAACCTGCTGGTCACGCTCCTTTTTATGCAGCCCAGGATATGGTTGGCTTTCTGGGCTGTGAGTGCACACTGCTGGCTCATGTTCATTTTCTCATTGACTAACACCCCCAAGTCCTTCTCCGCAGGACTACTATGAATTTCTTTTTTTGCCCAACCTGTAGTTGTGCCTGGGATTGCTCCCACCCAGGTGTAGGACCTTGCAATTGGTATGGTTAACCTTCATGAGGTTTGCATCAGCCCACCTCACAAGTGTGTCAAGGTCCCTCTGAATGGCATTCCTTCCCTCTAGCATATCAACAGAACCACACAGCTTGTTGTCATCGTCAAACTTGCTGAGGGCACACTCAATCCCACTGTCCATGTCAACGACAAAGATATTAGACAAGACTGGTCCCAGCACCGATCCCTGAGGGACACCACTCGTTACTGATCTCCAGCCAGACATTGAACCGTTGACCCCAACTCTTTGAGTGCGACCATCCAGCCAGTTCTGAAGAACTGCTTTGACTGAAAAGGTGAAAAAGGTGAAAAGGTAAAAAACTTGCCAGGCTGGTCAAGGAATCTTTAAACTAGATTTGTTGAGGGAGGTAGGCACCTATCCATCCCAACACTACCAGTCAGATGCCAGCATCTGTAATGAATGCTCCAAGCAATGCAGAGCTACTCTAGCTGCTCCAGCCAATCAGCTGGCTTTATTAGGAGCTTAGCTCAAATGCCTCTATACAAATGCCCATAGTATAGGGAATAAACAAGAGGAATTAGAGACGTGTGCAAGGTTACAGGGGTATGACATCATTGACATCACAGAAACATGGTGGGATGGTTCCTATGAGTGGAGTGGTGGAACGGAAGGTTATAGGCTCTTCAGGAAAGACAAGCCAGGCAGACAGGGAGAGAGAGCAGCTATTTGTGTCAGTGATGTGCTGAAGAGTATGGAACTCTGTCTGGGGACGAGTGATGAGCCAACAGAGATCTTGTGTGTCAGGATCAAAGGGAGAACTGCAATGGGGACATTACTGCGGGAATCTGTTACAGGCCACCTGATCAGAAGGAACCTGTGGAAGAAGCTCTGTCGTGGTTTAAACCAAGTCCCCCAGCTCCCGGAGAGTTAGGAAGGAAAATCCAAAGAATGTAGCCCCCACAGATTGAGATAAGAACGGTTTAATAGCTAAGGCATAACACAAAATCACTACTGCCACTTACTACTACAAATAATAATGATACAGCCAATAACAAGCGAAAAGAATACAACACCCCACCAGCCACCAACCCATAACTCACTCCACCCTGCCCGGCCGAGCACCGCGTGCTCCCTCCTCCATTTTCCTCCAGAGCTCCACCCCTCCAGCTCTCTCTCCCAGTTGCATCCTGGGCATCACATGCTATGGTATGGAATATCTCATTGGCTAGCCTGGATCAGGTGTCCTGTCTCTCCTTCCTCCCGGACTCCCCTCCTCCCCGGCAGAGCACATGCTCAGAAAAGGCCTTGATCAAAAACACCCTCAAAACATGCTCGCTATCAAGCAACTGTTCCCAGCCCAGAAGTCAAAACACAGCACTGCACCAGCTACAAGAAGGAGAAAAAATGACTGCTACTGCTCAAACCATGACAAGCTCTTAATAGACACATAAGAGCAGCCTCATACTTGCAGGCCCTTGTCCTCATGGAGGTCTTCAACCATCCTGATATCTGTTGGAGGGACAGTATTGCCTAGTAAAAGCAATCCAGGAGGTTCCTCAATTGTGTGGAAGAAAACTTCCTTTTGCAAGTAATAGAGGAGCCAACAAGGAGAGGTGCCATGCTTGATCTTGTGCTCACCAACAGGGAGGGGCTGGTGGGGAATGTAATGCTCCAGGGCAACCTGGCTGCAATGATCATGAGATGGTGGAGTTTGAGATCCTCAGGGCAGTAAGAAGGGCACACAGCAAGCTCACTGCCCTGGACTTCAAGAGAGCAGACTTTGGCCTCTTCAGGAACCTGCTCAGTAAAGTTCCATGGGAAATAGCCCTAGAGGTCAAGGGGACCCAAGACTGTTTTTTGATATTCAAGGATAACCTGCTACAAGCTCAGGACTGTTGCATTCTGACTAGAAGGAAGTGTTGCAGGAAGAATAGGAGGCCTCCATGGTTGGATAAGTAGCTGCTGAGAAACTCAGAAGGAAAAAGGAACCTTATAGAAGGTGGAAACAAGGAGAGGTGGCCTGGGAGGAATACAGGGACACTGTAGGCTCAGGAAAGCTAAGTTTCAGATAGAATTGAGTCTGGCCAGGGATGCCAAAGATAACAGAAGGGGCTCCTATAGGTATGTAGCGAACAAAAGACAGACTAGGGATAATGTGAGCCCTCTCCAGAAGGAAACGGGAGAACTGACTCTCCTAGATTTGGAGAAGGCTGAGGTTTTCAGTTGTGGCGTTTCACGACAGGGACTCAAGTTGGTGCAAAGACTCATTACCACCAGCCCCTTTTTATCCCCTTGTTGAGTACTTTCCCAACCTGCACATACATATAACGTTCAATCTTATTGGGCACTGTAATCTTATTACTCTCCAGGTAAATAGCCCAATCACAATGTTGCAGACCCTCTCACAACCCCCACATCGTCTGGCCTCAAACTGAGTTTCCTGCCACAACTACGTCCTGGCCCATCCTCCCAAGGCTTGCTTGTTTGCCTTCCCCATCCATTGCCCCAGAGCTTGTCAAGCACCAAGGATTCAGAGCTCATTCCCAAAATCTTTTTCATGCAAATCTTACTGCCTTCACTCCCCACACTCAATGACTTCTTTGTCTCAGACTTCACTGGCAAATGCTCTGACCACACTGCCCAAGCCTTGGAAGGCAGATTCAGGGACTGTGTTAATGAAGACCTTGGGCCCACTGTATGAGAGGATCTGGTTCGAGACCATCTTAAGAACCTGAATGTACACAAGCCCATGGGATCTGATGAAATACATCTGCGGGTCCTGAAAGAGGTGGTGAATGAAGTTGCTAAGCCACTGGCCATCATAGTTGGAAAATCATGGCAGTCAGGTGAAGTTCCCGATGACTGGAAAAAGGGAAATGCAACCCCCATTTTCAAGAAGGGGAAGACAGATGACCCAGGGAACTACAGACCAGTCAGTCTCACCTCTGTGCCTGGCAAAATCTGGGAGCAGATTCTCTTGGAAGGCATGCTAAGGCACATGAAAAAAAACAAGGACATGGTTGGTGACAACCAGCATGGCTTCACCAAAGCCAAGTCCTGCCTGACCAATTTGGTGGCCTTCTATAATGGGGCTATGGAACTGATGGATAGGGGCAAAGCAGCTAACATCATCTACTTGTGCAAAGCATTCGACATTGTCCCACCGTGACATCCTTGTCTGTAAACTGGAAAGACATAATTTTGATGGATGGACCACTTGGTGGATAAAGAACTGGCTGGAAAACCACACATATATAGTTGCAGTCAACCGTTCAATGTCCAGTAAGAGACTGGTAACGAGTGCTGTTCCTCGGTGGTCAGTGTTGGGACTAATCCTGTTCAACATCTTTGTTGGTGACACAGACAGTGATATTGGGTGTGCTCCCAGTAGTATAGCTGAAGGTTATTTTATTCTATGATCATACCTTTCAAAAGACTAATAGTAGATATCTGGAGAATACTTCTCCAGCTTCTGACATTAAGCTGTTTAGGATATATTAAGACTGTAGTTGCATTTGGATTGTTGCAAGTTTAATCCCTTGATCAGTGGACGTGAATTTGTCTGGTTTTTTTGGAACTTTTGTACTTTCAAACTGCCTTGTCTTTGAGTTCTGAGGTTTAAATTAATAATTGCAGGAAAAAGAATACTCTCATTCACTTTATGATTTACAGAGCTCTATGATACCCACTTTGGCTGTGCTTTCTAATGGTAAAAAATAATTTTAACCCCTTCTCATACAGAAGAAGTCCCATACTTCTTATTTCCATCTCATTTCAATACAACTTCTTTCATTCTACCTTTTTTTAAAGGTGAGAAAACCATGATATGAAGCAGTGTAACAACTGCAACAAATACAGTAAAGCCTTTTTGCAATTTCAGCAGGATACTTGAGAAGACTACTGGACCTGTGACTATATTTGTACTTGTCTGATGAAGACAGTGAACTAGCGTAAACATAAGTAGTGTGCCTCTAGCTGCAAAGTGAACTGTTGGAACCTGAAGTAAGGACTTAATTCTGTAAACACTAAAGTAGTTTTCAGCCCTTCTATTAACTTCAATGCTTTAGAATTGTTTTTTGAGACACTAAGACCCTTTTATGTGCATCACTGAACAGCAATTTTCAGTTACCACTGACCTGAGTTAGATTTCAATGAGTAACCTCCAAGTGAAAGACTTTCTGCTGCATTTCAATACCCTGAGCAATCCAGCCCCTTTTTGTATTTTATTTTTAATGTTAATGAAAAAAAGGCCCCAAAAGAACAATCTGTCATGGTTGTGTATGGTAATTGACATAATAGACCCTAACGGCCATTTTGGAGCATAATAGACAATGACAGCTCCATTGGAGCTTACTCAGTGGTTGAGATAAGCTTTATTATTGCAATATGCGCTCATTGTATGTTACTACCTTTTAATTAAAAAATACTATCTAGGCAAAAATATCATTCCTTTATATACAGTTTTATTTTTCATTTAAATATCAGGTTTTTACACGCACGCACACACACACACAGAGTAACTTAAAAGAAATGGCAAGCAAACATTCAACAGAAATCCTTCTAAGAATTTACCTGTTCACAATGACAGAATACTTGATGGTCTTCTCACTTGTCTAACCTGACTAGCTCTATGAGATACTGCATTGTGGTAATTGCAAGTTTAAATCAACAGGTTTTGTATGGTAGCCATAGGAGGAGAGAATGCAGAACCCCTGAAATTCATCTTAACACTTTGGTGAGCTGACTAACTGAGAGCAAAATTTGGTTTCCTGGGGTGATGGAAGTGAAAGAAGAAGTGAAAACTAGGAGTAAATGATGCACAGAGCAGGTAATTTTATAATGGTTCTAACAACTGTTTTGGGGAATTGTCAAAAATTACAGGAATGTGAGGAACTGGAAGCATTATTCACTCTCCCACCAGGAAAAAGAAAAGAATCCCCATCATTAGTAAAAGGAAGACTTTCAGTAGGTTGTTCATTTCCTAAAAGGCAGAAAAAAAAAAGAAAACATGGTCTGGGAGGTGATTGCAGTAAGTAGGTGTCGTGGTTTAAACCAAGTCCGCACAGCTCGTTCGCTCCCCCCCTTGCTCCCCCAACTCCCGGAGAGTTAGGAAGGAGAATCCAAAGAATGTAGCCCCCACGGGTTGAGATAAGAACAGTTTAATAACTAAGGCATAACACAAATCACTCCTCCTCCTACTACTACAAATAATAATGATAAAGCCAATAACAAGTGAAGAGAATACAAGATCTCACCAGCTACCGACCCATAACTCACCCCACCCTGCCCGACCGAGCACCAACCGATACCTCCTCCATCCCCCTAGAGCTCCCGCCCTTCCGGATTTCTCCCAGTTACCTCCTGGGTATGATGTGCTATGGTATGGAATACCTCTTTGGCTAGCCTGGGTCAGGTGTCCTGTCTCTCCTTCCTCCCAGCCTCCCCTCCTCCCTGGCAGAGCATGAGCTCAGAAAAGGCCTTGAACAAACCAAACACCCGAGCAATAACTCAAAACATACTTGCTATCAGCAACCGTTCTCAGACCGAAAGTCAAAACACAGCACTGCACCAGCTACCAAGAAGGAGAAAAAATGATTGCTACTGCTCAAACCAGGACAGTAGGCAAGTGTGACAAACTTTTTTCCCCTCTTTTTGTCAATGAATGATCATTTGTAGAAAATTATCCTTGTGAAAAAGATGTGGTTTGCACCCTGAATGTGAAGAAAAAAAAAAACCACAAACCCACAACTTGAATATTTGTTTACATGTAATTTTTTATTTAATTTTTGGTCAAATGTCTTAAGAGTTCTAAGTGACTCTTTTGAGTGCTTAGGAATGGCAATAGGGAAGAAATGGCTGTGTGAGAAAGCTTGATCATCAGACTTTTGTTTATAAGTCTCGTGGTTGACCTATGACACAACAACTGCAATGATGTTCCATTACACTCCAAGGGCCCAGGGACAACACTCTGTGCACTTTGAACTAAGAACCCAGGTACCATTAGCTTCAGTGAAACATTGCTCTGGCACAACTGTATGGCTTGTAACTGTGAAAGCTGAGTGAGAGCTTGGGAGTGTACACCAAGTACACAAAACATATTTTAAGAGAGTACAACCATTAGATCTAGGAGATGTTGATGGAGATTCTGCTGCTGGGCAAATCTTGTAAAAGGAATACATCTCCTGTAAGTTCACATAGAAGATTTTAGTATTCCACCTGAGTGCTCTGAAATCTCTCTTGAGTCAAAAGAAAGTGATCACAACCCCAGGGAGATCTCACCAGAGACATCAGACCTCTTGTTTTGTTTGGGAATCCAATTTTTCTCCATCAAGTAAAGAGGAACTCATAATTGCCATTGTCCACTTGGTGACTGGAATTTATCTCCTCACTGACTGAAGAGGAAGCGTGGTTGACAAGATTAGACAAGTTGGAGAGCTCTTAGAGATCTTCAGGGAGATTATTTCATTTATGCAGACAGACATTCTGAATTGCCTTCCTAGGACTCCTGGTAGTTTTTATATAGCCTATAGGAAACCATTTTCAGCAGAAAATACCTTTTTCAACTTCATATGTAAGGAAAACACAGCTTCAACAGGAAGGCTTATATTCAGGCTGCAAACACCATGCTGCGTTAGCCAGTACTGAACGCCAGAGTGGGACTGAAGTTCAGACTTACCTCTCTGACTAACTTTTCCCTCTCGTTGGTTCCATAAACAATAGAGAGGCTTAAAGTTCACTTAAATAAATTTAGAAATAAGCTGTCTGCTTCATACAGCATTCTGAATCAGCCAGCTGCAGTCAAGTAAACTGAGAGACTAGAATTACATTTTTAAAGATAGGCAGTCTCCCAAGCAGTCACCTGCACTTTTAAGCATATAAAAATACTATCAGTTATATGCATAACAGTTATTTATTATTAGATTTTGTGAAGGGCTTTTATGTACTCTGAAATACTCTGATAGGAATGGTAGACATGCTACTGTGAACTACTACTGCAATAATTTGTGAAGAAGATATTTTCTTGTATTACTTTTCTCTGGTTAATTTGAGATCAAATAATTCTAACACCAGCAACAGAGAGGCAAGAGTCATGGAAAAATGTCTAATAGAACTAGTATCTCAGGCAAATGAAATGTTTAAGAAATTTTCATAAAGATATCTTTTTTTCTGGAAGTCAGAGGAAGGGAAAAAATGAATATAGTCAAGAACCTCATAGCGACATCCAGGCTTATCAATAAATATAAATATCAAATGAAATTTGTGAAATTGAAATAATCCAGTCTCTGTCCAGTTCCATAGTAAGTTCACTTAAACAGTTTTCTAGTCAGTGAAATTTAGTTTTTAGAAATGCATGAAGTTGCAGCTCTACTATTCTAAAATAAAACAGAAAACTTTGAATAGGATGTGTCAAGAGAAACTGAAAGCATCCCAATATTTAATGAATTAATGCCAAAGTTTAGGAATAATCAAAGAACAGGATGTAAACCTCGTGTCCTGAACAAAACTCACTTTATGTGTAAACTATCTACTTTAGCCAAGAATGGCAAAAAGTACTTCGTTAATTCGTTAATTATATCAGTTTGTGGGGTGGTGTTCTAATTTTTTTTCTCTTACTTATGTTATAAATTTAAATAACTTAGAAAAAATATAGTATAGAGATTGCATTAATATTTTACTTGCTCATTTAAAAGGCATGCTCTTCTTGAAATGCATATGACATTACATATAAATGTGGATTTGGATTTGTATCATTACTATACTTGCACATACTTGTCCTGGAAGTTATATAATTTAAGATAATGGACTGATGATGTAATATTTCCTCACAGTAATAATATTTTTAAATGTAATAATTTCTGAACAATGCTTTCAGGACATCCAGGTAAGCCAAAATTTTTCTATAGCAATATGCTTTATTTCAGAACTGAGCTGTATCTTATTTATGACCAATGCTAGGGAACGTAGTTACTTGATTGTCAGTCAAACCTAAGCACTGATATGTTTGTGTCTAGTAAGTTTAGTTCTGATCACAGCTTTGGGATGCTTTGATGAAAATTGTAAATGAACCTGTGTCTTTCTTCAGAGACAGGGCTAGTCTGTGCTAATGGGAAAGGTCTCTTATCAGGACTGACTGAGACAATTACTTAAGTAATTCTGACAGAAAACTTCAACAACTATGTTCTGAACTTATTTTATGGTTGCTTAGGTCTTTCACAGTGCATATTTTGTATCTTGGTCTTCTATTGGTACTGTGTAGAATTTCTAGCGCATGTAATGCCACTTTTTAGTGTATTTCAAAGACACTGTTCTTTGATGTCTGTAAGTAAAAGTAATCTAATTTACTAGCTGTCTTGAAAGATTGTAAAAAATAATAATATCATTATTCAGGTTTCTCCTTTCATTTGTATTTCTGTGAATAGTTTCAATATCATACAAAGTATGTTTTTAATATTCATAACAGTCTTTTTAAGGAAAAATCTTAAAAAGGACTCATTTGAAAAAGTTCTCTATTTCTATTATGATATTCATCAAATTTGGATTGAAATGTATTAGGTATTAGGATTTGTTCTTATTTTGATACGAGAATTGTATTCAAAGTTGCAATTTTATACCACAAAATAAAATGGGTGAAACTGAAGTTTTTTCCAATTTCCCTTTAAAAAAAAGCTTTTTTTTCTATATTTAAGTTTTAGATATTCTGATCCATGCCCACTTTTTTTTTTTTTTGTGAAGGCACAATGAAAGGAACACCCCAAGTATCCTTTTCTTACAATCTCTATCCTGTCACCAGTTTTTACCATGCTTGCTGCTACATAAAAATCTGACTACTGTTTTAAGGTGCAGCTAACACTTCTATAAATCAACATCTGAGCTCTCTACAGATCCCTCTGGCCACGTAATTTGAACATGTGGCTTACATTTCAATGAAACACAACTATACAAGAAGCTATTTGCAGCAGCCTAAGCGAAGCCACAGCTCTTACAGAATTTAATGTCCAGGTCTACCCGCGCATTTTACTTCTTACTCAATTTGCTAGTGCATTTTCAGTGCTGTCAAAGTGTTACGCTTTTGGTAAATTATTTGGTGCAAGTTTCTGGTGGCCTACTCTTTTCTGAATCAATAGATGTATATTCTGGGAGGAAATCCTGGGAACAGTTAAATTGTACATCCATAAACACCTCTGCTGTTCACACTTGTAATATCACCAAAAGAACTATCAGATGGAATCCCTGCTTATTAAAAGATAAGCTTGTGTTTTTATCACCTTCTATTTAGATTAATGAATGTCATTTGATTTCTGTTGGCCTTGTGGACATTTATCAAATAAATAACAATTCTCAGAGTACAGCAGTGAGAATATACTAAGCTTTCAGGTGACATCATGCTCTGTGAATAAATTACCAAAAAAAATTCATAGGGCAGAAATTTTCTGTCATAAGCACATCCTGGTCCCTGGGTCCTGCTACTTTGATCTCTCTCCCCTGCTGTTTATTTACAACTGTGAATGTTGCAGGGGTTTCATAGCATATACAACTTTTGCATTCTCCCTGCTTGTGAAAGGAGTAATAGCTCTATATACAGAATCATAGAATAGTTAGGGTTGGAAAGGAACTTAAGATCATCTAGTTCCAACCGCATTGCCATGGGCAGGGACAACTCCTGCTAGGACAGGTTACAAAACCCCAAACTATTCTATGATTCTATAAATAGTTCCTTCCTAATTCATTGCTTTTATTTTCTACATGACAAAACCCAGACACATTAAAAATGCCATCAAAAATTGGCCTCCCTTAGGCTGTTTTCACTGGTGCTTCAGCTGGCCCTTCTGGTGTTGCCACTCTAAGGAGTACAAACTTTCTTTTGGTTTTTGAGACCTCAGAATTTTCAATGTTCTGATGATAGTTGTTGTTAAATAAAAGTTATTCTGCCGTTTCCATTGTACTCCAGGCTGCTGAAAGAGAAGATCCAGTCATAGATTATACATGAGCAAATCATGCTCCTTGTGGTAAACTAAATCCAACACTGCCCTCTTTGTTAGGAATCAGAAAGGGAGCATTAGCTCTGACTTTCCAATTGGTAATTGTCCTGGGTTCAGCAGTAGCAGTCATTTTTCTCCGTCTTAGTAACTGGTGCAGTGCTGTGTTTTTGACTTTCAGCCTGGGAGCAATGCTGATAACACTGATAGTTTTAGTTGCTGTTCAGTAATGTTTATTCTGACCAACGACTTTCTGAGTCTCATGCTCTGCCAGGGAGGAGGGGAAGCTGGAAGGAAGCAGAGACAGGATACTTGACCCAAACTAGCCAAAGAGGTATTCCATACTACAGCATGTGATGCCCGGTATATACACTGGGGGCAGTTACCTGGAAGGGTTAGGTCATTGCTTAGGTCAGGCTGGGTATCAGTTGGTGGGTGGTGAGCAGTTGTATTCTCTTCCCTCATTATTTCCCTTATCATTATCATTGGTGGTAGCAGTAGTGGTTTGTGTTATACCTTAGTTACTGGACTGCTCTTATCCTAACCCATGGGAGTTACATTCTTTCAATTCTCCTCCCCATTCGTCTGGGAGTTTGGGGAGGAAGAAGAGAGGGAGTGAGTGAGCAGCTGAGTGATTCTGGGTTACCAGCTTGGCTTAAGCCACGACAGTAATTAATATCTTTTACTCCTTTTTGGGGTGATGATAGCTCATGATGTTTTAATTTTAATAGATTAGAATGATGAGTTCACAACTCCACCATTAGTATTAATTAGTTATCTAAGAGGATGTTAAAGTGGTGCATCTTAACACCCCCATCCTCAGAGGTTAATATCAATTATTGTAGAAGAAAGAAAAGACTGAAGAAAGATAAAATTTATACTTGGATCCTTTTTCCTTCCTCCTTCCCTTTGGTTTTTTATTTTACTGTAGGAATTATATACAATGGAATTGCATGACTCAATGGTTGACATTATTATTAGTATTATTATTATTAACAATAATAATAATAAAAAATTCTCATACAAAATACAGATTCAGAGAAATGAACACACATGAATTGCAGACACGTGAATTAGTGTCTGCAGTGAATGTGTGATGACTGCAATATATATATAAAAATCTATATACTATAAAAATCTACAGGATCACAGATCTTGTAATAATAACATTGCCCCTTATTTTCTGATTATTATCATAAAGAGCAGAACAAAGCTGAAGTACTAGTGAAGTGAAAAGTTAATTTCAGTTGTAAAAATTTCCTTTTACTGCTGATATTTCTCTTCCTGCTGCCATCCCAAATTGGCTGTAATATCATTTGACACAAGCTTAAAAATAATTTCAGATATTTCCCGAATATCTGAACAGAAACGAAACCCAAGGTTTCATCACAGTGCTAGACTTCTGTTACACAAATACCTATACATGAACTGCAAGTTTAGGCTTTTAAAAAGTCTTCGTTAAGAAGCAAACACTATGAAGGTACCTTTCAATTCATGCTATAATAGTTTCCCAAAATTGATCTGAATTGGACTTTTTCAGTACATATGGCAAACCAGGTCTTGGGTTGCATCAGGCACAGAACAGTGAGCTGGTCAAGGGAGGAGATTGTCGCACTCTACACTGCACTGTTGTGGCCCCACCTTGAGTGCAGTGTGCAGTTTTGTGTGCCTCAGTATGAGGACATTAAACTGTTAGAGTGTGTCCAGAGCAGGGCAACCAAGATGGTGAAAGGCTTTGAGTGCAAGAGTAGTGGCTGAGGTCACTTGGTTTGTTCAGCTTGGAGAGCAGAAGGCTGAGGGGTGACCTGATCTCAACTGATGACTTCCTCATGGCGAGCAGTGGAAGGGGAGTTGTTGATCTCCCCTCCCTGGTGACCAGAGATAGGACATGAGGAAATGGAATTAAGCTGCATCAGGGGAAGTTCAGACTAGACATTAAGAGCAGGTTCTTCACTGAGAAGGTAGTTGGTCACTGAAACAGTCTCCCCAGGGAAGTGGTCATGGCACCAATCCTGTCAGAGTTCAAGGAGAAGCTGGACAATGCTTTTAGACATATTGGTCTAGTTTTAAGTAGTCCTGTGAGGAACAGGTACTTGGACCCAATGATCCTTATAGATCCTTTCCAATTTGAGATACTCTATGATCCTGTGGTTCTTCGATTTATTTTCTGGACATATTTTATTTTTTTTTTAATATTCAGGAATCTATATTGAAATTTAGTTCAAGCACAAGTGAAAGGATGCAGTTTACCAGCTGAGTATAAGTAAGCACAGGTCTGTAGAATAGTAGGTTTTTAGTTTCTACAGATGGCATTATATTGATGCTAATTCTATAAGTATGAAATTAATAATGCTATGCCTATTTATATTGATTAGGATGCTACTTCATGTGTTTGTTCAATGATTCTGATAGGATAAATTGTATAGTACTAGTCAGTATTTGTAAATCTCAGTGAGATTAGATATACACACATGCACATGCATATAGTCATCTGCAGTAAACATGCTTAATTTCATTAATTTAGTATTTGTTATTTTTATTTATGTGTCATGGTTTGAGCATGTTTTGAGGGTGTTTTTGTTCAAGGTTTTTTCCAGCCAGGTGGAGGAGGGGAGTCTGGGAGGAAGGAGAGACAGGGCACCTGACCCAGGCTAGTCAATGAGGTATTCCATACCATAGCACGTGATGCCCAGGATGCATACTGGGAAAGAGAAGCTGGAGAGGAAAATGGAGGAGGGAGCACATGGTGCTCAGCCAGGCAGGGTGGAGTGAGTTATGGGTCGGTGGCTTTTGGGGTGTTGTATTCTTTTCACTTGCTGTTTGCTGTATCATTATTATTTGTAGTAGTAAATGGCAGTAGGGGTTTTGTGTTATGCCTTAGCAATTAAACCGTTCTTATCTCAATCCGTGGGGGCTACATTCTTTGGATTCTCCTTCCTAACTCTCTGGGAGTTGGGGGACTTGATTTAAACCACGACATTATGTTATGTCTGTTAAGAAAGTATTTTTATTTGCTTTGTACATGTATGATTTTATAAGTTGTTTGCTTAGCTTGTATGTTTTACTTTATTATATGCAATGTTTCAAATGAGTAAACATAATTTTAAAGTCTTCAAAAAGAGAATTTAGAAGTGTAACTTTCAAACTTCTCTTTAAAGAGACTTTTTATCAAACAGAATAAGACTTTTTAAAGAGCTTAGTTGTCATTGAAAAGACACTGATGCAAACTACTTGAATAAGTAGGACATTTTTGCCAATCAAAATTTAACAATATTTTTTATTTTTAATCTCCTGACTGCAAAGTATAGCTGATGGGCTTTTGTCATGTTTTATGTATAAAGTTGATATACATCAATTATTTCAGCTTCAAATGTATTATAGGCTAAGCTGATTGCCATATATTATTTGCCTTGCCAGAAGAAAAAAAAAACAAACAAGAAAAATTAAAAAAAAAGACTCAAAAACACATGGGGAAAAACAAAACAAAACAAACAAAACCCCAGCTTTAAAGTTGGATGACTCTTTAAGAAATTATCAGAAGCCTAAAAGGGAAAATATCCCTTCAAAAATATAGGATTTTTTTAATTTTCATCTTGGGGAAAAGACATAAATTAGCTTCAGAACCCATAAATCTAAACTTCCAGAACTGAAGGGTAAAAAAAGGATTAGTAAGCAAGAGAACCAGGTTTGTATTATGCACCCAGGCACCTAATAGTGCAAGAAATATAACAGAGCTCTTTACAGACCAGAACTAAGAAGTTGTGTCACACGCCTCTCTGTGTTTCCACTGTTAGAACTGTAATTTAGAATTGCTTGAATGTGTGGGCATAGTGGGTAGGAGTGGCCACTAGCTGAACCTGTGGGAGTTGAAAATTATATACTGAAGAGCATAGTGCTGAGATAGAAAGTTAGTATCTGTTACTGAAACCCAAAGCTTTACCCAGGGCACCCTCCATTGGAAAATCAAGTTTTGAAGAAACTGAAGGTTTACAGACTACATCCCTGTCATGAGAAGGCATAAAAAACACCTGTGAGCCAGAATGGCCAGAAGAAAGGACATGAGACTTCTGGAAATGGTCGCTTGTGCCTACTGCTTCAGAAGGACCTATATATGCAGTTGGAGAAAGACTCACCCTCTCTCAAATTAGGATCTTATGAAGGAACAGATTTGCTCTGTCAGTGAGATTCCAAATGCATGTAAGAAAAAAGGAAAGTGATAATACGGGGTTAAAAAGCTGTTTTCCAAGGGATTGTGCTTCCAAAGGACAACCTAACATTGGCAGGCTCTAAAGGTTCTAAGGACCTGAGTGCATAAGCTGTGAAATCAGCATGCAATGAGAAAGCAGGAGGAGTTGGGTTTGAGTTTTCTTATTAGCAGTTTTAGTGTTTGCTGCTAATGCAGATGTCACACTGTTAAGGTAATGTTGAAGCTATTGTTGCAATGGAGAACTTAAGAAGTGGTAGAAAGTAACTTGAAGTGGCATATTTGTCCCTAAAATTTCTTTTCAATTAATATTTAAACAGACCTGGGGCCTGACCTCTAATTAACACAGATTGATGTAATATGCCTTGTGAAATTAGACAAGCTCTCCAAATGATCCAGACAATACACATAATATACAAACCCAACTTTGGGTTTGTAGTAGAGTGAAAGGATAATCAAACCACCTAGCTACATATACCTGTATAAATATGCTAGTCATCTAATCAAGAATTGTGAGGTCAATGGAGAAAGGCAGACCCTTGCAGATAATGGTTCATACTACAGGTGTGCTAAACTGGACTGTGGTGTCTCTTCTCCCTCTTTGATGTCTATATATGAAATACAAATGTAGCTGATTATGCACATGTAACTCAGACACAATCTGTGCCAGCATGTTAGTCTACATTAAATATATAGTTACTGTAGGTATGTATCTAAAACAATTGCCATTTTTGCAATACTCACTAACAGTGTAGTTACAAACCCTGGCACGCCAGCCACCTTCAACAGTATTTCCAGCTGCTGAAAAGCAGGAAGAAATAAGGGTGCTTTATTATTTTATAGCATCTTTAGCTCTTCTGTGCTGGCAGTAAAAAAACAGATTGCTTTTTTATGATGAAATCTGTTTTGGAATGGTGGTATGTTTTCTTTAGTCAGTATAGTGTGAAACTGTCAAAGAAAGAACAGTTGATGTCAGAAAAGTTCATATTTATTAATGTCTAAATTGAGGTTGGCTGTGTTTGCTCTCATTACTGCTGTTGTAAATGGTCAAGGACATCTAGGTATGTGTTTTCATAATTGACGTGATCATTTCAATGCAACAATCCTGAATACTGAATCCTATAGCTCCACTATAGTTTCTAAACCATCCTAATGCAGCATTATTTAGGAATAAGAAATCTGTTTATCTCTTTTAGAAATGCAATTACTATGACAACTCAAAGCAGCTCAATATCACTTCTTGAAACTTAGATTTGCAAATCAGAATTGTATGGTCAGCCAATCAATTGTGAAAGCTAACAGTGGGGTAGAGGTGAATGAGAATTGCTTACACCTTGGGAAAAACATTTATTTATTGATACTGAAATAGTTTAATTTTAAACAGCAAGAGCAGAGAGAAACAAAAGTGAAAAATACTTTACGTAATATTTATCGATTTTAGACAGACATCTAAGTCCACACAAGATTTGATTCATTCACTACAGTGAACATACTCTTTGCTGCACATAATATCTGCATTTCATTTCAATTGACATATAAAGACACACATCAAATCATTCCTGTTTACAAAGACAAGACCACCCAGTGGTTTCTGTATGCTTAATTCGATCTCTCCTGCCACAACTACTTGAGGCTTTGATTAGCTTTATCTTATTTGCAAGAGGCACCCCATCTGGAAGGAGACAGGTGATAAGCTTTCCTGTTGTCGCTGCAATTCTGAAGGAAGCTTGCTCCATTCTGATCATTGAGGTACCTGAAAAATACACTTTAGAAATCAAACAGGTTCTTATTCTTGGTAACCACTTACCCTATTTCAAACACCAAAGGAAAACTTGATGAATCTTTTGATGAATGACATGCTGAACTAAGCATACTTCTTAAGACAAGGACTGCAGAGTCCTTTTAATCCTTTAAATAAAGATTCATTTTATTTCCTAATACTTTTCTGCTTCTCAGTGTGTTACTTGTGTATGTGTGTCAATATGTGTGTCTGCTAAATTCTGTTTAATTTATCTAGCAAGCGTTCATAAACTTGATAAGCAGATATTTTTCTCTTTTCTGCAGGCTTTTAAAGATGGAAAGGGAAAAGACTGAGCCTGAGAAGAAGGAACGTTGAAAGAAGTGAATTTATATTTTTGAGAAGTTTTGAATTGGGAGTAATATACAGACTGCACTAAATGAATACACTTTGCCAGGGTTAAGTATCAGCTGTGCTATAATTTATAGTTATGTCAAGGTTGTCTGCAGCATGTGGATCAACTCTCTTTTTTAAAGTATGTGAACACATTTAAAGAAAAAAGATTCCTTCCAAATTACAGGCATGGTGTGGGTTTAAGTAAAATACTAGCAAATTGCAAAACACCTTTAGCTCAGGAATGAAGCTTCTTATGAACACAAAACGTTTCGGAGTTCACAAAAAAAATAAAGTAAAACAAACAAAAGGTTTAGTATTAGTACTCATTTTTCTTGCATTTGCTTGCTTCTGATGTAGTTAATTACTGGTACCATATATAGTGATCAAGTTTTTACATTTGTTGTAAATATATATATATATATATATACATGGCACTTAATATGATGGTAATAGACGATCTTGAATTTCATGCTTAGAAGTAATCTCTTACACTGATATCAATGTTATCAGACATCAAATTGACTGAGGAAACTGTATCTGCAGCCTGTATTTTCTCCACAAGCTGTTTGCAGATTCCTTGTCTTGCAAAAAAAATTTTTTTTTTGTTTTCCTTTGGTTTTAAATTGCACTTTCAATTTCCTTTTTCTTCTTTTTCTCTCTCTTTTTTTTTTTTAATTTCCTTCTCATTAACATAACAATAAGGTAAACACATACAGATTTACCCCTGGAAGCTGTTTTTGAATAGGCATATCTTGCATTTTCGTAGTAACAAGCATGGCCATTACCAGTTTTCCAGAAGATTCTCAAAGGAAAAAAATGTTACACACAGATACATTCACATTCATTACTGATTAAATTATTAAGAAACCTGACCATTAAAATAACAATAATGTGTCATGTGTCTTCTAAATTGGCTTAATTTAGTTCAGAGAATTTTTAAGAAAACAGATGAGCATTTTTCCTCACTCTCGTTTGGTTTTGTCATAACATCAGGAAATAAGTTATACTTAAAGGTCATGGATCAGAAAAAAATAATTCCAGCAAACTGAAAACTGAAGCCATCTGAATTAAACAATAGGAAACTACAAAATTCCTCAAATACAAAGTATTCTATAGTGAAACTGCTCAACACATGCCGTACTGACAACTGGAAAATCTTAACATTCTGTAACAGACACTTGAGGAATGAAAAGAGCCTATAAAACAAACTTATCTTTTCCATGGGAATCTAAAAGCTCAAAACAGCTTCAGATTTTAATTTGCAGCATGTCTAACTTCTAATTAACCTAACTCTGAAGCCCAGCTTTTCTAGCTGTATGGGGAGGGGAGGAAACAAAAAACAAAACAAAACAGAACAAAACAAAAAAAAAGAAGTAGAAAGCATGTTTACAAGATAGCAGATAAATAGGTAGCTATTACCTAGGTGGTGTTTTTTGAAAGTTTGCCCCCTTAGAGATCTAAAAATGTGATTGTTTATCAGTAATGAGTCTTCCCTAAGAGGGCAATTGTTTCTGCAGACATATAGCATGTCAAAAGGGCATATTTGCTTGTAGGCTATATATACCTGGAATATGCTTTTAGCCTATACATGCAGAGTTTGTAGGAAAAAGCAAAATAAATGTACTTAGTTCTGGAAGATTTTAGTCTGGTTTGACTTCCCCATCTGCATTGTTTTCTTTAAGCATTCAGGTTATCATTAAAGTTGATTAAGATACTTAAGCATCTTAGTTGCATAAGGGGTATAAGGAGTAAGCCAGATAGCTTACTAAAATTGCAGGTCAGCTGGAGATTTTATTTCAGCACATTTCAGAAAAAACAATGCCTGTCTTGTGAGTTTAAACAAAACATGGCGCTCTTTTTAAAAATCCTTAGTGATTTTAGAATTAAGCAGCCAGCAAATCTTTCTACCTCCCCAGATGTCAAGCCTCACATAATCTAACAGAAAGAAATGAAGGGTGGTAGTCTGGTGCACCAGGGCCATTTGTTTTGGATGGTCCCACAACACTGTGACAAGTATTAGAAAAGGAACGAGGAGTTACTATGGTTTTACTGAACATGATGCCCAGTGTGTGGCCCTTTCCAGGAGCCCCAAACTGAGCTGAAATATCAGTGTAATGTTTGAGGATATGGAGACAGAAGTCAAGTGCTCTGTCACAATAGATATGTTTGAAAATGCAAATTTGGGAAAGGGGTATTTTAATAGTGTGAATACCTGTGAAAGCTGGAATGCAGTCAATGTTAAATGAATGTTAACAACAAATAATACAGCAGATTTTATTATCAATATGCCATTCACAAAGCAAAAGTTAAATTTTGTATTAAAAAAAAAGGATTTCTATCTTTTCTTAACTTACAGACATCCCATACAAATTAACAGCACTTCTTATTTGTGTAGAAGATTATATTTTTAACGATGTATTAAAAGGTACAGAGAAAATGAGATGCAAAAATTAGGCCTTAAAAACATGAAGTCTGATATCAGACAGTTATTTTGCCCTGGCAGATCTTAATAATGCATTTAATTTTCCTACTTATAAAAAAATAAAATTTTTAAATATGTTAATTTCTCATTTGAATATATCATGTGAGTTTAAGAATATTGTTTTCCTATTCTGCATAAATATAAGTCCTCTTTTCATCAAAAGGTAGTCTAAGCATAGCACTGGGGTATAGCATGAAAATGCTGTCTTGGACTTAATTTTAACTGCTTCAAAAAATGCATGGTCAATGCATTACAAGTAGACAGAGGGTGCAAAATATGTAACCAAATGGGTTTCAAATCTGTTATAATGTACTGCAGCTCACCAAAACAAAATTATGTGAGGTTTTTTTCTTTACTTTAGACTGGAGACTGGACACAATGTTTATTAATGTGAATGTTGCTTTAACATTTTTAAACATTTGGTTTTTTTGGTTGCACAATTTAGAACATTAAAATTCAAATATTATGGAATGCAGTGGTTCTGAAAATCTTTTTAACTACTGCTGTATTTTGAGCAGATATTTAAATCCTAAAATAATGTTAGTGCCTAAGCTTAAAGCTGTAAGCTGTCAACACACACTACCTTTGCCCTGATTAAGGAAAGCCATTAAGCATTGCCTCATTAAAGTATATTGACTTAAGCACATGCTTAAAGTCAATCATGTGCTTAAATGCTGCTCCTCAAGTAGATCTAACTTCCTGCATGCTGAAATTAATTCTGTGACGCATTCTGTTGAACGGATTATTGACAATTAATACAATCACTTTATCAGAAGAAGGAAAATTGAAAGATGCCGTGTTCCTGAAATAGAGATACCCAGATCCTAGGATCCCAAGAGATCCTTGAGATAGAGTGGCAGATTCAAACAGAGAGAAAGGAAGCTATGAGGCAAAATGGCCAAATTCCCCAAATATGGAAAATGTGTGTGTGGGATGTGTGGGTTTTTTTTTTGTTTGGTGGGGGTTTTTGTTTGTTTTCTTTTTTGTTGTTGTTGCTTGCTTGCTTTTGTTTTGTTTTGTTTTCTTTTTTAAGGGGATGGAGATAATCCTTTCCAAACACTGATTTATCTCCAGCAAAGGTCTGTAATCCTTCTCCTTTTACCTGCGTTAAAACCTACTTATTTCCAACCTCATACCAATAGAGGTCTTCTAGAGAAATTTAAACTGCCCAGCCTGTTTGCATGGATTATTAGAAAACACTGTCTTACCTGTGAAAAGGTGTAAGTGATTATATCACACACTTCTTCACCCTCCTCTGCACTCTGATGACAGTGGTGTGAAAACACTTGTGGGATTGGAGTGGCCACACTGCTGGGCAAGCCCTGTGCTCTCATTTGATGCTAGGAGTAAATGAAACCTGATCCCCCACCCCAGTCATGCATCATCACAGCATCTTACTTTGATGATGCATTGCACCGGGACATCACCACAGGACCATCAGTCAGAAGATGGCACCAGCTTAGATACACAGATCCAAGAACAGGTTCAGTTTAATTATAGGACAGAAGGTGTCCTGTTGTTCCTTGGAGACAAAATGCTTGTGCAAAGTATTAATATGCTTTGCATTGCTGTGCAGTGGTCTGACAAATAAACTGAAGCATCTGAAGAGAGTTCACACAATCTTTTTCAAGAGACTAATTCTAAAACAAAGATGAAAAGTGAAAATCCTAATACCTTCTTCATAAGAAACCCCCCACAGACTTTAACTATAATCTGTATTTCAGTACTTCAAAGAAGCTTTACAAGGACACTGTCAGGTCAGATTTGGCTTATAATGTAAGCTATATAAAAATAAGTTGCTAATGGAGGAAACAGTTTCATTATATTTCTTAAAGACAAACATTCTTTTTTTGTTTGAAGTCACACCAAGTAGCTACACTAAGCAGGTTGCTACTACTTGTGGGAATTAATTTGCCATAGGGAAAATAAAACAAAATTGGACACCAATCTTTTTAACATTTAATTTGATTTTTGAGTCACTACTATATTTATTTTTTTAACTTATTTTCTTATTTTGTTCTGAAATGAAGGAAACAAGATATTCACAATTCGTTCCTGGTGGTTGAAATACCTTTTTATTACACGGTGTTGTGTTGTTATTTTTCTTATCTAGTGGGCATATTTGTAACCTGAACACTGCAGATTACTTATAGTATGAGAGCCTCAAAATGCATAATTTCAACAAGAGTTATGGCTTCCTTTGCAAAATGAAGTAAAATTTTATTGCAAGTTTAAGCAGTAAGTTCATAAAGTCAAATATAAAACAGTGCAATGTATGTACATACAGAATATACACACATATATTTATATATATGAAGATATGTCTGAATTTAAGCACTTTCTCCAATTCTGCTTTTTTTGTGTCTATGTATATATACATACACAGATATACATATGTATGTGTACAAAAATATGTGACAGTTAATCCATAAACAATAAACCGAGTGCAGTTTTCCACATGCTATCATCCTTTTTGTGAAATTAAGTTTATCTTATGTCATTCCCAGAATGTTTGATGTCAGATATTTGTACTGACAGCACATCACTGCATTGTAAAGCCCTTTGTTAAGGAGAAGAGGGAAAGTTTTCTTCTGGGTTACATCCAAGCTTTGGAAGAAAGGGTTTGGCCTTTTTTTACAAGCTATGTCCTGCTGTGTTTGTAAACATGAAACTGGAATTTCAAATTTTTTCTTTTTGCAACCCATAAAAACAAATGAGCAAAAGGCTAATTTTTTTGATTATCAAATCAGATGAATAGTCTTTAGCAGAGGATTATCAGTGAAGTAGTTTTAGATGTTTCTATGTTATCACACAAAGTGCCAAATTCCTTAGGAATCACACAAAACACATTGTTCTGAGCTCTGTGCAAATAGAATAAAAGGTCTGTTTCATTTACAATCCAGTCAAGGCAGCTAAAAAATGAAAAAGAGGCAAGCATAGAAGCTGCAAGATCAGTTCCACTGTGTTTTATTGTGACAGTTTAAGGCTTTTGTGTTTTGCTTTGTTTTGTTCTGTGGTTGGTGTTTTTCTCCCCTGATTTGTTATTTTAGATTTCCTAGTGAGGATAATGTTAGGAGGCAGATAATAGCATGAAAAATAATAGACAGAGAAGTTAGACATTTGGGGTCGTGTCCAAACACCTCAGGCTGCAGGGAATGAACCACACACCCATTTACTTCAGGGGCAGAGTATTCTCTGTATAATCTGCATGAAAAAAGTAGAACTGAGAACAACATCCCTCCAAAAAAAAAAAAGAAAAGAAAAGAAAAGAAAAAAAAAATCTGTTGAGACATAACTGTTCTTTGCCCTTTAAAATCTTTCTGCAACAGCTGTCCTGATTTAAGTTTTTGCCTGGTTTAGCCCTGTAATTCCTTTCTTGAGCATCACAAGGCTGAAGGAAAGCATAAGCAGGGGGGGAGGGTTTGCCCTGGAGATCCTGATTGTTCCTGGAACTTTTTTAGTTAGTGAAATAACATACACAACACAAATGAAGGCATTCTATGAAAATAACTATTGGGTTGGGAGTAGATTTCAGTATCTTTATGACTATAACATTGTCTCTCTGTTGCTGTGTATTGTATACTCAACCCCTTTCATTGTGTAAATGAGCTAGGTGTGTCTGGTTAAAACCACAATCTAAATTATACTTAAAAATATTTTCCTCTGTAAGGCAAAGTTGTTACTGACAAAGAAAACTTGTCTTACCAAAATTCAAAGCTAAATCTCCCTTGCACTTGAGAATAAGGAGTATCAGACTGAGGATTAAGAGAATTACTCTAAGAGGTCCTACAGGTGCATTCCCTGAAGACTTGTCACAGGATCATAGAAATTGCAGACCTTCTTGGAGCACACCACTGATCTCATCTCTCTTGTACACCTGGGTCCCTCTTTGGAGAGAGAGCAAGGCATGCAGAAAGGAAGAGGGGAAACACTTGGGCATGCCTTATAATATGCTGAAAACATATTTGGCACATCCATCCAGACCTTTTTGTCGGGAGGTGTCCTTAGGTCCTTCAGTTTAGACATAGAAGTTAACCAGGCATTGAGACAAATGGAACTGATCACACACTGTACTATATTCTTTCAGAGCTATAATTTCAAGCTATCACCAATATATGAAAGTCATCACTGTCTTGGTTTATATTCAGCTGATGTTTTTGTGGTTATCTTCATTATTATCTGTACTAGAAGTATCACTTTTAAATGAAAGCTTAGATTATGCAGCACAAATTGCGAAGGATATTCAAAAATTGACAACAATTTAAAAAGAATACTATACTTGTTAACATTTCCATTATCTACATGGAAAGCAATAGAATCGGTACAAAAACTGGGAGGGGAGCAGAAGATGAAAAATTAACCTGGTTTGGAATAATTTAAGATGTGACTTTTAAACATGTTTTTCCTTTACGTTTCTTTCCCTCTCCATCTTTGATAATCCAACCAACATAGTGAAGCTCTTACTACTTTATGCTTGTGGCTTTTTTCTCTCTCCAGATATTTTTTACTGTTTGACTGTAAGGATTTCTGGCATGCTGTGTTGCTCTTATCGTATGCTTTGCTTTAACTAATAGAGAATTTTGTGTGCTAAAACTGCCGCAGCTGCACTGCTGTCTGCTAGTCTAAAGCTCAAAGAAACATACCATAGAGGAAGGATACATGTTAAAATTGTGTAACTTTCTGGAGTTTACTTCTTTTTTATATATATTTTGTTTTCCTGAGGGCTGGGTTGGGGGGACGGGGGGGGCGTTGGGGGGAAAGAAAGGACAAGGAATAGGAATACTAATGTAGTTCCCGATCTGTTTGTATTCAGGTCAGTAGACAGTGGCAGGACTGCTTCTCAGTGTTTCTCTCCTACTCTTGTATCCTATCCAGCCCTGTGACAGGAACAAGAAAACTTGGTTTGTATTTCTGTTTTATAGTATCTGCCAGAGTCTTGATCTGTTTTCATCCTGAAGCACTGAGCAGCTAAAAAACCAGCTGAATTACATACAAAACCTTTACCAGAACAAAGATGTTGCATTGTTTGAAGAGTAATTGCCAACAGCCATTCAGTTACCAATATATGCAGAGAAAGGTAACTTCAAATTTTATTAAATATTGTGTATCAAACTGTGGTTTATCTAGATGCACACACACAGAGCACAACTGCACTTCTCAATTTGTGTAACCTTGGACTGACTTCAAAATATCTGATCTGAGTTCTGCATCAGAAATGCACAACTAACTCAGCTACCTAACTGATACAGAAGAAGTAAAGTGTACAAACTGGAAAAAAACAAGATCTACTTGTTTAGCTGTGAATTTCTCAGTAAAATCATTTGGTACATACTAAACCTCTGAGAGATCTCTGATATAGTCTGTATTTTTTTATCTGTGATTTATTTTTGTTGCTTGTTTTTCTTCATTTCAGAGACCCTATTGTAAAAGTAGTTTATCAGCAGGTTGCCAAGATCAAAAGTCGCAGTCTTGGGAACAGCCCCATTTTTGTCGTATCAGACATATCATTCTGTCTCATCTGTTACTCAGCTGAAGGAAAGCAACAGAACATAGGAAAATCTAAAAGCATAAAACGGAAATAATCTGTAAAGAGATGAAATACATTGCTTTAATAGAGTCTATGGGGCTACTCTGACAGTCTTTCTCTAAAATGTTATGAGATACCTGGAACTTGGGGGAATTCAGAGAAAAGATAATAACAATACTTTGTTGTTTTTATTGCCTTTCAAATAAGCATCTCAAAACACTTCACAAACATTAATCAAATGTTGTAACAGTGCTGTGAGATAGTAATCCTTTACTATTCACAAACGACAAAAGACCCTTTAAAAACAAAAGCAAATTAATGTTTTCAGTGTATTTGGGTGCAATCCAATCAGTCTCACTTGATGTGCACACTTCTAGCAGTAACTGTCCCTGTACCATGGAGAACAGCTAAGGCATTGGGTTAGTACTGTGCTAGGAACCAGTATTCCCCCATACACACTGTACACTTTGCTAGGATATCATCTAATATATTTTTGTGATATTCATGAGTTATCTATGACTCTGGATCCCAGGATTTTTTCTTGCTACCTTCATCTGAAAAATAGAGAATAGCAGCTTTGTCTTCAACCAAGTCTGAAAATATTTGTCTCAGTTTCCCCAGATATGAACTGAAGCAGAGATCCACATTAAGAGAACTAGGACCAATAATGAATGAAAAGCAGGCTAATAAGGAAAATTAATCACTAGGATAAGATGATTTGATGAAAAGAGTATATAAGCAGCTATCTAGAGAGGGCTAATGACTATTCCATGTTTTACTATATGCCTATCCATATTTTTTCATATAGCTAGTGATTGTAAAAATCTTTTTCTTTAACTATCCAGTGCTAATAATTACACAGCTCAGGATGATGTATGCACTATAGCTGCTATAGCTAATATATGTTGATTTGATTATATATCAGAAGATGGACGCGAGTGGAAAAGTAATTATGACAATAAAGGTTATATGAAATGCCTGACTGCTTAATTTGTATCCAATAGTGGGGTTTAGCTTGTTTTTGTTATTGTATGTTGCTTCATCTTATAACTTAGTTACTCAGTTAAAGCACTCATAAATATGTCTCAGAATGTTAGTTCATTATTAGAAACAGGTTTAAGAAAGCTTAGCAGTCATATCATGCAAACATCTATCTTATAATTAAAACTCAATTAATATATTTGTAGCAGCAATTTGCTCTTTAGGATGTATAAGAAAGTTGCCTAATGGAATCTAAATTTAATCCCTATTAGAAACACTTTAAATTTGATCACAAATCTTTATCTCTACTTAACATTTTAAACATAAAAAGGAGCTCAAGAAGCCATAACATCTTAATCACAGAAGATCTTTAGCTTGTTTAGATCAATCTTTAAAAAGTTACGTTATTCTTTTAGTCTGCACACAAGGGCAAAAAGAGTTACAGAGCTGCAGAATTAAAAATTAACCAAACAAAACCACATACCCAATGTGCAATTGTTCTGCTTTTAAATTGCAGTCTCTTGTTTCCCTTACTTGTGTGGGGATGCATCAGATTCTGCTAGATAGATGGGAAGATTCTCTATCTACTGACAGCCTCAGGAAAAACAGACAGTCTTGCCTGTGGAATCAGGATTTAGCTTAGTAAAAGCATTAGGATTGGGCCCAGGACTTATATGTGCTGCTGAGAGCCTGAACTGTGTCCCTGGTGGACTTACACATTTAAAAGCTGATGATGATGGTGACATTACTAAAGGGGAAAAGAAAGTATAAAACATCTGCTGGGTAAGAGATCAAAACAAAACTGGTATGTGCTCCTGAAAGGTTGTAAAGAGAAATGGGGTTAATATCCATAGGAAATGCAAGGGGAAATAATTCTCTCAAACACTAAACAAGGTGAAAGCCTGATTCTAGCACTCTACATTCACATAGGGATAAGAAAACAAAGGAGTTGAAATTTATTTTTGGAAGCACATTTTATTACTGCATGTCTAGAAACACGCCTTACAAAAGACATTCTACCGGACCATATGGTTATTGTTAACACAATCCACAAACCATTAAGTACAGTAAATAATTCACACATCAGAAAAAATTACTCTTACTCAGAAATGATTGCATCTCCTGTTTACTAGATTCAGACATTTCCTCATTTCAACAGTCCAATATGCTCAAATGTATCTAGGAAAGCCCAAGGTACATAAAAATATTAATACCAGTCTTTTCACACTGCCTTCATCCGATACACTACATATGTACAAGACACAGGGTCTATAGGGATATGAGGTAGCTGGTTTTGTTTTCATCTCAGTAGGAATTTTGCTTGTAGTAGACGTGAGAGGAATAAGGGTTAGAATGAGTACAAATCTCTCCCCCCCACACAGCCAATTTCCTTTTGTAGATTAAAATTCCAGGGGTTAAATCAGTTAACTTACTTGAAGCCAGATTTAAGGAAACAGCTTAAAATAAAATATATTCTATCCCAGTATGAGCTCAGTTAAATAGTGAATTTTTCAGGTTGCATAGTAGATTGGAAACAAAAAGGTAGATGAATAATATTGATGCCTTCATTTGTTCTTCTTAACTTGCTGCCTGTCAAGCCTATTAAAGATTAATGTCTATTATTGGCCATTTTAGAACAAATGTTTAGCTAAATTCAGGGTGTTGAGGTTGTTTCGGGGGGGGGGGGAGAAATTGGTGATGAAGTCAAGTGGGATTTTTTTGCCAGTTTAAAAAATTAAGCTGAAAGCTTTTTTGCACATATATTTTTCTCAGTGGGGATGTCACTGTCTATGTGGGTTTTTGGTACTTCTTAGCAACTTCAGATTTTCCAATCACTTTCCATGATGAACTGATCATCACAGGGGAAAAAACAAACAAACAAACAAACAAAAAAAAATAAAGAAAAATAAATATCTATTTGTTAAAATTCTCTGCCTGTTTGTTGAACATCTACCTATGTTTTACATGGTACTACAACTTTTCTGTGGCAGCAGTGTCTAGTTTTCTATCTGTTTAAACTATACTAAGAGTAAAGCAATGATTACGATGTATTTTAAATATTCCGAGAATGCTGATAAACACAAACCAGCCATAATGTATAAATTTGTATCTTATTTTCTATTTATTTGAATGCAAGTAATAAATAATATTCTACTGAAAAGTATTCTCAAGGTTTTATATTTCAGAATGACAGTTGTCTCATTTGGAAAGTCTTCCCTTCAGGACTCAAGCAAGATATTGATCCAATCAATTACGTCACCATCTGAAAAATGTAATTAAAAAGAGCTTTTGCATGACTTACTATCTGACTAAACATGAACAAAGAAGTGCACACATGGGGATGTATTTCTCAGTCCTTAATCAAATGAAATCCTGTTGTTTTCAATAGTAGTTCTGCTCAATTAAGAACCACAGATTTGGGCCCATGCACTATAATGCACAAGGGCAAGCAGTGGCATCAGAGATGGTTTTAAGATGACAATTAGCTTGTTTTCTATTGAATATATGTGTGAAGAAAATACATGAAAAAAGGATTGATTCTGTACTTCATTCTACAAAGAGTTTTACACGTTCATCATCATATCAGTGTGTATTTTTACCTTGCTGTGAGTTTTTAGAGCTGCGTAGCATGAATCATCTACCCAAACCAATAAACCGGATACTTCTGCTTAATTTTCCAAACTCCATTCATTACTTTGACTAGATACTGGTTGCCATACCTCAGAAAATGAAAATAATCTGTATGGGCTGGTAGATATGACAACAGGATCTATGAGAGACCATTCTGGAACAGCAGACCGGAAATTTTTTTCCTGGGGTATGGCTCTTAATTTTCCTTTATAAAACTGAACTGAGCTCTAGTATTTCACTTGTTATGAAATCTCAGAGATGAATCTTTCTTCAGGCTTGATACCTTTGAAGAAATAAGAGCACATGATCATCACATAGCTCTCTACCAGTCAGCAGTATTTTCTCAATCCTCTCTCAATGGACCAAAAAACAAGGTTAGTCACTATCCTTCAAAGGTGAAAAGCTCCAGGACTTTCCCCATTCTCTTGCCCAATGTGGATATATGTCGTGGCATGGCAATAGTATTACTTGGATATAGCACTTAAATCAATGCAGCTACTGAGTGAAAAGATGGTGCAATTTTGTCTTCATCAGAAGGATTGTCAAGTATTAGAACAGGCTTCCCAGGGAAGTGATGGAGTTCCCATCCCTGGAGGTATTTAACAGATGTGTAGACATGGCACTTAGGAACATAGTTTAGTGGTAAACTTGGTGGTGTTAGGTTAATGGTTGGAATCAAGGATCTTAAAGGTCTTTTGCAATCTAAATGATTATGTGATTCTATAAATAAGAAGATTCCAGCTAAACACTTGTTGTATGAAAAGGGCTTCCATTCAGACTCACCATTGCCCAGTCCCTGTATAGGATTTTTTGTGGTGAGAGACAAATGTTTTGAAGAAAGCATCTATAAAGAAAAATTTCAATCTGTGGTCCTGAAAAACTGCAAAAAATGAGTGAAGTAAAACTTTCCTCAAGAGTAAATCTTATTTGCACAGGCAAATTAAAAAATAAAACAAACAAACCCCAAACAACCCAACAACAACAACAACAAAGAAAATATCATTTCCAGAGGATAAGCAAATGAGTCTTCAGGATGATTAGCTAAACATAATCTCTTGTGTGTAAGATGATTTTATCACTCCCTGAGCTACTTGTTCCTTACTTTTCAGTTGGGAAATACAATACCATTACAGACAGCTGCCACAGTGGAATAAGTCTGTTACACTAAATTTCTTAAAGCAAATCCAAACGTTGACAGGTGTGTCTTAATTAGTTTTGATATGTAATTAAGTTGTTTTCTTGAGAAGTGTCTTCCCCTTTCAGGTTTACTGTCTCTTGTGCAATTTCCAGATGTATTTATCATATGTCAGAAGAAAAAAATAAAATCTATTTTAGGGGTTATATACAGACTGACATGAATTTGAATATAATTATATAAATACAGTGAAAAAAGTACATGTCCCACAAGCTGCAGAGGATGAGATTTTATCACCCTAGGAGAGCATTTTGTTTTCTATTCAAACCTATATTTGGTCTCTCTATTGTGGTAGTATGTTGACCTTACATTTTAGGAAATTAACAAACACATAAACCAATTTGATCTCAGTACTCTCAAGACCAGTGTAACATGGAGTTGCACACAACATAGTGGAACAATGTTTTCTAAGATACTATTTATGGGGAGCAGAGCTTGACTGCATTGGTAGAATCTGATTAGTTAGCAAGAGAATATGAGGGTTTGTTTTTTTCTCTTGGGACTGAGAGAAATTTTGTAGTAGAAGATGTAATATAAAGAAAAGTAGGATCCTGGCCCTGTTGCAAAAGTATTAAGCCCAGTAACAATCTGCAAAGCTACCTGATTCCATCTTCCTCTTAGGCATTGACTCGTGTGGCATCAATCTAACAATTCAAATCAAGACTAACTTGATGAGCTGTGGGCTTTGTGACATTATATTCTGTAAGTCTTCTTCATATCTTCCTTAAAGGACTAGAGAGACACTTGTACAGCTTGGACAAAACACGTTTATTTTTCATATTATTTGATGAGTCTCTTCTTCAAGATTCATTGGTGAAAAAGTAGGTAAAAACCATATTAATAATTAAATAAATATGTAACAATGATAAAAAACACTTTCTTATTACTTATGCATATTATTGTTCCAAAATGGAATTATCTGCATGCATTTTACTAAAGACAGTGAAGAACAATGGGTAAATGTTCTTTGTGGCAATAGATCTACTGTAACTTCAACTCCCATTTCTCTTTCTAAATCCAAGGAAAAAAGAATAGCATACAGTTATAATTTAATACTGATAGTTTGGCTTTACAATAGCCAGTCACCAGGTCATTAGCTGACTGTCACTGTCACACATAATTATGAAACTATAATACATATTCTGCAGTGTTCTGTTAAGATCATAAACTATAATTTTTCCAGTAAACAGATATTATTCACTTAGAAAATAATAATTAAAAAAGCCTCTTTGACTTCTAAGACCAAGGTAATATACACAATAGAGTTTTCAAAGGTACACCTTTGTGTGTTTGACTCTTTTTGGGGGGGATTTCTTTCTTTTTTTAATTATAAAACATTAATTTTTAAATTGAATATTGAGTGTTAGCACATATTGAATGTCAGCACTGGGTACTTGAAAGCCAAGATATTGAAGAACCAAGAGGAAGCCTGGCTACCATAATCATCAAAACAGTTCAAGTGTCTTACAAAGTTCTTTCCCAGTGTCGCTATTCTACTTCTTTCAAACTGCTGCTTCCTACTTTCCTGAAAGGACAAATTTCCAAATAAGCTCTCATCTTTTTTTAACCTCTAGACTGGTGATTAAACCTAGGATTTGTCATATGCATGAGCCCCTTTACCTGATGTTGCTGTTCAATATACCACTTAGCTAGAGTTCAGGCCACAATTCTCACTGCCTTAAATCCAATCCCTCTCTTATTTTCATTGAGTTAATTTTAATTCTGTCTCAGTTTCTCAAGTTCATCTACCCAACTTTCATCCAGTTTCTAACCAACCTATTCCTAATTCCAGAATTAAGTTTCTGTACTTCTTTGCTTTTATCCTAAATTATGAGCATAGTTATTGCCTAGATTTTTGTTCTGTCACAACACGTGATTTCTCTTTGAGTTTGGCTATTTATTTGTTGAATATTCTTGCCCTTCAACAGGAAGATAATAAGCATGAAAAAGGTTGGGAGATAATGCTAATGGCACAAAAGCATGAGGATATCTAACCCATACATTGGGAAAATTATCTAATCTAATAATGTCCTGGGAAAACAAATATAATCTCATAGTAATTTTTTTCAGTAACTGTAAAAAGAGAATAACAGCTCAAGGGAGCACTTGTTCATGACACAGTTAGAAACAGCAGACTGTGGGCTTGTTTTAGGAAAAGGAAAGATTTTTTCACCCAGTACCAAAACAAGAGTAATATCATTCAGGAAATACTTTGCAGATTAAAATATGAAATAGTCTGATGCAGATGCTCTATATGGTTTAATTATTAAAAGTGTGTTTGAGGATAGATTGAAATATGGAATATCCTCAAAAAGTCACAATTTTTTTATGAAGGAAAAATTTCTGAGGGAAACTCATTTTGAGTTATTCTGAAAGTTTTGCTTATATGAAATAAAAACTTTTAATTTCCATTTATTTTTTCAAGATTATTTTATAACTCTTATAACACCACTGTTTTATTTCTTTGATGGAATTCTATAGGTTTGTCCCTTCATTGATAATTTTGTGTTGTTTTGGTAAAAAGTTGTGTTTCAGCAGGACCTAAGTTTGCTTAGCTGCTTTGTCTTACTTGCTGTCCTTCCGATCATGTGTGATACTCTAATCTTCAGAGGAAGACAGAAATTGTTCCTTCTTCTAGAACAACAGGGGGCATTGACACAATAATGGCTGTCAAATACTAGATGGTGTAGACAATATATGCACAATGGACACAGCAAACTAAAAGGTTTCAGCATGTTTAGAAAATGGAATGAAATTTATCTCACACCACACTTCAGCACAAAGTTATCTTACCAGCTGTGTGTACATCTAAGCTTCATGTTTAGGCTTCCGTTCAAATGAATAGATTTCTATAACTTAGTTCAGCTGTTGATTCATATATCTAGGACTTGTCTCATAAACACAAACATTTAACCCAAAATATCTGTATACGTGTACGTATGACACAGGATACTAAAAAAAACGTCCTAAAGGACTCTAAAGAGATTATGTGGAATCCCATAGTGCGTCCGTGCAGCACAAACAGGGCTACTGCAGTGCACAAAAGTGCATTTCATTTGTCTAAAAATGCATGTCTAAGAGTACATGTGTGCTATAGTATAACTGCATTAGGATATCCCAGAGAAGACTCCGCAGCTGTTGGAGTGTGACTGGATTGAACCTCAGCTACCTGCATCTGAGCTAACCAGCCTGGATTTTCATTGCAGTTTGCAAAGGGAATTAAATGCTTTCTGGGCACGATTAATTTAATCATAAAGTAGACAGCTGAAAAAGGTCAGAGAAATAATGTCTGAGAATGACTATTTCTCATAGTTGACTGTAACAGAAGCCTAAAATGAACAGCTCGTCTTAGACATCTGCTATATGGACATCTAAAGATATCCATGACGAATATTATATTAGAAACCCCTTAAGAAAATCAGGGAAAAGACATGTAATGATGCATTACGGAACATCCCTATGGAACAAAGGGACTATATTGTAGAGGTACTGATAATGCAGTAAGTAATTTAAAGTTGTACTGAAGTATTAGAGTACTGAATATTAGAGTACAGAACTTGTCCTGCAGATAAAAAAATAAGTCTAGATGTAGGTTTCCTTTTTCTTCCATTTTTCTTTTCTTTTCTTTTCTTTTCTTTTCTTTTCTTTTCTTTTCTTTTCTTTTCTTTTCTTTTCTTTTCTTTTCTTTTCTTTTCTTTTCTTTTCTTTTCTTTTCTTTTCTTTCCTTTTCTCTTTTCCCTTTCCTCTTTCCTTTCCTTTCCTTTCCTTTCCTTTCCTTTCCTTTCCTTTCCTTTCCTTTCCTTTCCTTTCCTTTCCTTTCCTTTCCTTTCCTTTCCTTTCCTTTCCTTTCCTTTCCTTTCCTTTCCTTTCCTTTCCTTTCCTTTCCTTTCCTTTCCTTTCCTTTCCTTTCCTTTCCTTTCCTTTCCTTTCCTTTCCTTTCCTTTCCTTTCCTTTCCTTTCCTTTCCTTTCCTTTCCTTTCCTTTCCTTTCCTTTCCTTTCCTTTCCTTTCCTTTCCTTTCCTTTCCTTTCCTTTCCTTTCCTTTCCTTTCCTTTCCTTTCCTTTCCTTTCCTTTCCTTTCCTTTCCTTTCCTTTCCTTTCCTTTCCTTTCCTTTCCTTTCCTTTCCTTTCCTTTCCCTTCCCTTCCCTTCCCTTCCCTTCCCTTCCCTTCCCTTCCCTTCCCTTCCCTTCCCTTCCCTTCCCTTCCCTTCCCTTCCCTTCCCTTCCCTTCCCTTCCCTTCCCTTCCCTTCCCTTCCCTTCCCTTCCCTTCCCTTCCCTTCCCTTCCCTTCCCTTCCCTTCCCTTCCCTTCTTTCCCCTTTCCTTTCCTTCTTTCCTTTCCCATTTCCCTTCCCTTCTTTCCCCTTTCCTTTCCTTCTTTCCTTTCCCATTTCCTTTCCTTTCCCTTCCCTTTTCCTGCACTCCCCAGCACTCCCCTCCCCTTTCCTTCACTTCTTTAAATTTTTAGAACAATGTCAGGAATTTTATTGATTTGGGTTGATCAACACACTGACAAACAATTCCTAAGCGTAAATGTATATTCACCTGAACCAGACCCCATATACAAGCAATAGCTTATTTTTCTAGATATTTTAATGGTTTATTCAGTACTGTTTGCTCTCTGTTGCAGAGAAGATTCTCAGAAATTTTTTTTTCACTAAAATATATGTAACAAGTATGTACAGTGCAGATGGTTTGATGCTAATTAGCAGTCTTTCTACTTAGAAATATTTAGAAAGTATTTAGGAGCTCAAATTAGAAGGTATATCTTTCATTTTTTTAATACTAAAGTCTATATGTTTGGAAATAACAATAGTTTGAATATTAGAAAGACTTTTTCTCTAAAAAAAAAAGTGATTCGCAGTTGCGGGACTATTTTTTTTTTGTCAACTTGGTCAAAATTTTGAATGGTAATATAAATTTCAGGTAGAGGGAGGTTAAGATACTGTGGTTGATATGCTGTACAAAAAACTTAATGAACATAACACAAAAGAAATTCTTAAGCAGGATTTTTAGAATCTGTGAAGGTCATCAATGGGGTATGAAATCAAGCTAAATGAGCTCCAATGACAATAATTAGGAATGTTAGAACAACTCAATGAGTTCTTCACATAATTGCCTACATATAATTGTTTAGTTATCTGCAGATACTATTTCTAAGCTATATTCATAATTCCCTGTGGAACAGTAAGTGTGTGAAAATCTCTGTAAGGTAGCATTGTTTTGTTAATTTTGCAGTTACCAGAATTGAAGCAAATTTTAATTCAGGGATTTTGCTATGCAGAATTTTGGAATAATTATGAGGAATTAGAAAACTGTTCCTTAAATAATGTAGTGACTTAGACACTTATGGAGAGATATATTTATGTATCCTACTTGCTTTTCAGCCAGTGTTCCAGGTCTTACACACATCTTGGCTCACATAGAATCATAAAATAATGTCATGGTTTAAAACCAAGCCGAACAACTTGTTCACTCACTCCCCCCCTTGCTCCCCCAACTTCTGGGGATTTAAGGAGAATACAAAGAATGTAACCCCCACGGGTTGAGATAAGAACAGTTTAATAACTAAGGTATAACACAAATCACTACTGCTACTACTACTACTAATAATAATAATAACGATAAAGAAATAACAAATGAAGAGAATACAACACCTCACCAGCCACCAACCCATAACTCACCCCACTCTGCCCGACCAAGAACCGACCGATACCTACTCCAACCCCCAGAGCACTAGCCCATCCGGGTAACTCCCAGTTACCTCCTGGGCATGATATGCTGTGGTATGGGATACCTCTTTGGCTAGCCTGGGTCAGATGTCCTGTCTCTCCTTCCTCACGGCCTCCCCTCTTCCCTGGCAAAGCATGAGACTCACAAAGGCCTTGGACATACCAAACATTTGAGCAGTAACTCAAAACATACATGCTATCAGCAACCGTTTCCAGTCCAAAAGTCAAAACACAGCACTGCGCCAGCTACCAAGAAGGAGAAAAAATGACTGCTACTGCTGAACTCACGATGAATAATTAGGCTTGGAAAGGCACTTTAGATCATCTAGTTCCAACCCCCTGCCATGGGCAGGGACACCTCGCACTAAGGCATGTTACCCAGTGCTCTGCCCAATGTGGCCTTGAACACCACCAGTTATGAAGCATTCACAGCTTCTTTAGGCAAGCTATTACACTGCCTCACCACCCTTACAGTAGAGAACTTCCTCCTTATATCAAATGTAAACTTCCCTGTTTAAGTTTGTGATGTTTACCCTTTGTCCTATCACTACATCTCTAATGAATAGTTCCACCTCAGCATCCCTATAGTCCCCCTTCAGATACTGGAAGGCTGCTATGAGGTCTCCATGCAGCCTTCTCTTCTCCAGGCTGAACAGCCCCAACTTTCTCAGCCTGTCTTCATATGGGAGGTGCTCCAGTCCCCTGATCATCCTCGTGGCCCTCCTCTGGACTTCTTCCAATAATTCCATGTCTTTTTTATGTTGAGAACACAGAATTGCACACAATACTCCAAGTGAGGTCTCACGAGAGCAGAGCAGAGGGGCAGGATCACCTCTGACCTGCTGATCATGCTCCTTTTGATGCAGCCCAGGATACGGTTGGCTTTCTGTGCTGTGGGCGCACACTGAAGCTGGCTCATGTTCATTTTCTCATTGCCCAACACCCCCAAGTCCTTCTCCGCAGGGCTGCTCTGAATCTCTTCTCTGCCCAACCTGTAGCTGTGCCTGGGATTGCTCTCACTCAGTTGTAGGACCTTGTACTTGGCTGAGTTGGGCATTTGCTAGTACTATTCAGATGTTTTGTGTACTGCAGTGTCTAGACCCCATATATATATGGGAGACATCTAAAGTCTTTCTTCCTTCTCAAGAAGAAAATTAATTTTTTTCATCTGCAGAATTCACTTTGAAAGTCCGCTTATAAACTGGTGTTTGTGAAAACAATTTCTGGTTCTCCAAGTTAGATATATGTCCTGTTAATATCACAGCTGTATTTTAGAGTGAGGGCTTAAGGTTACGTCAGTATTTCAGTTTTATTCATATTTAGTCTATTAGTGATGAAGGGAATGAAATGCAGTTGGGCAGGTGTCATGGTTTGAGCATGTTTTGAGGGTGTTTTTGTTCAAGGTTTTTTCCAGCCAGGTGGAGGAGGGGAGTCTGGGAGGAAGGAGAGACAGGGCACCTGACCCAGGCTAGTCAATGAGGTATTCCATACCATAGCACATGATGCCCAAGATGCATATTGGGAAAGAGAAGGCTGGAGGGGAGAACTCTAGAGAAAAATGGAGGAGGGAGCAAGCGGTGCTCAGCCAGGCAGGGTGGCGTGAGTTATGGGTCGGTGGCTGGTGGGGTGTTGTATTCTTTTCACTTGTTGTTCGCTGTATCATTATTATTTGTAGTAGTAAATGGCAGTAGGGGTTTTGTGTTATGCCTTAGCAATTAAACCGTTCTTATCTCAATCCGTGGGGGCTACATTCTTTGGATTTTCCTTCTTAAATCTCCGGGAGTTGGGGGACTTGGTTTAAACCACGACAGCAGGTTACTGAATTTAGAAAATCAAAAGACTGTGATTCCCCTATATGCAGACTCAGAAGCTTACAGTTAAGGCAAGGCAGTTTCTTGCTCCACCTACTTCCCTTACCTTTGAAGGGGATGAAATGCTTTTGTGCTTCCAAGAGATCATTCTTGAAAATCTCCCAGCACTCACTAGCTCTTTTATTCCTTTTGGAAGCTTCCTACAGAATCCCTCCCAACTGAGATTCAGGAGCTAAAGTGTGCTCTTCTAACATTTAAAACCTTTATCTTGGTACTAACCTTCAGTGTGCTCAGCAAGATCCCAAACTCCACAATATTTTGATCACTGCAGCCAAGGCTATCACTAAGATACTACAAAGTGGGGTTTTGTGGTTTGTACATAGAAAGTCCAGCAGTGCCTCATTTCCTGGTTGACACATCTAACATTTGTACAAGGTAGCAGTCCTCCACACATTCCAGGAAGTTGGTGAATGACATGGGAGTTGCTGCATTGCTCTTCTAATGAATATCTGGGTAGCTGAAGACACCCATAAGAACCATGCTTTGTTGACCCAAAGTTTGCTTAAATGAAATATCATTTTGTGTGCCTTATTGTCTTGGTTTGGAGACTGGTAGCAGATACCTAGTCTAAGATCCCCTTTGGAGATGACCCATCTAATCTTGACCCAGGGGCATTTGACAGGGCTTCCACAGTTGCTGTACTTGATTTCTCTACATTAAAGTTTTCCCTTAACTTAGAGCATGACTCCTCCTTGTTCTCTTCCTTGTGTGTCTTTACAAACAGCCTATAGTCATCCATCTTGATTGTCCAGTCATGTTAGTTGTCCCACCGTGTTTCAGTTTTTCTTATGATAATATACATTTCTGAGGGGGCATGGAGCTCCGGTTCCTCTTGTTTGTTCCTCAGGCTGTGTGCATTGGTGTACATGCACTTAAGATAGTTAGCCTTCTGGTTCTTACCTTGGGAGGCAGCTAAGGAATTGTTGTGGCTGCTCTGATTAGTTTGGCTTATTTCACAGTTGTTTGTTGTGGTGTGAACATTACCTCTTCGGATCCTGTGGTCCAAAGTCCTGAGTTTTTCAGTTTAAAGCCCAGCTCACTTAGTTGACCAGCCAGCTGTCAAAGATACCCTTGCATCTTCAGAACAGGTGGAATCTCATCCCTTCCTAACAAGGTATAGTCATTGAAGAATATCCTGTTGGCATGAAAGCCAAAATCCTCATGACAGCACCAACCACAAAGCCAGAAGTTGATTTGCATTATACATCTATTCCTGGATGCACCCTTTCCTCTAACTGTTAAAATGGAAGAAAAGACAACTTGGGCAGCAGTATTTTTCTCTTGCACATACAGAGCTTTGTAGTCATACCTAATTCTGCCCAGGTTCTAGCTTGTGGTGTCATTCATGCCCATATGAAAGAGAATGGATAGTAGTCAGTGCTTTAGACAAGTTGTGGCACCCTCTCAGCAACATGTGAGAACTTAGCTTTCAGAAGGCAGCGTGTCTTGTGGCAAATGAGCGCTTCAGAACCCTTTGACAGAGAACTACCCACTATGAAAACCTGTTTCTTAATGCAGTATACACTGTGTGTTGCTAGTAGAGTTTCTTCTTGCAGACCTTGTTTGTAAGTGTCTATAGCTGTAAAAGCTTCATATCTGTTTTTGGTTGTGGTGCTAATTAATGACACTCCAGTGTTAGTTCTTACTGGAACTGAATAAGTTACTTCATTGCAGACATTCTAGTACCTACAGATCATGTTTTCCACAAAAAGCTGTTTTCCTTCAGAAATACAGCACATGCTGACTTTCAATTAAAAACCATGGTCATTATGATTGGTGCATTGAATCAGTGTGGGGCTGAAAACCCATCCTTGGCCAATAGCCTGGATAACACCACCTGTTAAGATAAGAATATTAGTGCATACCTTGTATGAGTGGATTGAACAGACAAAACTGTAAGTACAATGTCCAAAAAATTATGATGTCAAGGAGGAGTTCAACCATCCACCTCCAACTGTTGATGCTGTGCAGGAAGGCAGTGATCAGCTGGATCAAACATTACTCAAGAATTTTCAGAGGCTTTTGAGGCAAAGAAGGAGGCAATGTGAAAAGAAGTACATTAAAAAATTAAATAAGAACCCAAACAAATCAAAACAAAAGCATGCTGGGTACCAGGAGCAGAATACATCTGAAGTGAGGTGTCAGCATGGGACCAGCACCCATGGCCCCCCAACAGATGGTTTAGAGGACCTTGTGGAGGTGCTTCCTCAGACAAAGCCAGAGGGGGCACATCTCCTGCAAGGGGTAAGCAAGTGTGGAACCTGCCTTTCTGGGGAAGGGTGTCAGTGACCTCCATACGGCGAGCAGAATTGTGAAAGGAAGGGTTAATTTTTTAGAGGATTTTGGTTAAAGAAGAGTCTTTAGAAATGTGTAAGTGCTTATTAACATTTTGTAATCATCTAGAGTTATAGCTTGTCTATTGCATTACCCATATTGATCCCAAATATATAGCAAACCAATTGCTAGTTAACTGTGTAACATTAATAATATTATAAACTGGTTTGCTCCTGATTTTGGTTAAACTATTCTTGTGACAGTTAGGAAGAACAACTCCTAACAATACCCCCAAATGACCTATTAATTCCTGGCCTTATTATTTTCTCTCATTTGCTTTGGGGATAAAAGAGACAAGGATTGTATTAATTTTTCAAATAGCAGACATAAGTAGAGACATATTGAGTTACAATGCATATATTTGTGTTTGCTATATTTTCCAGTATGCCCAGGATATCCCATCCCCTGTGTCCAAGAAGTGCATGTTAAATCTCAATTTAGATATTTTCAATACAAACATTTTTGTCTGGTTATTGTTGCAGTCAGCAGAGACTTTGTCATCTTTTGGAAACGTATTTAGGGTGAAATGAACTGCATATTAAAATACTTAATATTTTTAGTGATTATAAATGCATTTAATTATATGTACTTAGGTGAATAATATTTCTATTGTTAATGATTATGATTATTTTTACCATTAATTCTCTGAATGGAAGAAGGTTCTTGCTGGAAAACTGTTCTTGAACAACTAAGATTGGAGAAATAGTCATGAACATCCTACTCTTTAGTGTTTCCTTTTGCTGATTTTTGAGCATAGGTTATTTGGATTGTCATCCTCTAACACACCTTACTTTTCAAATATTGTATTAGGAGGGTTTTGGATTGTGATCTATTATACAGATGACAAAAAGCAGCAGTGTGATCCTTATATCTTTGTTGGGTCCAGTCAGTGACTCCTACTTTAGCCTGAAGATTAGGATACATATTTGGGATGCACTGAAAGCTTTTCAATTTGATTTTCTGGCTAATCTGAAGCAGGAGCTTTATTATAGTCTCCCACTTCATATACGTCATGTAGTAAACTTTTGAATACTAGTTGTCAATGCAAGCTGAAAAGATTCTTCAAAGATAAAAAAAATAAAATACCACAGTAAAATTCTTGCACTGAGATGTGGAAACCCGTTTCAAGCTGCTGCCCTGATTCATGTGCAGAGCATCCTGAAAAACCTTCAGGTATTATAAGGTGTGTAAGCTCATCTGCTTAGCAGTAGATGTCATAATGAGCACATCACCCCAGTGGTCCATTATCTTCTCATGAAATTCAGAGACAAAATCAAGGATTCTTCTCTAGTATTAAGATTCTCCATAGGACTGGCACTAACTGGCAGGAAAATCGTCTTTCCCTGCATGATCCTGACCTCACAAGGCATTACATTCAAGTGAAGTTCTGAAACTCTTGACCAGTGGAATAAGGTTCATGTGAAATATCTGACAGTATCTGGACACCTAACTGTGAAGAATAATTACTGGTTTGCATGCATGTATTTATATAAGTAATGCAAGAGTAACTGCTTCTCTTCAGTGTTTAAGTTTCTTAAATGCCTATAATTTTCATATAGCAACAATATGGCAAGAGACCTCCAACATGCTTCCCCCACCAAAGAAAACAAAACAAAACCAAATCAGTAGTAACAAGCTTGGAGCCATATAGAGAAGCAGAAGAAAAAGAGATATTATTCTTGATATTTTTTCTCTTTGTGCACATCTGATAAAGACCATGAAAGTACATGAGATGTAAAAACTCATCCTGTATTTTGAAAGGAACTAATTATAAATTAAAATTTTCTAATTCTATTTTTCCTCTACCAGGAACTGAAGTGGGGCTGCAGTGTCAAGGGCTCATATATTCATATACCAGCAACCGGGGAGACTAAGCTCAAGTGTAAGCCCAGCTGCTGAAATGAACCACATTGTATTTACATGGGCATAGAATCATAGAATCATATAATAGTTACTCTTGGAAAGGACCTTAGGACCCTTACTCTTGGAAAGGACCCAAGGCTCTGTCCAACCTGGCACTAAACACCACCAGAGATGTTTCAGCATTCACAACTTTCCTGGGCAACCCATTCCAGTGCCTCACCACCCTCACAGTAAAGAACTTCCTCCTTATATCCAATCTAAACTTCCCCTAGTTAAGTTTGAGCCTGTTACCCTTTGTACTGTCATTGCAGTCCCTAATGAAGAGTCCATCCCCAGCATCCCTAAACCCCCCCTTCAGGTCTCCATGCAGCCTTCTCTTAACCAGGCTGGACAGCCCCAACTTTTTCAGCCTAAAAGTATGTGTTTGTATCTTAATCCTGCTCAGCTAAAGAGGGAAGCAGGATGAAGGCACTGGTGCTATTTGTGCTTCTATGAGTGCTGAATGTGTCTATGTCACTCTCCGTGGCCTATCGTGCATATAAATACATTTGCAGTGTAAAGGTGTGTTTGTGTTCATCTGTGTTTGTGCACCTACTGGGAATAAATGCTGTGGTGCCTACTTCACCTCAGATTTTATTAGTAAGACCACCTGTCAGAAATCAGAGGATTCAGAATTTACACAGAAAGTGAGGAACAAGAAAGACTTATCCTTGGTGGAAGAGTATCAGGTTAGAAAACACCTGAGGAAACTGGACATATAAAATTCCATAGGATCTGGGGGGAATACACCCATAAGTGTTGAGAGAGTTACTCAATTACTTTCAGACAATTATGGTAACTGTGAGAGGTAGTGGAGTACTGGACGAACTTCACTCACATCTTCAAGATGTGTGAGAGAGAAGGACCCATGGAACTACAGACCCATTAGCCTCACCATAATCCCTGGGAAGGTGATGGAAGAACTAATCCTGGAAAACATTTCCAGATACATAAAGAATGAGAAATTTATAAGGAGTAGTAGGCATGGATTCACCAAGGGGAAGTCATGTTTGACCAGCTTAATAGCCTTTTGTGATGAAATTACTGTCTTGGTAAGTTATAGGAAACCAGTGGATATTGTCTATCTGAATGTCAGTAAAAGTTTTGACACTGTATCACCTAAAACTCGTATAAGAAGGCTGTTGATATATGGGCTGGATGAGAAGAGAGTGAAGTTGGTTGAAAACTGGCTGAATGACTGATTTTAGAGCATAGTGATCAGTGGTACAAAGTTTAGTTGGAGACCAATGACTGATGGTGTACCCTAGGGTCAATACTGCGTCTGATGTTATTTGTTATTTATCATCATCTTCACTAACGAACTGGATGATGGGGCAGAATGCACCTCAGCAAGATTGCTGAGGAGACCAAACTCTGAGGAGTATTTGGTGCACCAGAGGGTTGTGCTGTCATCCAGAGGGACCTTGACAGTCTGGAGAAATGGCCTAAGAAATGGACCATGATGTTCAAGAAGAGAAATGCAAAGTCCTATCTTAGGTGACAGAAAATTTCTTTTATGCTAAAATTGCCTATTTTCAAAGTGATTTAACAGTCTTTCTAATTTTGATTGTAGATTTCAAGAACTTAGCTCTGAAGTAAATCAGTATATAAGTATTCTTTTACCAAAGACAGGTTATCAGCTTTCAACAACCTGTATTTGCATACACATGATTGTATAAACACCAACATATAAATAAATTTCACAATATGTATAACCATGTCTAAATACACACAGACTTCAAGGCATATATATACACACACATTCAGAGGTAAATTTTTATAGAATGATGTTGGTGTGTGCATGTGCATGTACAGAGGCTTTTTTAAAGTTCAGGCTTTGCAGCAGCATAATTTAGACAAATCAGATTTGAATACAAATGTTAAAGTAAAATAACTGTTTTACTTCAGTCCTATCTCTTGTGGCTTGTGTGGATGAAACCTCTTTTCTATGGCTGGAATTGAATTTTTGCTAAAATATTCAAGTTTCAGCTCTTTGTGTTTCAGTCTTATGTTTCTTGTGAATCGTTAGAAGAAAGTAAAATCAATAGATTCCTTCTAGAACTCCAGATATGTTTACAAATGCTGTAGTAAATACTCTTTGCTAGAATAACAATAAATACATAAATATAGTTTAGAAATAATGTAATTTGTTGCAGAGTTCTGTGATCAGAGCTCAGGACTGCACAGTAGAGAGTTCGAAAAGCATTACCATAAGTCAGAGAATCAGAAGGCTTCACAGCTTAATATACACTTGGGAGAGCTTTTTAGATAAAGGTGTCAGAAAGAAACAACAGATCAGAAACTCTAACACTGCAGTGGGAAGTTCTTCATCATTCTCCTGGATGGAGCTGAGAAAACTCCCTTGACACATAGACTGTAATTTCTAAAATATTCTGGATACTTTTTTTTATTATACTATAGTAATCTACAGGTATTGCATCTTAATGGAAAATTAAGTAATGCAGGCATCAGAACAGACCTTTGGTGGTTCTGAAGGACTCTTTACTCACACAGCCATTTACTTTTCAAAGCAATACAAACCCACATTGGTTGGACCACATTAGCACTGATGTCAGATTGCCCTCTGTCTCTTCTATAGCAAACAGTTGTCTTCTTTGAAAAGTTCTTTTTTCCAATAAACTGACAACCTCATTTTCAGTTCCAGTATGAAATTCGTGTGAAAAGGTTCTGGTAATTGTTTTGCTTTCAGCATCCCCTGTGTTGAACAACCAAGGATGTCAGCTGGAAGAAGCAACTGACTAAAGCAGCTATGGAGAGTCAAATAACTTGTGTTATCTTTTCACTGCCCATTGACTTTTAGCACACATTCGAAATCACAGACAAAATCAATGTAAAGTTTCCACAGAGTGTTGGAACTGAATACCTTATGCTTGTGCTTACTAATTCGTGGATGTAATGTAATTTAATATATATGTATGTAATGCATAGATTTTTATCTGTAACACAGAAGGGATAAAATGTATCAACTTTAAAATTATGCAGAATTGACTTTCACTGGTGATTGAGTGGACACAAAATACTCCAATTTTTCCATTTGTAAATACAAGTAGAAATTGATTCCATATAATATTATACTGTTATGGATAATATGTAATCACCAAAACTTAGCATTTGGCCAGGGTGCTGAGATGTTCAGGCATGTTATGATAGATATACTTAATATTCCACAACAAGTAATTATAGCTTTTAGCACTGGGATTTTTATTCTCCCCTTCCCACTTCTTTTCTTTCCTCCCGCACCCCTGCCCCCCCCCCCCCCCCCCCCCCCCCCCGCGCCCCCCTCCCAGAAGAAAAGAGGAAAAGAATTTGCTACATCAGAATTAACATGAAATATTTGTTTGGATCTGGTATAGGAGAAAAGACCTTTAAAAAAGCTAGAAAGGTCTTTAGTACACTTGGTTTTCTTTTTCGAAATTACAAGAAATGATCTGGTCCAGCACTGCCACTTTGTTACAGCATATAGAGCATTGGTAGCTGATCAAATGCCTCCTAACACAACCTTCAGCAGATATTTTTGAGGGTGTCTCATTTCACAGCAGGTACACAGCACTGGTAAATTAAATTTTGTGGAGAAGTATTTTGCGTGATAGCATTTGAAGTGACTGCAAAGTAAGGCATGGGAAGATTGATGTGCAATAAGATTGGTTTCTATAAATACTTCAGCTGTTTGCCACTATGCAGTACATGGGCAAGCTCTTTACCCAGTCTGATGCCTGTTAATTCAGCATACTTACAAGTATATTTGTCCTAACAATGAATAATAAAAATGTTTTTATACATCTAAGATGACAAAACCCAAAATCCCAACCAGGGTCTGTAGGTACTTGTGCATAAACTTTTTCTTTAGTCCTTAATATTTATCTTCTACTATAATTTTTCTTTCTAATTCAACAAATATAGCTGCAGTTAACACCTACATAAGAGGGATACATTCCTTTTATACACAGAAATTCATAGTAAGCATGGAAACCATTTTCACTGAGCAGCAGAAGGCAGGGAATGACATATTAAGATCCATTTGCAAGCGTGCTTGATTTCTTATGCTTTGTGGGTTTGAAGATGTTGCTAGGCACATGGCAAGTTTTTCTGAGGGGGGTGACTTGAGAAAGGACGCCTGTGGCACCGGAGCGGAGCCGGGGGAGATCAGCGTCCAGAAGCCTCACCACAGAGTGACAAGAGCCACTGAGGAGGGAGCCGCAAGTCCTCGACAGGACTTGCAAAGAGCTCAGCTGCTGCGAGGAGGTGACTCACCAGGGGCGGAGACAGGAGGAGTGGCACCAACTGTGAGTGGTTAAAAATCTACCCAGGGAGCGCGGTGACCAGGAGCGCGACGAACCAAGTGGGCAACCAGAGCAGGTCGAGGCAGTTTGCGCGGCAGTTCACGCAGGCAGGCAAGCGGGATGGTGAGCACTTGCTGTATGACCAGGGCCCAGTCTGGAAGCTCTGCCCCTGCTGCCCCAGTGGTGGCCAGCGTAGGCACCCAGACAGAGCCAGTAAGTGGGGAGGTTGCGGTGCAGAGCTTGGAGTGTAGAAAGTGCATGCACTGGTCTTGTGAGGGAAAGGTGCAGAATGGGCAGTGCTGTGCTCGCTGCTCCCTGATGGAGGTCCTCCTGCAGCAGGTGGCTGAGCTACGGGATGCTGTCAGTAAGCTGCAAGATGTTAGGAAAGCTGAGAGGAAGCAGGACTGCTTGCCCCAGGCTCAAACAGCACAGGGGCCTCAAGCTTCCCCTCTAACTCATGGAGGAAAGAAGAAGGCTGTTGACCAGGGAATCTGGGAATTAGTGACAAAAAAAACAACCAAAGGAGGAAGAGAGCAATTAAAAGCAAGGAGCTTCCTCCTAAGTCTGCTGTACCCACCCAGAACTGCTTTGCTGTCCTGCAGGGGGCTGATGAGGAAATGCACTTGCATCAGAAACAGTCGGCTGGAGCACTGGTACAGAAGATCTCTACTGGTGCCGCCAGGAAAAAGCGGCGGGTTGTAGTAGTAGGGGACTCTGCCTTGAAAGAGACAGAAGCGCTCATCTGTCAGCCTGACCCGGTTGCAAGGGAGGTGTGTTGCCTACCTGGGGCACAGATCAGGCATGTAGGGGAGAGGCTGCCTGCTCTAGTAAGTCCTATGGACTATTACCCACTTCTAGTGATACATGTGGGTGCTAGGGATATAGATAGTAGTAGCCTGAGGAGTTAAAAGAAGGACTACAGAGCTCTGGGACAGGTGGTCAGGGGCTCTGGAGCTCAGATAGTCTTTTCGACAATTCTCCAAGACACAGGGGAGGACCTTCCAAAGGCAAGGAGGATTGGACAGGTTAATAAATGGTTAAAAGGGTGGTGTCATAGTCAAGGGTTTGCGTGTCTTGAACATGGGGCCCACATTTGTAGGCCAGGCCTACTGGGGCTGGTGGAACTGCTCTGATGAAAAAAGGGAAGAGTGGTTTTGCTGGGAGGCTTGCCAGACTTGTCAAGGATGCTTTAAACTAGTTGTGTTGGGGGAGGGGAGCATCATTCCATCCCAACACACCCAGTCAGTTGCCAGCACCTATAATAAATACTCTGAGCAATGTAGTGATATTCTGGCCACTCCAGACACTGAGCTGGCTTCATTTGGAGCTCGGATCAGATGCCTCTATACAAATGTCCGTAGCATGGGGAACAAACAAGAGGAATTAAAGATGTGGGCATATCTACAGGGCTATGGTATAATAGGCATCACCAAAACATGGTGGGATGGCTACTTTGACTGGAGTGTTGGAATGGAAGGTTATAGACTTTTTAGAAAAGACAGGCCTGGTAGGAGCAGAGGGGGAGTTGCCCTTTATGTTAGGGGTAGGCTGGAGAGTATGGAACTTTGTCTGGGGACAGGTGATCGGTTAACAGAAAGTTTGTGGGTCAGGGTTAAGGAGAAATCAGTGATGGGGCACATTACTGTGGGGATATGTTACAGACCGCCTGATCAAGAGGAACCAGTGGATGAAGAACTCTAGAGACAAATAGGAAAAGCCTCACACTCACAGGCCCTTGTTCTCACAAGGGACATCAACCACTCTGACATCTGTTGGAGCGATGGTACGGCTCAGCAAAAGCAATCCAGGAGGTTTCTCGATTGTGTGGAAGACAGCTTCCTTCTGCAAGCAAGAGAGGAGCCGACGAGGAGAGGTGCCCTCCTTGACCTCGTGCTCACCACCAGGGAAGGGCTCATTGGAAATGTGACTCTCCAGGGAAGTCTTGGATGCAGTGATCACGAGATGGTCGAATTTGAGGTCCTCAAGACAGTGAGAAGAGCGTGCAGTAAGCTCACTGCCCTGGACTTCAAGAGAGCAGACTTTGGCCTCTTTGGGAACCTGCTTAGCAAGGTTCCATGGGATATAGCCCTAGAGGGCAAGGGGCCCCAAGACTCTTGGTTAATATTCAAAGATCACCTGCTACAAGCTCAGGAGTGTTGCATCCCAACTAGAAGGAAGTGCAGCAAGAGAGCCAGGAGACCCCCTTAGATGGATAAGGAGCTGCTGAGAAAAATTCACAGGAAAAAAGAGGCTTATCAAAGGTGGAAACAATGACAGGTGGCCTAGGATGAATACAGGGATGTTGTCCCGGAAGTTAGCGACCAGGTTAGGAAAGCTAAGCGCCAATTGGAGCTAAACTTGGCAAGGGATGTTAAAGATAATAGGAAGTGATTTTATAGGTATGTAGTGGCTAAAAAAACAGACTAGGGACAATGTAGGCCCTCTCGGGAAGCTTTTGGGAGAACTGGCTACACAGGACTTGGAGAAGGCTGAGGTTCTGAATGGCTTCTTTGCCTTGGTCTTCACTGGCAAAGGCTCTGACCGCAGTACCTAAGTCTTGGAAGGCGGACGCAGGCAGGGACTGTGAAAACCTAGACCTTGGCCCCACTGTACATGAGGATCTGGTTCGAGATCATATTAAGAACCTGAACATGAACAATTCTATGGGACCTGATGAAATCCATATGTGGGTCCTGAAGGAGCTAGAAAATGAAGTTGCTAAGCCACTGGCCATCATAGTTGAAAAATCATGGCAGTCAGGTGAAGTTCCCGATGACTGGGAAAAGGGAAATATAACCCCCATTTTCAAGAAGGGGAAAATGGATGACTTGGGGAATTACAGACCAGTCAGTCTCACTTCTGTGCCTGGCAAAATCTGGGAGCAGATTCTCTTGGAAGGCCTGCTGAGGCACATGAAAAAGATCAAGGTGCTTGGTGACAGCCAGCATGGCTTCACTAGGGGGAAATCCTGCCTGGCCTATTTGGTGGCCTTCTATAACGGGGCTACAAAAGTGATGGACAGGGGTGGAGCAGTTGACGTAATCTACCTGGACTTGTGCAAAGCGTTCGACACTGTCCCACATGACATCCTAGTCTCTAAATTGAAGTGTCATCAATTTGATAGGTGGACCACTCGGTGGATAAAGAAGTGGCTGGAGGGTCGCACTCAAAGAGTTGTGGTCAACGGTTCAATGTCTGGCTGGAGATCAGTAACGAGTGGTGTCTCTCAGGGACTGGTGTTGGGACCGGTTTTATTTAATATCTTTGTCGCTGACATGGACAGTGGGATTGAGTGTGCCCTCAGCAAGTTTGCTGATGACACCAAGCTGTGTGGTTCTGTTGATACGCTGGAGGGAAGGAATGCCATTCAGAGGGACCTTGACACACTTGTGAGGTGGGCTGATGCCAGCCTCATGAAGTTTAACCATGCCAATTGTAAGGTCCTACACCTGGGTTGGAGCAATCCTTGTCACAGCTACAGGTTGGACAAAAAGGAAATTCATGGTAGTCCTGCGGAGAAGGACTTGGGGTGTTGGGCGATGAGAAAATGAACATGAGCCAGCAGTGTGCGCTTACAGCCCAGAAAGCCAACCGTATCCTGGGCTGCATCAAAAGGAGCGTGACCAGCAGGTTGAAAAAGGTGATCTTGCCCATCTACTCTGCTCTCGTGAGACCTCACTTGGAGTATTGTGTGCAGTTCTGGTGTCCTCAACATAAAAAGGACATGGAACTGTTGGAACAAGTCCAGAGGATGGCCACGAGGATGATTAGGGGACTGGAGCACCTCCCATATGAAGACAGGCTGAGTGAGTTGGGGCTGTTCAGCCTGGAGAAGTGAAGGCTGCGTGGAGACCTCATAGCTGCCTTCCAGTATTTGAAGGGGGCCTACAGGGATGCTGGGGAGGGACTATTCATAAGGGACTGTAGTGATAGGACAAGGGGTAATGGGTTGAAACTTAAACAGCAGAGGTTTAGATTGTATATAAGGAAGAAATTCTTTACTGTTAGGCTGGTGAGGTACTGGAATGGGTTGCCCAGGGAGGTAGTGAATGCTCCATCCCTGGCAGTGTTCAAGATCAGGTTTGATGAAGCCTTGGTGATATTGTTTAGTGTGAGGTGTCCCTGCCCATGGCAGGGAGGTTGGAACTAGATGATCTTGAGGTCCTTTCCAATCCTAACTATTCTATGATCCTATGATTCTATGATTCTATGATGGTCTTTTGTGCAGCAGGCAGGGGCTGGCTAGAAACTTTGTATGAGCTGAGTTACCTTAATACAAAGAAAAACAAATATTAAATTAATATTGCAATAACTAGTCAAATTATTTAAGGCAGCTTCATGATTTTTCACATTTGCAATTTGTTACATGCAGAGCCATAGCTCCCAGAGAATCAAATGCACCCATATCCAGGCAGACATATGTACCACAGCGAATAAACAAAGCACAAAGAGTGCACCCTGTTGCTTATTTATAAACATAAGGATTAGATACAGACTTATATCTGCATCACTTTTCTCAGAGCTCCAAGTCAAGAACAAATTTATTCACTATTATTAAGTTTACAATGAATATCATTTTCATGGAGATAGTAAAATGTAATGTTTTAGACTACTAGGGTTTTTTTAGAAGATTTAGTCTTCGAAATTCTGATAATGGCAAAACTCCCACTGCCATCAAACAGAATTTTACCTGATCAACCAAATAGTATTTACAATAATTTTTACATAATTTACAATACATTTAAAGGCTTCTATTACTTCACAAGTAATGTTGTGATTTCCAATCTAATAGGTCTCTAGATTTCTGATGAACTAATTTATAGATTTTTCCTCATGGATATTAGTTCACACACTTGTGAGAAATGTACAAATTAGAATAACTTAGAGTAATGAATTATGCCCTATCTCAAACTTCAAGGATTTAGGTGAAAGTGAACTATCAGCAGTTTCTTTGGTTTTGGTCCAACTCTCCACATAACCAAACAGACTCATAATTCATCAAGAAGGTACTTCCTGCTGGAGAGGGAGCTAGCTGTTCCCTGATTACGTCTTGGTGACCAGAGGTGCATACTTCTTTTATTTGCCTGAAGAATACTGCTTTGTGCAGTATCTTACTTTATTGTAGTCAATGCTAGTAATCTAAACATGTATTTTCAAATTATGAATGAAAAGGAAGATATTAACAATACCCTATTGTATCATTTGAAAGTGGTGCTCTATATCACCCAGAGAAGGAGTGGGAGAGAGAGACAGAGAAAGAAAGAAAGGAAAATGAAGAAAAGCAAAAAGAGAGAGGGGGAAAGTGGAGGCAGGGATAAAGGAGAATTTCTTCCAGAGGGTGATTCAGAGCAGAAACCTTATTGAAGTATTCTGATTTTGACTAGAAATTCCCATGTTAGTTGCCTCTGTTGAAGTATTCTTAATAACACTCAAAATGTTATGAAGAAAGAAAATAAAGGAGTCATTTTTACTATACTTTGCACACTGATGATTTTATTCTGACTAAACAGTATGGTTTCAGACATCATGACAGATGTTTACTGATGCATAAGTAACGTAAGGTGGTTTTTAATCAGTTGTTGATTTTGTTCCTTTAGCCCCTCAACAAAATCCTAGCAAAGTCAAACCTAAAGAACACAAAAATACTAGCCTACAATTATTATCACTGTTTCATTAAACTGTTACAATTCCACTTTTCGTATAAAGAAGTCTAGAACTGGATAATTGCAGAGGTATTGCAGCAGTGATTTTCTCCTGCCAATGACTTCGTACTGCAATTTTAGTGCTCATAACCTTTGAATACCTGACATGTAATTTTGTTCTGATTTATTATACTTTAAATAATATTTGATTCTAGGAGCAACAAGATGATATCACTTGCTTTGGGCATTAAAAATGCATCTGATTTTTTGCCGCACAGAAATTCATCGCAGGCATGCTGAAAAAGGTTATGGATACTAAATAAAATAGTTTGTTTCATAAAGTGGCTGTTTTAATAGATTTCAAAATTTCACATCACTAGAAAAGTCAAGTTTAGAAATATTTTTTCCTTAAGAGAAATAATAAAGTTCATTTTTTTAATATCTAAATATACACCTATAGATTAAAGATATGCTATTAGACTGTCTGCTTTTGAAAGTTATTTGCAGATTCAAAAACAAAAGTGTACAATACAGTCTTTTAACTCCCCTGTCCAGTGTGATCACAACTTACTTTTACAGATTACATAGAGAAAACTTACCCTGCTAACCATTTTTTGATAGGGAATAAAAATGTGAGCTGTTCAAAGGAAATTGTGCAAAAGCATACAGAGGCAGCTGCCATTTTTGTTTAGGAGGATATGAATTTTCCACTTAGCTCTTCTGATTAGTTAGTTCATATAACTTCAAGAACTAGAAAATAGACAAATGGCACAGAGCAGGGTGAGGAGGAATATTATGAGAAATATTTTCTTTTGAGCACTGAGATGCTAATACTTTATAAAAACAATAGATCCCTCATACACCTCCAAATTTATCTAAGTATAAAGGAATCATCAGCTATTTGTATGAGATCAGTTCCTTTGCTTCACATCATAGAATCATAGAATAGTTAGGCTTGGAAAGGCACTTTAAATCATTTAGTTCCACCTCCCTTCCATGGGCAGGGACACCTCGCATTAAACCATATAACCCAAGGCTCTGTCCAGCCTGGCTTTGAACACCAGCAGGCATAGAGCATTCACAAATTCCTTGGGAAACCCATTCAAGTGCCTCACCACCCCCACTGTAAAGAACTTCCTCCTTATATCCAGTCTAAACTTTCCCTGGTTAAGTTTTAACCCTTTACCCTTTGTCCTATCACTACAGTCCCTAATGAAGAGTCTGTCCCCAGCATCCCTATAGCACCCCTTCAGATAGTGGAAGGCTGCTATGAGGTCTCCATGCAGCCTTCTCTTCTCCAGGATGAACAGACCCAATTTTCTCAGCCTGTCTTCATATGGGAGGTGCTCCAGTCCCCTGATCATCCTCGTGGCCCTCCTCTGAACTTGTTCCAACAGTTCCATGTCGTTTTTCTGTTGAGGACACCAGAACTGCACACAATACTCCGAGTGAGTTCTCATGAGAGCAGAGTAGATGGGCAGGATTGCCTCCTTTGTCCTGCTCGTCATACTCCTTTTGATGCAGCCCAGGATACGGTTGGCTTTCTGGGCTGCAAGCACACACTGAAGCTGGCTCATGTTCATTTTCTCATCGACCAATACCCCCAAGTCCTTCTCCACAGGACTGCTCTGAATCTCTTCTCTGCCCAGACTGTAGGTGTGTCTGACATTGCTCCGACTCAGGTGTAGGACCTTTCACTTGGTATGGTTAAACTTCATAAGACTGACACCTTACAAGTGTGTCAAGGTCCCTCTGGTTGGCATTCCTGCCCTCCAGCATATCAACTGAACCACACAGCTTGGTGTCATCAGCAAATTTGCTGAGGGTGCCCTCAGTTCCATTGTCCAGGTCACCGACAAAGATGTTGAACAAGACCTTTCTGAACACTGATCCCTGAGGGACGCCACTCATTACTGGTATCCAGCTGGACATTGAGTCATTGACCACAACTCTTTGTGTGGCGGCCATCCAGCTAGTTCTTTACTCACTGAGTGATCTACCTATCAAATTGATGTCTCTCCCATTTAGAGACAAGGATGTCGTGTGGGAGAGTGTCGAACGCTTTGCACAAGTCCAGGTAGGTGACATCAGCTGCTCTGCTCCTGTCCATCATTTCCGTAGCGCCATCATAGAAGGCCACCAAATTGGTCAGGCAGGATTTCCGCTTCATGAAACAATGTGAACTTCTATCAGTATAATATGGATTCGGCTCATGCGCAGGAGTAATAGTTGGATATCAGTACCAGCTTTTCACAAATTTCTGAAGGTTTTCACAGCTTTTCATGGGATAACAATCATTATTAGATGAAATAAAACTACTTTTTAAAATGACAACAGAATTAAAAAAAAAAAAAAGAGTTTGTCTGCTACATATTTTCAGTGCTTGATGTTCAATATCCAAGAGGCCTACCAGTGCATGGGGAAAAGGGTTTTTATCCTCTGTCTATACACAGACACACAGAACTTTTACAGTAAAAAACATACCACTTTCCAAGGATATAACTCTTAAAAATCTTTTAATTTTACTTAAGTATGAAAGGAAAGAATTATGCTGTAATGTTTACAGTTTACCTTCAATTTTGGAAAAAAAATCAATGAATAAAAGAGGTGTTTTCAAATTCTGAATGGCTTTTCTATTTTTTTATATCTTGCATACTTATATAGTTACAGCACCAGAAGGATTTATTTATAATGTTAAGAGTATAGATCATAAATATCCAATCTAAATGTAACTCTTCAGCCAGATGAGAAAGGAAGGCAGATATTGTCACAATTTAGACTTTAGGAAATTAATAATATCTTAGTGCTGGGTATTCAAGCTTATGGGTAACAGAAAAGAGAATATGCAAAATCTGAAAAAGATCTTTTGGGAAAAGAAAATAATTAAAAATAAAAAATTTACAGTGGTATGTCTGTTCAATCCTAGTGAACTAGCGTTTAAAATATCTCATATTTATTCTTTTTTAATTATCATTCTTCACAGATATGAGGCTTAGGATGAGCTGAAGTGTGTGCTACAGAACTAATGCTGCTAGCAACTTACATTATATTGCCTGTCAGTCATTTTATCAAGCATCTACCATCTTGAGTTTTATCACAGCGGACAGCACATGAATAAGAAAATTTTAGGAATTTTGAAAACATTATTTTATTCACTTTTATAGTACAGATTTCCACAGCACCTAAGCACTTTAAAAATTTAAAAATGTATAAACTGCATAAATGTATAAACTAGTGAGAGTGGCACTCTCACTAGGAGGAATAAATAAGAGCAGTGTTCCTGCTAGAAATGTCATTCAGAGGCATCATTAGAAAACTCAGTAGCAGTTATTTGAATAAAGTATAGCAAAACAGGAAATAAAAAAAAATTAAATGAAATAATAATTGCCTTACCTTGAAGGCAAGCAGGTTTCTCCAACAGCTGTAAGAGGAGAAAATTCTAAAGGCAATGGGGATCCACACTGAGTCCATTTTGCACAGGCTACAAAGGTGATGCTCAGTGCAACACAGCAGTGTCTTAACAGCTGTACTAAGCCCTTTTCATAACTGACAGCTTCTGAACTACACAGAGCTTTAGAAATCGCTTCCAGTTTGAGCAATGTACAGAGGAAAGAAAGAAAGAAAAAAAAAGGTATGAGCAGTGATGAAGGATGCGAGCTTGTGAAGTTCTACCTACCTAAAAAGGACAGGAAAGTTCATACAGTTTTATGCTTACCTCTTTTCCCCGTGAGAAAATAACATATTAAAATCATCTAGTGTTCCAGGACTGGATACACTTGATCAAATATAGACATCTTCATCACTGAAGTCATTAGTATCTTCCTCTAAACAGTCTGACCCAGGTTAACTAATGAATGGAAATAAGTACTCATTCTTAGGAAATAAGTCCTCTCATCTTAGCATACACCTGTAGAAAAAGTCATATCGTTTCCTAAGTATTTTATTTTTGTCCTCAAATATAAGAGAACAAAAGCATTCATATTTATCAGAAAACACGAACTACGTTGAAAGAGCTGTAAATTTCTAACTGGTCCTCTGTGGTAAGGGAATCTACCAGAAGGTACTGGAAAGCTGCTGAAATCTATAGTACAAAAACAAACCTAAACCCAATGTTTTTTATCATAGTCCAATTATCAGAGAAAGGAGATATGTGAAAGATCCTCATGAAGACACAAACTTTCAGATAACACCCTTAACTTTTTTTCATCTCATATCTAAATGTATGGATTCTAGTCTCAAATGTTTTGATTCCTGTGTTTTATGATACCTGGGGATCCTTAATAAATACATATACTATCTGTCTCCAACTTTTTAACATACAAGAATGACCTTCATGTAAAAGCTATGCTATAGGATTTTAGTCCTGAAAAAAAAAAAAGGCGTAATATTCCTCCAAGCTTGCTGTCTGTTTGAATATGTAATGTAACTCAAAATGTGAGAATGTCATAGGGCATCAGAAGAAAGGAGCTGGAAATACACACAAGGACATACACCATTGCAACTTTGAAAATAATAGATTGTTTTTCTACCTTTAAACTCAATTCCATCCCCCCTTTCCCTTTTCTAATTAGCTTTCCTCTATGACTTCCCTTATAGCTCTTTAGCCTCTGGCTGGGATGACATGGAAAAATTCCTCTGAGACCAACGTTAATGTGGTTCTCCGGATTGCCCAGTAGTAATCACAAAGTATTGTTGATAAAATCTTTCATGCACAACACCTCCAGGATAACTGCCAGTGGCCAAGAAAGTAAGTATGACCTAAAGTTAATTTCCCTTTTTATAAATGAAAAGAGAATGACCCTATCTCTCCTATGGTGGTTTTCATTTCAAGGTCAACTCAACATATTATTTTTAACTGTAAACCACAATTAATTATTCAGTACATACCCAGCACTCCTGCATTTTCTAACCCTTATAGTCTATGGTTAATAATTGAAATTGAAAATTTGTACCATACTACCATATATCAAGAATCTATGTACGAGTGACCAACCACCGATCAACCAGACCTAGTTGATTTTTGAATTTAATGGATATTTTAAAACAATACCTTTGCAGCCTCTTCTGCTCATAAATAGGGTTTATGAGAGACAAGAGCTACATCTCGGATCCTAAGCTGGAGATTCAAAGTAGTCAGTGTTGTTCATCACACAGAGTCAGTCATTAAAGAAATATTTAACATATAATTTTTTGTGTAATTTCTGTAAGACTCCTTCATTTTATATTGTGCAATTATGAAAATTGTCTTGTAGATCCTATCATAATATCCAGAACATACTTACTCTCCAGTTAGACTCCTTTTGATTTATCAATAATGGTATGTAGATTAATAGAGGTATGTGCAACATATGGAAGAGCCTTTTTTTGTTTCTCAACTATTGATTATTTTAAAGTTTTATTTTAAATACAATTCTAGCTACAAAATTTCCTTTTTTACTTCAAGTTCTCTAAAGAATGGAGCTGCAATCAGAGATGCAGATTAAAGGTATTTTCAGGAGAAAAAAAAGAGGAATCATTCATCTCAGAAATTCATAATGAAATCTTAGTGCATACTGTATGCCTTTAACATGGGACTAGTGAATAGCAGATAAGAAAAAACGTCAGGCAGCCATTACCATTACTATCATCATCATCAGTCATTAGCTACACGACACAGGTTTGTGCGTATGCTGTAATGACAAAAAGAAGGAAAAAGGGGGAAAAAAAGAAAAGATAAAAGGCTCCTGCTAATTCTAGATTGCTGAATAATTCTAACTAAGCAGAAGAATATTCCTCTGAATGCCCTCTGAAAGGAGATTACGGCTTATCAGCAGCTTTATCGTTAGTTCCATCAATAATCCTGTTATATTTGCTTCTTATTTACAAAGGAAACAACACTTGTGTGAGCATTCTTCTGTTCCTATGAATGTACAATATGTCACTAACTGTCAATCAGATTGTCACTGGCACAGACAAGAAAGAGCGGCTGTCGGACTGGCCTATGCAACACACTATATTCTTCCAGAAGAGTGAACATGAGTCCAAAGGGACCATTGTAGATGTTGTTGAGATGGAGATTTGGTGTGAATTCTCTGCTAAGCCAGTCAGACCCAATTATTTTTTATGATGTAGTTCTAAGAAGGCTCTTGATAAAGGGCCCTGGTAAAGAGCTGCTTGTCAGGAAGCACAAAATACCTTTTAATAATTTTCCCATAATCTTTACAGAAGTACAAACGAGAGCTGTAAGCCACTGAAAATTTGTTGGAAATACACCAGGCTGAACATTAGCATTGCTATTTCCAACTTACAATACTAATAAATATTGAACATCATTTGGTTACAGACCATGTGATTTTAAAAGTAAAGTAAACTATAGGAGGGAATATTCACATTCAAATTATGGAAAGATAGTATTTAGAGATGTTCACATGCTCTTGTTCTGCTCTTTTGCTTAGTATTATCACATCACAACGCTTCTTTGTACTGAGAGGGAAAATAATTGTGCAGTTAGGCTATTTAAAATTTCCAGGAGCAGAGCCATGTGAAGCTTAGGAGATATCCAAATACAGAGCTTGAAGAAAAATCTTTTTCCAAGCTTGGTGCAACCTTTATCTCCCAAAGTTCCCCAGATAAGCTGGGTAAAATAATTTGTTAATGCTGTCTGAGCACTTAAACTTGCACCAAAATGAGATAGGAAGAAATTAGTTTATTAATCTCTCAAAAACCATCTAACATCTAAATAAACACATTTAAAAAAATCTTATCAATGCCACTACACTATAATCCATTGTCTTTAACAGCAGCATGCACTTCAGAATTAGACACCTATTTGTTGATGACTTTATTGGCATGTCATCGGTTAAAGCTAATCAATACTCTTTTCTGACTTGCCCAGAATACTTAAAAATATTACAACAAAAAATGCCCATGCATTACTATGGAAAGTCACGTGTAGCAGTTCATGTTACACGTTTTCTTAAGCCTCAGCTGTCAAAACAGCTCTTTCAGGGTTTGATGGCTTTTTTGGTTTTGTTTGGTTTTTAACCTATGTATAATGAACCATATCCTTGTAACTTTGCTTTAAAAGCGTTCAGCTTCGGTATCCAAAAAGAATGTTTTAGCTTTTCATGGTGGGTTGACCCTGGCAGGATACCAGGTGCCCAACAAGCCAGTCTATCACTCCTCTTAAAGGGACAGAGTAGGGAGAAAATAAGATGGAAAAAACTTTAAGATAAAGGCCACTTAATAAAGCAAAACCAATGGCAAAGGAAAACATGAGTTTAATTCTCTACTCTCCATCAGCAGTCAGTGTCTGGCCACTGCCCAGGAAGCAGGGCTTCAGTACAGATAGCAGTTACTCTGGAAGGCAAATGTCTGAAGAACAAATACCCAACCCCTCCTTTCTTTTTCTTAGCTACTATTGCTGAGTTGACATGATATGGTATGGAATATCCATTTGGTCAGCTTGGGTCCGCTGTCTTGATGATGTCTTCCAAAGATCTTGCTCACCCCAGCCTACTGGTGATGTGGGAGTGGTGGAGGAACAGCCTTGATGCTGTGTGAGCAGTAGCCAAAACACTAGTGTGTTATCTGCACCTTTGTATCTACAAATACAGTGCACAGCACTATCAGGACTGCTGTGGGGAAAATTAACTCCACCTCAGCCAGAATCAATATCCTTTCCTATTGATTTTTAGAGAATCATTCCTATATGATTTGTAAAGTACAAAATCATTTAAAGTCTATGCTGTGATGGCTTATATAGGTGTATTTGGCTTACTGATTTTCTCCCAAAAAAAAGCTGAGCACAAAAAGTTCTGTTTTTTGATTTTCATAATTCTGACAAGAGAAAATTAACTGCTCTACATACAGAGCAAAGTTTTTCCTATGGATGAAGTGTACTTGAATGTTGCCAGAAAAACTAGACATAGAAAAATGGCAGCAAGCGGATGACAAAGAGCAACTTCTCCAATTCATTAGACTTCATATGCTGAAGATCTCAGGAAGAAATAAGATCAGTATAAAAATGTTCCCAAATTGCATTTTCTAGATCTATTAGAAGATGCTTTTCATACCTTGGACAGGGTTTTGTTGTAGATTCATCTTGACCAATGAACTTCAATGTGGCTAATAGGTTCATTTATCAGAAGCTAAACTTAAGACTATTTAATTAGGAAAATTATTACTTATTATCAATTAACAAGTTTCTCATGGCCACTCTGAGTCAAGTCTTCAGAGAAAGGAAAATAAACAGAGAATTTTAGGGTAAAATGTGTATTAAATGCCAGTTTCTTATGAAATTTCCTCAAGGAAAATTAAAAAAAAGTAACTAATTCAACTTTTATAAAAAGAAATAGATTCCTTTTTAAAATAAAAAATTACAAAACAAAGACAGAATGATACAAAACATTTTAAGGAAATTTTTCATTTTCTTTATAATCGCTGCATTATGCCCAATTCTCTTTGCATTCTCAGCAAATAAGGTTTTGTACAAACTGTTTCAGCTTTTTATTCCCTCTGGACAGCCACACTGACCAAAATAAAACCCAGGGGAAAACGAGAAAATCAGACAGTCTTACTGTGGTTTCTCATTCTTGACAAACATTGGAGAAGATTTTCTGTATGAACCACATTTCTTGTCAATATAGTATTACCACTCAGTTTGGTTTGACCTTTGCTTTATATATGTATGACAAAACAAAGTATCAAGACTCAGCATACTAAAGTCATATGAAAACTGAGAAGAGAATACAGCTATTCTTACTTTTTTGCAGGCTGATATAGCAAACAGTTATTCTTCCACTCTTTCATTAAATCAGCTTAAAACACATTCCTGGGGACTTCCATGTAAATCACTGATACAGTTGACCCTATTCTATGGAGATATTTATCTAGTTTTCATTAGGAAAGAAAATTAATATAGAAAAACATGATATACAGATTTCCCATATTCACTTACAGAAAAGTGAAACTTAGGTCTGTGCCTTATACTTGAACAATCCTTGAAAATATTCACACATACACTAGTGACTATGAGATCAGCTGTTTCCAATGCATTTATTTAGAGGTTGGATTCCATTAATGAGAGCAGGGAATTACCTTTTCCTAGGCTTGAACAATGTGTAACTCAATCAATACTGGTAGAAGTGTGTGCATAATAAACACAAATTGCATCCACACCAACCTCCATTTTGCACCTGACTTAGGCTTTTTTCCCTTTTTGTGTCTCATTTGTAGCATGTGATTCACAAACTTAGAGGAGATAGTTGTCATACATACCTAATATGCAGGAAACGAGATCAGTGTAAACAGAAGTGAGCCAATCCCAGCAATCAAGTATTTTAAAGAGCTTTTACACAGTTTCAGAAAGATCTCTTAGTCTAGTCCTCAGCTGAGCTAGCAAGATTTTTTTCCTGGGCCTAAATAATACTCTATGGAACTGAACAGCTGTTGACATAATATTCTCAGAATCAGTATATTAACCAAAGTAAGAAATACAATTAAAATCCTTTTAAAGTCTGTCTAATAAAAGCAGAACAAAAACCTCACTGGAAACTATGAAATCTGATTTAGAGATGACCTTATTTGTCTTTTGATGCTTCTAAGTTATATGTTTTAAAAAGGTTTGCAGTTTATTGTTACCTATACTTTTTCTATTCTAATAGAGAATGCAATTGCCAGGTACAATGGGTTCAGAGGAGGAATGACGTCTTGTAAATATATCTGTGAGCACCAAAGTGTGCTCCTGTTGTTCAATACTATTTAATTTCTTTACTGGTTATTAAAGTTTAAGTCAATTTAGTGCATTCAAAAGTTGCCAAACTGGCATCCAGCTAAGCTGCAGATTCTTCTACACAGAGGAGAAAAAGAAAAAATAAAAGGATGCAAGTGGCATGTTATCCACTCCAATATCCTCTGACATTTTCATAGAAAGACTGTCTGAAAAGTGCATGTTTAGACTGCATTTATTCCATTACTCAGTTTATTTATTTTTGTTTTAAAAGTTTGAAAATGTTCATACACAGGACTGGTTTTATACACAGAACCAGAAGCAGTCTTATGATGAGCATGAGAAAACAAAGTATTAATCTCTTTATTTACAATTGTTATATATGACTATGTACAACTGGATGATACAAGAACTAAACCAAACCTTTTGTTTTAATGCACAATGTAATTGGAATTTCTATATGTTAACCTCTCAAGTGACTGATGCTCATTGCAGAACTAAAAACGGTCTTTTAATATGAGTAAAAAGATTAACTCTTTCAGAGGTTATGATTGTGTCTTCATTTTCTGTTATCGATGGTTTTGAAAGATTGTGGCATTTACAAAAAAAATAATTCAAAGTTAAGCATTGAATTGTCATGAATCTCAGAAACTGAAATGGAGAAATTTGTAATACACTGACTGTATCTTTCCACACATGCGTTAAAAGGTGAAAAAGCTTTTCATTATAACCAGCTAATGAAGGTATTTCTTCTTTGAATTATTTGTTGCTCTTTTCTATATCTATTTTCCCACAAGTTTTAGCTTTCTTTCAGTTTCATAATATAGTTCCCACAAACTCTGTTGCACTACTGTAGTTACAGCCAAACTAGTCTTACCATATGCTGTCTATAGTATCTTTAGTCTCAAATCTAACATTTGTTTTTCCTCCCAGCTCCAGTTTTCTTTCAAAATTGCATCTTAACAAACTTATTACTCATAATGAATATATACATTTCATAAAATCTATCCAGTGTTTTAAAACATTACCCTCAAACATGTCTTTCAGGACTAATTATAGCTGTTTACTGCATCAGAGAAGAGCCAGTGGGAAGGGACAGGCTTTCCTGGATCAGCCCCTAGTAAACCTGTGATCCTAACCTAGATGCCTCATATAAGTTTCTAGGACAGGATGGGATGAATCCAAGAGTTATGAACAATGGTGGCTCCTAAGATGTCAGAAAATTTTCGCTAGAATTAAAAAGAATACTCCACCTGAGCACAGGCACAGCACAGTAACCATTTTTTATGAATGACCCGTATTTTATTTTTTTTTAGGATTCATGTGGCACACACTGAATGCTAGGTCTGAGTCCACTCAGTAGCAGTGCTATGTAACACAGCATGTTTTACACAACAGCGATGTAGTACAGCATGCTGTACCACAGGGGTTAGATTATCTGTTGTAATATTATGCCTGTTTGTGTACTTCTGGTCAGGTTTGGGGTTTTTTGGTTTTGTTTAATACTGCTGAGAATATTTACATCTCATTTTCTGTAAGACTCATAGGGGCACAATCAGAATTTTTTGGTGATGGTAATTTATTGGCAGAGCAGCACTTTCTCATTTGTAACTAAAATGGTCACCAGAAAGATTCTCTCACATTTGATGGACAATCTAATAACATGACCAAAAGCATGACCAGTTAACAATTAGTTTGATATGTGGAGGTAATACAAACTAACTGGATAACTTGTAACTCAGTGTAAGCAACTGGTTGCAATAATCATTCTGATGAATTATGGATAATAGGAGGCTCAACACCTATCTTAAAAAACAAATAAGGTCAGGTGATTATAAAAAAAAACCTATACGTAAGTTACCCTAACTTCAACTTTCTGAAAAAATCAGCAGTAAATAATAAAACAAACTATTTGCAATATTATATAGGCGATAAGAATGATATACACAGCACATAGAATGGAGCTGTGTGAAGAACAAGTAGGGTCAAACCAACCCAAACAATCTACTATTTCTATAAAATGAAAAATATAAAGGGAGTTTTGTGTCAACTAGGTCCATTTTTGTAACATACCCTTGCTTTTTCATATGACACCTTCTTAAGAATATAGGGGAAGTGGAGTTAAATGGCATTGGGTGGCTATAAACTAGATTGGATATCTGCATCCACAGAACAGGAAATAAACTGTCCTTAGCAATCATGATGTATCAGACAAGAAATACTGAGCTTCAAACACAGCAAAGAAAATTTTAATAGAAAAAAGATGGGGGAACATATAAAGGTGAGGTAGTGAATTACAGGCACAGGTTGCTGGGGGAATGTCTGTTATAGAAGCCTTAAAGATGTAGGCGCAGCAGTCCCAGACAATGCAGAGACGATCAATGTCATCAAGCAATTGCCAAAGTTTATTCAGATACAGTGCTCCTTTTATACCCTTACACCCTTAGGTTTCTTATGTAACAGCCTTGGATACTGAGCTCTAATTGGTTAGTCTAGAGGTCACTATTGTTTACAAAGCTAAGGTTTATAACTTGTTATAATTGCGATTAAATACCTTACTCTAAAAATACAGAAGGAAACTACAACCTTGGCAGGGATCATTCTCTGCGCGTTTTCAGTGGAAAATTACAGAGGCCTAACAAGACAATTGACCTTGCTTATGCCTACCAAGAATCTTCTTACCTTATAGTAACAAGGCTCAGGGTATCGGGATCGCTCACTACATGGCCTTGGCTCTTTAAGAATTCCAACATAAAGAGATGGGGAAAAAATGTCTGCAGAATCACAGAGAAAGCTTATTCTGCCTTAGGGCAGGAAAAAGGGTTGGATGACCTCTCAGTGCCTTCTTAATTCTGTTTTTCTTAGATTTTATTATGCCGATACCTAAATGTGACTGCATTATTCAAAATGTTGTAATACCATAGTTAATATTTTATAATAATAATTAAACAATTATTATCTGCTGGATGTTCATAATGACCCTTGTATTTTTTTTTAATTTATATTTTAAATTATGATTGGTATTTGAATTGATATTGCCAAGTAAAAATGCCATCTATTACCTAATATTTGTGAATCTATAACAAAAAGAAAGACTCAAGGTCACTCAATTTTATTATAATTTCATAACTGTAAATTTTATTTCCCTATAGGAATATTCAGATTGATAAATGCAAAGTTTTTATCAAAAAAAAAAACAGTCCTAAAGATTATGGATGCATTTATTTCTTTCTCTTTTATTGTGAGATTTGTCCTATTCATCTGTACAATTTCTGTGTGGCAAAATAGCAAACTTGGGCTTCAGCAGTAAAGATAAGAATGAAATTCAGCTTTTTCAGGGGACTGACAGACAGAATCCCATGGGACCCCGACCTGAACAGCAAAGGGCTTTTGAGATTCAATTTTCTTTGCAGAAAAGCTCCTTGAAACATGAGAAAGTTCATCCCAATATGAAGTGTGGCAGAAAGCCAGCTGAGTCAATGCAGAAATCCTGTATGAGCTCAAGTACAAAAAGAAAGTATACAGAGTGGACCTGGGGATATTCTAGTCCAGATTAACACAGAAACAGTGTCTCTAAGAAGAGAATTAAGGAAACCAAAGTTCATCTGGCATTGAAAATTACAGAGATGAAGAGGAACAAGGAGAAATTCTACAGTTAAGTAGAGGAATAAAGGGGAGGTAGTGCAAAATGTGGGTCTGTTGCTGAATGAGACAGACATCTAGTGTCCCTGCCCATGGCAGGGGAGTTGGAACTAGATGATCTTAAGGTCCTTTCCAACTCTAACTATTCCATGATTCTATGATTCCATGATATTGAAAAGCTTGAATCAATATTCAGCAGCTTCTTTACCCATCGAAGTTTGCTCTCAGTTTGCCCAAGTCTCTGTCTCTATAGGCAGAGTACAGGGTAAAGAAGTACTACAAATGGTGTCAGAACAATTAGATGGAGGATGTCTGAGTGACTGCTGGAGCAAACTTTCCATATACAAGTCTATGGGAACAGACTAGATAAATCAAAAGGTTTGATGCCATTCTTATAATGCCTTTATTATCTATAAAAATTTACAGAAACTAGAAGGACTCTGAGATGATTGAACAAATTCTGCTGGAAGTCATTTCCAGACACATGAAGGACAAAAAAACCCCATATTTTGGAACTGTTAATATGTTGTGTGTGAACAATAGTTCACATGTAAGCATGCCAATTACCTTCTGTGATGAAACGATTGACTCAGATGGCGTAGTTGACCTTTATTTTGGTATTAGCCATGATTTTGACACACTATCACAGCGTCCATGCAGCTAAATTGAAGACTTACAGATAGGCAGGCTATTAGTTTGGTAGAAACGTGGCTAGATTGCCAGAATGCTGAAGAGCACTAACAGACATTGCTTCAAAATCTCATTGCTATCCAGGTATTGGTCTCATTCTGCAGAAGCTGGTACTGAAGCTGATGCACAACATGGAGGATAAGATGGACTGCACCCTTATCAAATTAACTGACAACATGAACCCAAGAGAAGAGGAAGGTATACTGTAGGGTATGAGTGCCATTTTGTCAAACTGGAGAAACTCAGTGAATCTCAGTAAAAAGAAATGTAAAGGCCTGCACCTGGAATAAAGTTAACCTATGTAACAGAACAGGCTAGAAACCTGCTGTGCAAAGGAGTCCTGATGAGCAGAAAATTGAACAGAGACAGCAGAGTACCCATGCTGACTGCAGAGCAGACAAGCAGGTTCTTTTCAGATACATTCAGTGAAATGCTGAGATACAACAGACAGACCCAAGCTACTGCAAACAAAATTCTGATTAGATATATAGAAAAAAACCTTTCTTTGCGGTCATTATGATCAGGCACTGAAATACTAGAATCTGTGAAACATTTATGTCTATTAGATAATTTCAAATCCAACAGATCTAAGAGATCAGTTTAAATTTAAAGTTATTCCTGCTTTAATTGAGAGCTTGGATAAGATGATTTACAGGGTCCCTGAAAACCTAACAAGTTTTTGGTTTTATTTTTCTTACATTTTTTTCAAAATTATAATAAATATACCCATAACACCATATTTGTTGATTTAACTTTAGGTTCTTTTAGAATCTCCTTTTCTTTCTTCTAACTTCCTTAGCTGAAACAATATTTTTAAAATCCTGTTGAAATTAATTCCCTTCAGATGCTGTACTCTTATCACGTTAGCCACTGCTTGGCCATGTTGTGGTTATTTCTCTACATTTCATTGCTTTGAAACACTTAATCATTTTTCTTGCACTTTCCTGAACCCCCTCTGATTTGTTAATATATGTGTGATATTGAGGCTCCCAGAACTCAACTTATTCTTGCAGGTGTGATCACACAGAGGTCATACAGAAAGAAACTATTGTTCTTCCTGCTGTGTAACATCAATGAGACACATTTCTCAGTCTCTAACAATAATTCTCATTTCATCTAAAATAAGAAAAGGAAAGAGAATTTCTATATCTTTGCAGGCCTGGTACATAAAACCAGACATGCACAAACATGCACAAACAACCAGACATATGCAGGCATATACATTTCAGAGAGATTTATCTAACATCTCTTGCCCAAAATAATTGCTATAAGACCAAAAAAAAAAAAAAGAAAGAAAGAGAAATCTTGCTCTTTTTACATAAGGGAAAATGTCTGGAAACAATAATAATTAACAAAAGCCATCAGAAGAGTTGCAGGGGTGTATTAGTCATTGGTGCATTTACCCTTCATAGTACACCTGGTCATATGGTGATACGGTGAAATGCTTTCATAAAAAAATTTCATATGACAGCAAATTATAACACTTTTTTATTAAATAAATCACATAGTACAACTAAGCATGAACTGGGAGAATATATCTTGGGACACAGGCAGTAGGAGTGCTCTCAAAAGCACTCTGCACTTAAAACTAAGATCTGCCTCCCTGGCAGACAGTCATCTGGTTTCCAATCAGCACTGTCATTTGAGGCATCCCCTCTGTTTTAGCAGTTTTCTTTTTCCAGTCTTGATCAGTTTGGGAATCTCTCTCAGAGTGTCCCTAGAGAATCATCTTCAAAGGAAAAGCTTCTGACTGTGCTTCACACCTGAGTCTCAGTGAGATGAAGCATAGACTAAAGGATCTTGCTCCCCCTCAATTGTATTTCTAGACAAAATACAGTTCAGACAGGTCCACAGGAGAAGGTTATGAGCTACAAGCAAGAAGTAAGTTCAGAGAGCAAATATGACAATTACTTTTCTACATGATGAAACTGAGAAAAGCATTGGCCTTTTTCTTAAAGATGTATTACACTGAAAGACCGATACTGATGCTTTTATAGACTTGCTTCATGCAAATGTTCCTAAAAACTCCCCTAAAAAAAGTAAAATCTGATGATCCAATGAACACCAAATCTTATATGATCATCTGATTACACTTAAAAAAATATGTAGAAAACACTGCAAGACAAATATTACTTTATAGATAAGCAAAATCTTGAGATAATCTAGGTAGAGGTGTTTATGCTTATCCTGATATCCACCCATTGAAAAAAATTACATTTTGTGCCACCAGGAAATTCAGTTGGAACATAATCTCCTTAAGACTGATCTGCACTGCATTCCACATCATAAACTTACAATCCTTGAAACCAAAAGGAGTACAAAAAGCAGAGTTTTAAAATATTTGTGTATCCACTTTATCTGCTAGCACATTTTTCAGCTGATCCTCAAGGGGTATACGGCGAAATTATTTTCTGCAGACATAGCTAGTGTGGCTTTAAGGCTGATCAAACACATGATCTGGAGGAGAGAGACCAATAGGTCTCTTTCCAAGAGTTCCTGCCACTGAAAGACAATTTTCAAATTCATCTTTTGTCTCAGATTAATGAAGAGAGACTTAAAATCAAATAAAATGGTTCAGATGAAATAGAGTATCTTCTGGTAGGATCTAAAAAGGAGGTTATGACTGACCATTTGATCCATTCTGCTCACATTCTGGGTTCATAGTCTTCCTGTTTGTTTTTCTTGTTTGTTTGGTTGTTTTTTTGTTTTTTTTTTGTTTGTTTGTTTTTCCAAAGTCACTAAATATATTGCTTTGACTATGTATCATCATCATGCTTGTAGTTTTAAGTGCTTGCTTAAGCATGCTATCTTCACTCTGAAATTCTACTAAAGCTCTTCTAGATGTTTGCTAAAGAAGAGCCATATGGAAAAAAAAATCATGTAAAAGAACAACTTCTCCTTTAATACCCTCTGCCACTGTGGTATAACATATATTTCAGTTTTCCCACAAGGAATTTCAGCTTTAGAAACATAGCTGTAGCCTAATTTACCTGCATAACCTTTCAGTTGTATTCCTTTGCACAGTCATTTTGAGTTTTCCTTTTAGTGTAATCACTTAACTCTTTTAAAAAGTATTCACCACTTTTCTTTTTTTCTTCAAGATATGCCAGTAAAAATTAATCTACATAATTAAAAGTCTCTTAACTTGAAACAGGTACTTCACTGCCTGTTTTCATCTGTTTTCTTTTCACCCGCAATTCCCATCAGATCTTTCACTGGTTTGGATTGCATGACACCAGACAGACAAATTTTGTGTTGTTTTGGAGTATGTTTATAGCATTTCTAGTATATTAATTTCCTTATCTTTCCATAAATATATATTTAAAAAAAACCCACAGTAATTTATTTTCCTGTATCATAAACTAATCCAAGGACACCTTGAGCATGACCATAATTAGCATGATGTTCTAAAAAATGCTTGCAGAATGCAGCACTAAAAATTAATAGCAGTTTACTCATTAAAATGCTGGTGCTAATGAGATCACAAATGTATCATCATCCTTGTTTCTTGATCCTGAGTACCATGATTGTGTCTTTTTTCACCAAAGCTCACTTTTTATTCACCCTATTTTCCTGCTGAAATCACAGAGGCTGTAGTGGGTATTATTTATGCTCTGTGAAGAAGGATAGGCCACTATTTGTACTTGATCTCTCTTCACACGTAGAGCCAGACAATAATATGCAGGACAAATAGAATTAATTATAATGCTAGCTATTAATATTAATGTATGGAACATAATTTTGCATTTTTGGTTAAGTATCCTTGTTTTGGACTAATAATCAGGATCTTTTTCTCTAAAGATAAGGTTCTCTAATCTCTTTTCAAGAGCATTGCTGCTAATCAACATGAAGAAAACCACCACAGTACTCAGAGAACAGCTGTGCCTCTGTGGTCTGAACAGTAATGGTGCCTGACAATGCATTGTAAACCAAACTTCATTGAGGTAGCATGAAAGATGAGTAACAGTGCACCCATATGACGATTCACCTGATTATCGATAGCAAGCACAGGGTCATAAGTGGTGCCATGGCTCCAGTAGACTTTCAGGGACACTTAATGTCCAGGTCATCTGACAGCAACAGTTAATCTTGCAATGACTTGTGAATGCAGGTAGGAGTTGCACAACTCCTTGTCTCCACTAGTGGTAGTATGAGTTGAGAGAACCAAATCTTACACAGCAGCACCACACACTACATGTCATCTCTGGTGATGTTGGAGGCATCATAATATGTGATGCTGTTGATCAGAGGGAGAGTAGCTTGAGAGAGGATGCCTGTAACACCGGAGCAGAGCGGGGGGAGATCAGTGTCCAGGAGCCTCACCACAGAGCGACAAGAGCCACTGAGGAGGGAGCCTCAAGTCCACGACAGGACTTGCCCAAGAGCCGGCAGCTCAGCTCCCGCGAGGAGGTGACTCACAGGGGGTGGAGACAGGAGGAATGGCACCAGCTGTGAGTGGTTAAAAACCTACTCAGGGAGCGCAGCAACCAGAGCAGGTCAAGGCAGTTTGTGCGGCAGTTCGTGCGGGCAGGCGAGCGGGATGGTGAGCACTCGCCGTATGACCAGGGCCCGGTCTGGAAGCTCTGCCTTGCCTGCACCGGTGGTGGGCAGCATAGGCACCCAGACAGAGCCGGTAAGAGTGGAGGTTGCTCCAGACACTGAGCTGGCTTCATTTGGAGCTCGGATCAGATGCCTCTATACAAATGTCCCTAGCATGGGGAACAGACAAGAAGAATTAGAGATGTGGGCACATCTACAGGGCTATGGTATAATAGGCATCACCAAAACATGGTGGGATGGCTACTTTGACTGGAGTGTTGGAATGGAAGGTTATAGACTTTTTAGAAAAGACAGGCCCGGTAAGAGCGGAGGGCGAGTTGCCCTTTATGTTAGGGGTAGGCTGGAGAGTATGGAACTTTGTCTGGGGACAGGTGATCAGTTAACAGAAAGTTTGTGGGTCAGGGTTAAAGGGAAATCGGTGATGGGACACATTACTGTGGGGATATGTTACAGGCTGCCTGATCAAGAGGAACCTGTGGATGAAGACCTCTACAGACAAATAGGAAAAGCCTCACACTAGCAGGCCCTTGTTCTCACAAGGGACATCAACCACTCTGACATCTGTTGGAGCGATGGTACGGCTCAGCAAAAGCAATCCAGGAGGTTTCTCGATTGTGTGGAAGACAGCTTCCTTCTGCAAGCAAGAGAGGAGCCGACGAGGAGAGGTGCCCTCCTTGACCTCGTGCTCACCACCAGGGAAGGGCTCGTTGGAAATGTGACTCTCCAGGGAAGTCTTGGATGCAGTGATCACGAGATGGTCGAATTTGAGGTCCTCAAGACAGTGAGAAGAGCGTGCAGTAAGCTCACTGCCCTGGACTTCAAGAGAGCAGACTTTGGCCTCTTTGGGAACCTGCTTAGCAAGGTTCCATGGGATATAGCCCTAGAGGGCAAGGGGCCCCAAGACTCTTGGTTAATATTCAAAGATCACCTGCTACAAGCTCAGGAGTGTTGCATCCCAACTAGAAGGAAGTGCAGCAGGAGAGCCAGGAGACCCCCTTAGATGGATAAGGAGCTGCTGAGAAAAATTCACAGGAAAAAAGAGGCTTATCAAAGGTGGAAACAATGACAGGTGGCCTGGGATAAATACAGGGATGTTGTCCCGGAAGTTAGCGACCAGGTTAGGAAAGCTAAGCGCCAATTGGAGCTAAACTTGGCAAGGGATGTTAAAGATAATAGGAAGTGATTTTATAGGTATGTAGTGGCTAAAAAACAGACTAGGGACAATGTAGGCCCTCTCGGGAAGCTTTTGGGAGAACTGGCTACACAGGACTTGGAGAAGGCTGAGGTTCTGAATGGCTTCTTTGCCTTGGTCTTCACTGGCAAAGGCTCTGACCGCAGTACCTAAGTCTTGGAAGGCGGACGCAGGCAGGGACTGTGAAAACCTAGACCTTGGCCCCACTGTACATGAGGATCTGGTTCGAGATCATATTAAGAACCTGAACATGAACAATTCTATGGGACCTGATGAAATCCATACGTGGGTCCTGAAGGAGCTAGAAAATGAAGTTGCTAAGCCACTGGCCATCATAGTTGAAAAATCATGGCAGTCATGTGAAGTTCCTGATGACTGGAAAAAGTGAAATATAACCCCCATTTTCAAGAAGGGGAAAATGGATGACCCGGGGAATTTCAGACCAGTCAGTCTCACCTATGTGCCTGGCAAAATCTGGGAGCAGTTTCTCTTGGAAGGCATGCTAGGGCACATGAAAAAGATCAAGGTGCTTGGTGACAGCCAGCATGGCTTCACTAGGGGGAAATCCTGCCTGGCCTATTTGGTGGCCTTCTATAACGGGGCTACGAAAGTGATGGACAGGGGTGGAGCAGTTGACGTAATCTACCTGGACTTGTGCAAAGCGTTCGACACTGTCCCACATGACATCCTTGTCTCTAAATTGGAGTGTCATCAATTTGATAGGTGGACCACTCGGTGGATAAAGAAGTGGCTGGATGGTCGCACTCAAAGAGTTGTGGTCAACGGTTCAATGTCCGTCTGGAGACCAGTAATGAGTGATGTCTGTCAGGGATCGGTGTTGGGACCAGTCTTGTTTAATATCTTTGTCGCTAGACATGGACAGTGGGATTGAGTGTGTCCTCAGCAAGTTTGCCAATGACACCAAGCTGTGTGGTTCTGTTGATAACCTGGAGGGAAGGAATGCCATTCAGAGGGACCTTGACACACTTGTGAGGTGGGCTGATGCCAATGTCATGAAGTTTAACCATGCCAAGTGTAAGGTCCTACACCTGGGTTGGAGCAATCCCAAGCATAGCTACAGGTTGGACAAAAAGGAAATTCATGGCAGTCCTGCGGAGAAGGACTTGGGGGTGTTAGTCAATGAGAAAATGAACATGAGCCAGCAGTGTGTGCTTACAGCCCAGAAAGCCAACCGTATCCTGGGCTGCATCAAAAGGAGCGTGACCAGCAGGTTGAAGGAGGTGATCCTGCCCTTCTACTCTGTTCTCCTGAGACCTCACTTGGAGTATTGTGTGCAGTTCTGGTGTCCTCAACAGAAAAAGGACATGGAACTGCTGGAACAAATCCAGAGGAAGGGCCCCGAGGATGATCAGGGGACTGGAGAACCTCCAGTATGAAGAAAGGCTGAGAGAGTTGGGGCAGTTCAGCCTGGAGAAGAGAAGGCTGCGTGGAGACCTCATAGCTGCCTTCCGGTATTTGAAGGGGGCCTACAACGATGGTGAGGAAGGACTCTTCACTAGGGACTGTAGTCATAGGACAAGGGGTAACGGGTTGAAACTTAAACAGCAGAGGTTTAGACTGGATCTAAGGAAGAAGAAATTCTTTACTGTTCGGGTGGTGAGGCACTGGAATGGGCTGCCCAGGGCGGTAGTGAATGCTCCATCCCTGCAGTGTTCAAGACCAGGTTTGATGAAGCCTTGGGTGATATTGTTTAGTGTGAGGTGTCCCTGCCCATGGCAGGCGGGTTGGAACTAGGTGATCTTGAGGTCCTTTCCAACCCTAACTATTCTATGATTCTATGTTAGCCTGCAACATAAGAGGGACTTGTACAAACAGAATAAGCTTGCAATAAAGATAATCTTATAATATGTCCAACAATTCTTAGCTTCTGTTCTATTTTCAAGGTTAGATCTGAAGATACACACATATTATGTGTAAAGTTGTCTTTTCATGTCCGCAGAGAGTTTTCTTGATACGGTAAACTGAAAGTTGAAGACAGAGTGAAATTCAAGCTAGAAATAAGATGCAAAATAAGAATAGCATATTACACAAACTGAGGTGCTATAACAGCAGTTGATATACATCTGGAAACTTTAGATGAGCTGTGTTAATTTTTCCAAACTATATCTTCTGGTTCATTAGTTACTGCTTGACAGGAAATCTGCATGAAATGAAGATATTACAGAACAAACCAACATGCACAATGGAATCATAGAATCATAGAATAGTTAGGGCTGGAAAGGACCTTAAGATCATCTAGTTCCAATCCCCATCACACTAAACCATGCCACCCAAGGTTCTCTCCAACCTGGCATTGAACATGCCAACTACTCTACCACTGTCCATCAGTTCCATAGCCCCATTATTGAAGGACACCAAATTAATCAGGCAGGATTTCCCCCTAGTGAAGCCATGCTGGCTGTCACCAAGCACCTTGCTCTTTTTCATGTGCCTCAGCACGCCTTCCAAGAGAATCTGCTCCCAGATTTTGCCAGGCACAGAAGTGAGACTGACTGGTCTGTAATTCCCCAAGTCATCCATTTTCCCCTTCTTGAAAATGGGGGTTATATTTCACTTTTTCCAGTCATCAGGAACTTCACCTGACTGCCATGATTTTTCAACTATGATGGCCAGTGGCTTAGCAACTTCATTTTCTAGCTCCTTCAGGACCCACGTATGGATTTCATCAGGTCCCATAGAATTGTTCATGTTCAGGTCCTTAAGATGCTCTTGAACCAGATCCTCTCCTACAGTGGACCTAGGATCTTCGTTCTCACAGTCTGTGTCTGCCTCCCAAGACTTGGGTGGTGTGGTCAGAGCACTTGCCAGTGAAGACTGAGGCAAAGACTTCATTAAGAACCTCAGCCTTCTCAAAATCCAGTGTAGCCAGTTCTCCTGATAGCTTCTGGAGAGGGCCCATGTTGTCACTAGGCTATCTTTTATTCACAATGTCCCTGTAGAATCCTTTCCTGTTGTCTTTCACATCCCTAGCCAAGCTTAATTCTAACTTGGCCTTAGCTTTCCTAACCTGGTCCCTAGCTTCCCAGACAAAACAGCTTCCTATACCTTTAAAGCCCCTTGTCACTGCACTACACTGGACTTCTGTCTCTTTCCCCATCTCATTTACCTTCATCTTAAGACAGTGAACAAAACTGGCCCAGTACTGTAGCTGCAGATTTGTTAGAGCTAAGCAGTGTAGAAAGAATAATTTACTTATTTTATGCATAGCACTTCCATTTCTACAGCATTAGACATTCAGTGAAGTTCAATTCAGGAGTGAATATGCTGGCCACTTTTCTTTAGAGTATCTTCCTGCCTGTATTTGTTGGGCTTTTTTTCCTTAATAGGACTTGTTTGCACAGTTCATCCAGTATTCCTCCCTAAGTGCAGAACAACAAAATTTTATTTGTTGAATTTTATCATCTTCTCTGTTTCTTATCACTTCCCCAATGGATTATTTGTGACATTAAATAAGTCTTTTCTGTATTGCAACAGTTAAATCATTAATGAAAAATACAGAACCATACAATAAATATTAAATACCTCTGCAGAATCTTTCTAAATAGTACCTTCTAATTTGATAGCCAATCACTGTTAATAGCTTTCTAGGCACATCTGATCATTTTGCACAACTACAGTATTAATCATCTTAATCTTATCTTTTGCTTATGTCATGTAAACCAGCTTCAAAAGATTTTGTAAATTCAAAATATCTAACACAACTTATATATTTCTTCTCCTTTATCTGTAAGGCCATTGTCCTATAACAGGAAGGAAATTAAATTATTCTGACAAGCTTTATTCCCAGGAAATCTTTGCTAGCAGTTATTCTACTCTTATGTTATCTCCAGGTGCTTATAAATTTTTTGATTATTTGTTTTAGCTTTTTATAAAAGGAAATAAATCTAGCTTGCTGCTTATTCTCCGTTTCTACTTTTCAACCTTTTTGTAGTTGAGAACTGTGATTTTTCTTTTCTAGTTCTCCCAAACTTCATAACCTTTCATGAATTCCATAAGGTTTCAGCAAGTCTTTAAAGTTTTTAGAGTAAAATTCAATTGGGCTATCCAATGTAAAAGTAAAACTTCTAGCTTAGACTAGTGCTCTTTAATATACTTTTTCTTTCTCCAGATTGAATCCACACCCTTTTCTTCTTGATTATGTGTCAGCTGCCCAATCTCATAAGATATTTTTAACAAATTCTAAAGCTAAAAAGAACATTAAACACTTGAGCATTCTTGGTATCATAATTTTTTTTCTTCCCCTTTTCAGCTTTTCCCTTTATCTTCATCTTGATACTGACATGCTTACTGAATAACTTCTTGTTGATCTTTATGACTCTTGCCAGTTGTGTCTTACTTTCATCTTGGTCCTTTGCAATATTTTTTCCATACCTTTTCCTTATTAATTCAACCTCTTTTTCTATGTTCTATGTACTCCCTTCATGCAATTGACCTCACTGAAAAGTCAATACTTTACCAAAGCTGGTTCTTTTTCTTCACTTTCTAGCCTTCCACTATTATGCTTTTAATATTGTTTCTTGATTAAACTGTTCAATTTCTTCTTCTTTAGACTTGTTTCTAACAGAATTCTTAAAATTCTTAATTATTGTTCTAATAAATTTACATGTCCAAGGTTTATTTAACCTAACATCTAAAAGTCAGGAGATTTTCCCAAAGGAAATCTATCAAGGCAGCTGAAAGCATTTTAGTTTCACAGAATCACACAGAATCACAGAATCCCAAGGGTTGGAAGGGACTCAGTTCTCTAGATTTTGACTTATTTCCCATAATCATTCAGACATTTTCATCTAATAAATCTCCTGCTGCTGATGGACATACCCTGGAGTTCTCTTGCTGTGAGACATTCTAATTTGTTATTATCATTGCTGTTTGTCTTAACTTTTTTCTAAGATAACTAAAGATAATCTTGGAGTTTGGGGTTATGCAGAAATATGTGAAGCAAATTTTTATAAGGGCCTATGCATTATGTAATTAGTCATAATTATTTTCATTGACTTGAGGGACAACAGCTCTTCATTAGTTTACATATCTTTACATATCTTTAACAAATGGTGAAGAACTTGTTGGAAGTTAGAGCTTTGTGTACAAGAATTCAATACTGAGATAAAAATTTAAATGGTAGTTTTAATGCAAAAAAAATATTTAACAACTGCACACATTAATGTTAGTCAATTATTTGCACTAAAACAGACAATCTTAATTTGTTCCTTTTATAAGTTATTTTTATCCTTTCTCTCCAAGGATAACTAGAAAATAAAGGGATGCTCAGGAAAGCAAAGTTTAATCTAACATTCTGATTACATGTGAAAACTGTACATAATGTGTAGCTGGTAACTTCTGCTATGGTTGGATTAATACCATGTTTGTCTTGGCCAGGACACATAGACTGAGAGGAAGAAAACAAAATAAAACAAAACAACAAAAAAACCCAGTACTATACCTTCACTAAAATGAAATAACAGTTGCAGGTCTTCTTGTCTAATTCAAAAATAACCACCCCAAAATGCAGCATATACTTGACCTGGAAAGTGTACTTATGTATCAGACAACCATATGTCTTATTTCAAGTCTTTTTATAAAGAAGGGATACTGCCACAGAGAATTAATCAGACATGTTGTTCATAATGTAATATGAATCACAATAACAATCCTAAACAGCCATTGTGGTAAGAGCAGTGAAATGGAACTCAAAATGAACAGCACATATGAGAGGGCATCAGTTAGCTTGCAAGGGATAGGAGCTTTCCAATGGAGGAAGAGTGAAGTACAGTATCTGTTCAAGGACTATTACATGTAAATGGAAAGTGTCTCCATAAAGCCAAGCAAAACAATTTGCCACAATAAATAAATAGCTTTGTTGCTGTAGAATGTGTTCATGTTGATTTGCTAAGTCTCTCCCCTGTAGGATTCTTAGGCATCTAATAACAAGGTTGAACTCAGACTGCAACCTTATTTCAACATGGGTACTAATATTTCTCTAATCTGTGCAAATTGTTGTGCTTGGCTTCATTGAGACACTTTCCACTTACATATAATAATATTTGAAAATGTGTTCATCATGCTTTCCTACTGTGAATTGTGTTTTTTTCACATTTTGCAAGTGACCAAAAGATTCATCTGTTACTGGAGATGGTCTACCAGAGAGAAACACTGAATTGTGTAATTTCATCTCCCTATTTGAAACAAATTATTTTAAAAGTATATGTATATATATATATTTTTTCAGTGGAGGTAGGGTAGACAAGGAATGAACAGAAATACCCTTGTAACTTGTATTCTTACTGCTGGCAACATAATAGATACAGACACCTGTGGTGACACCTGTTGTTTCAAATTCATGCTTTCCACTTCAACAGTTGTCTTGTATTTTTAAATGGACCTCCACCCAGGCTAGTGCATTCATCACTGCAATACAAGGAGAAATCCACAGCTCCATCTTTGAGTGAGTGATAAAGGGAAGCAAGGAAACGGTATTTGAGAAAAATAACCCGGCGCTGAACGTGGATTAGCAACCAGAATAATACTCTCAGGCTGCTGACTTGCTGCATTCATGCTTCAGTGTCTTCACAGCTGTTTTAGACAAGTAGCTGGATTAAAGCTGCTGCACAGTAAGATGATTCATATTAGTCATGGTAGATAATAAAGGCAAGCAAATTTATTTTCTGCATTTTGTTCATTCTTAACAGAGGACATCAGGGTATCATCAGTCTGCAATCATCATTGATCTGGTTTGTTACACTGTATTGCTACCCTGTATCTCCTTTTGCTGAACTTTCACAGGATTTTGTGGTACAAACTAGGATCAAATTGCTTACACACCAAATGTATTTAAGTGAAACCTTTTCAGTATAATTTCTGAGAGTACTGAAATATTCATCAAAATTAAAGGCAGGTGCTCTAGCAAAAATAATTTCTTACAAAAATGTCTATTTTTCAAGGTAATAAAGGTAAAAATTTATTTTCTAAATTTCACTTGGTGACTACAATACATTATTGAGATAACTTTAAGATATACCCCACTGTCTGCTGAGGGATATAAAAATACTAAATTTATCCACATTACTACTTAGCCTCTGAAAATACTCAAAGCAGACTTCAGGTAAAATATTGAAATGTAAGCTCATCACAGCAACAGATATATGGGACAGGAGGAGAAAGCACACACAAAATTATGGCTATATATAAGCTATACTTTGACTCAGCATAATAAACCTGCCTGAAATATACAGCTCCATTGTGAGACCCAGCTGTGGAAATATTTCACACATACTCAACACTGGTTTGGTTTCCAAAACACTTTCTCTACAAACAGATGTTTACAGGTATCTTTCAATAGGTAAGTATGGCCAATAGAAACAAACTACGATTGTCATTTATATTTATATATAAATATGTTTGAGGCATACTGTGTGATCAAATTTCACTTCTTTAGTGATGAGTTTATATTTAAAGGGGTTTGCAGTTCTGTTCAGAAAGGAGCCAAATTGAAAATTCACCAGATGTTATCCAAGTGGTGTGGATGCAAAATAAGATCTCATGAAAATAAGGGCTTTTTACAAACTTTGTCACACATAAAACCCCCACAAATATTGCTAATCCATGGAAACACTTTCAGTTATGTTAATCCGAGTTATTTCAGAGGTCTACATTGAGGAAACACAATTCACTTGCTGCAAGTATCTATCGCTTTCCATTGACTATAAAAGGTGCCTGACTCAAGCAGCCAAGGACTAAACACTTATGTTGTCTAAGTCTAGATTAAATGCATTCTAGTTAGATTACAAATTGATTAGTTACAATTAGTATCAGTTAACTACCTGTGTAAACACAAGATAATTACAGATGTAAGCATTCTTAGTAGTGAGAATAAATTTCAAGGCATAAAGTTTGCCTAAACTGATCTCTGAGTCTCTTCCAATATATTCAGAAGACCACAAATTCAATCTATGAAGAAGAAATATAGTCAAATAAACCATGATGAGACATATTGCAGAAGCTATGTTCCCAAGTTCCCTTGTTTAAAGGTGCAGAGAGTTGTTTATACCACACTAACAGCTCAGGTATTTTTACGAGCCAAGCTATCCACAAAAATTTCTTCTACCCATTTGTAGATTGTCCAACAGCCTCCTCAGGTTTGAGATGCAACCAAGTTATGAATTTTCTAGTATTTTGTTTTGAGGTGTGGCTTTCAGTTAGATATTTAATTCCTAATTTCTTCTTCTACATCTCCTAGGGAAGGTCAAACATTAAAATCACTCCTACACCAATATCACCAGCAGATTATGCTCAGAGCTCAGCATTACTGAGTACCTAATCAAATAATCTATGAACTAAATGAAACTAGACAATTAGCTGAAATCTCCTTATATGTTTCCAATGTTCCCATGAAACCTGAATACATAATAATTACTTCTCAATTTGCTGAAAATGCCTAAAATGATTCATATAGCATATCACTGTTGAAAAGAAACTTGAGTGTTTACAGCATCGTGCCAAAGGGTAAGGTAGAGGACTGCCCTAGGAAGAAATACAAAAATTAGGTGTTTCAGAGCAAAAAAACTGCACACGGTGGAGGAAGTATGATCCCACACAGCAGCGTCACAATAGATCATGTCACCCAAAATTCTGTCCTAATCGGTCTTGAACGCTGCCAGGGATGGAGCATTCACTACCGCCCTGGGCAGCCCATTCCAGTGCCTCACCACCCGAACAGTAAAGAATTTCTTCTTCCTTAGATCCAGTCTAAACCTCTGCTGTTTAAGTTTCAACCCGTTACCCCTTGTCCTATGACTACAGTCCCTAGTGAAGAGTCCTTCCTCACCATCGTTGTAGGCCCCCTTCAAATACCGGAAGGCAGCTATGAGGTCTCCACGCAGCCTTCTCTTCTCCAGGCTGAACTGCCCCAACTCTCTCAGCCTTTCTTCATACTGGAGGTTCTCCAGTCCCCTGATCATCCTCGGGGCCCTTCCTCTGGATTTGTTCCAGCAGTTCCATGTCCTTTTTCTGTTGAGGACACCAGAACTGCACACAATACTCCAAGTGAGGTCTCAGGAGAACAGAGTAGAAGGGCAGGATCACCTCCTTCAACCTGCTGGTCACGCTCCTTTTGATGCAGCCCAGGATACGGTTGGCTTTCTGGGCTGTAAGCACACACTGCTGGCTCATGTTCATTTTCTCATTGACTAACACCCCCAAGTCCTTCTCCGCAGGACTGCCATGAATTTCCTTTTTGTCCAACCTGTAGCTATGCTTGGGATTGCTCCAACCCAGGTGTAGGACCTTACACTTGGCATGGTTAAACTTCATGACATCGGCATCAGCCCACCTCACAAGTGTGTCAAGGTCCCTCTGAATGGCATTCCTTCCCTCTAGGTTATCAACAGAACCACACAGCTTGGTGTCATTGGCAAACTTGCTGAGGGCACACTCAATCCCACTGTCCATGTCTAGCGACAAAGATATTAAACAAGACTGGTCCCAACACCGATCCCTGACAGACATCACTCATTACTGGTCTCCAGACGGACATTGAACCGTTGACCACAACTCTTTGAGTGCGACCATCCAGCCACTTCTTTATCCACCGAGTGGTCCACCTATCAAATTGATGACACTCCAATTTAGAGACAAGGATGTCATGTGGGACAGTGTCGAACGCTTTGCACAAGTCCAGGTAGATTACGTCAACTGCTCCACCCCTGTCCATCACTTTCGTAGCCCCGTTATAGAAGGCCACCAAATAGGCCAGGCAGGATTTCCCCCTAGTGAAGCCATGCTGGCTGTCACCAAGCACCTTGATCTTTTTCATGTGCCCTAGCATGCCTTCCAAGAGAAACTGCTCCCAGATTTTGCCAGGCACATAGGTGAGACTGACTGGTCTGAAATTCCCCGGGTCATCCATTTTCCCCTTCTTGAAAACGGGGGTTATATTTCACTTTTTCCAGTCATCAGGAACTTCACATGACTGCCATGATTTTTCAACTGTGATGGCCAGTGGCTTAGCAACTTCATTTTCTAGCTCCTTCAGGACCCACATATGGATTTCATCAGGTCCCATAGAATTGTTCATGTTCAGGTTCTTAATATGATCTCGAACCAGATCCTCATGTACAGTGGGGCCAAGGTCTAGGTTTTCACAGTCCCTGCCTGCGTCCGCCTTCCAAGACTTAGGTACTGCGGTCAGAGCCTTTGCCAGTGAAGACCAAGGCAAAGAAGCCATTCAGAACCTCAGCTTTCTCCAAGTCCTGTGTAGCCAGTTCTCCCAAAAGCTTCCCGAGAGGGCCTACATTGTCCCTAGTCTGTTTTTAGCCACTACATACCTATAAAATCACTTCCTATTATCTTTAACATCCCTTGCCAAGTTTAGCTCCAATTGGAGCTTAGCTTTCCTAACCTGGTCGCTAACTTCCGGGACAACATCCCTGTATTCATCCCAGGCCACCTGTCCTTGTTTCCACCTTTGATAAGCCTCTTTTTTCCTGTGAATTTTTCTCAGCAGCTCCTTATCCATCTAAGGGGGTCTCCTGGCTCTCCTGCTGCACTTCCTTCTAGTTGGGATGCAACACTCCTGAGCTTGTAGCAGGTGATCTTTGAATATTAACCAAGAGTCTTGGGGCCCCTTGCCCTCTAGGGCTATATCCCATGGAACCTTGCTAAGCAGGTTCCCAAAGAGGCCAAAGTCTGCTCTCTTGAAGTCCAGGGCAGTGAGCTTACTGCACGCTCTTCTCACTGTCTTGAGGACCTCAAATTCGACCATCTCGTGATCACTGCATCCAAGACTTCCCTGGAGAGTCACATTTCCAACGAGCCCTTCCCTGGTGGTGAGCACGAGGTCAAGGAGGGCACCTCTCCTCGTCGGCTCCTCTCTTGCTTGCAGAAGGAAGCTGTCTTCCACACAATCGAGAAACCTCCTGGATTGCTTTTGCTGAGCCGTACCATCACTCCAACAGATGTCAGGGTGGTTGATGTCCCTTGTGAGAACAAGGGCCTGCTAGTGTGAGGCTTTTCCTATTTGTCTGTAGAGGTCTTCATCCACAGGTTCCTCTTGATCAGGCAGCCTGTAACATATCCCCACAGTAATGTGTCCCATCACCGATTTCCCTTTAACCCTGACCCACAAACTTTCTGTTAACTGATCACCTGTCCCCAGACAAAGTTCCATACTCTCCAGCCTACCCCTAACATAAAGGGCAACTCGCCCTCCGCTCTTACCGGGCCTGTCTTTTCTAAAAAGTCTATAACCTTCCATTCCAACACTCCAGTCAAAGTAGCCATCCCACCATGTTTTGGTGATGCCTATTATACCATAGCCCTGTAGATGTGCCCACATCTCTAATTCTTCTTGTCTGTTCCCCATGCTAGGGACATTTGTATAGAGGCATCTGATCCGAGCTCCAAATGAAGCCAGCTCATTGGCGGGAGCAGCTAGGATATCACTACATTGCTCAGAGTATTTGTTATAGGTGCTGGCAACTGACTGGGTGTGTTGGGATGGAATGATGCTCCCCTCCCCCGACACCACTAGTTTAAAGCATCCTTGACAAGTCTGGCAAGCTTCCCAGCAAAACCACTCTTCCCTTTCTTTATCAGAGCAGCTCCAGCAGCCCTCAATAGGCCTGGCCTAAAATTGTGGGCCCCATGTTCAAGACACCTAAACCCTTGAGTATGACACCACCCTTTTAACTATTTATTAACCTGTCCAATCCTCCTGAGCATGGATTGAAAATATGAATCTGGAAACAAATTTAGCCACAAAATTATATGACATAGACAGTAAATTTTATGTTATTGATACATAAACGTTATGTGGCCATTTCACATCACTTTAAAGCTAGGCATGTAATTTGAGCTTTTAATCTTCCTTGTTGACAGAACAGTAATGAGTGGTGTCCCTTGGGGATTGGTGTTGGGAGCGGTCTTGGTCAGCATCTTTGTCAGGGACAGGGACAGTGGAATTGAGTGCACCCTCAGCATGTTTGCTGATGACACCAAGCTGTGTGGTTTGGTTGATACGCTGGAAGGAAGGAATGCCATCCATAGGGAACATGACACACTTGTGAGGTGGGCTGATGCCAACTTTATGAAGTCTAACCGTGACAACTGCAAAGTCCTACAGCTGGGGGGGAGCAATGCCAGGCACAGCTACATGTTGGGCAGAGAAGAGATTCAGTGCAGCCCTGCGGAGAAGGACTTGGGGGTGTTGGGCAATGAGAAAATGAAGATGATCTGTATTCAGTGTGTGCACGCAGCCCAGAAAGCCAACAGTATCCTGGTCTGTATCAAAAGGAGCGTTACCAGCAGGTTGAATGAGGTGATCTTGCCTCTTTACTCTGCTCTCGTGAGACCTCACTTGGGGTATTGTGTGCAGTTTTGGTGTCCTCAACGTAAAAAGGACATGGAACTGTTGGAACAAGTCCAGAGGAGGGCCGTGAGTATGATCAGGGGCTAGAACACCTCCTCTATGAAGACAGGCTGAGAAAACTGGGGCTGTTCAGCCTGGAGAAGAGAAGGCTGCGTCGAGACCTCATAGCAGCCTTCCAGTATCTGAAGGGGGCCTACAAGGATGGTGAGGAAGGACTCTTCACTAGGGACTGTAGTCATAGGACAAGGGGTAAGGGGTTAAAACTTAACTAGGGGAAGTTTAGATTGACTATAAGGAAGAAATTCTTTACTGCTATGGTGGTGAGGCACTGGAATAGGTTGCCCATGGAAGCTGTGAATGCTCCATCCCTGGCAGCGTTTAAGACCGATTACGACAGAATTTTGGGTGACATGGTTTAGTGTGAGATGTCCCTGCCCATGGCAGGGGTGTTGGAACTAGATGATCTTAAGGTCCTTTCCAGCCCTAACTATTTTATGATTCTCTGATTCTAACTAGTCAACAAAGACACATGGATACGTCCAGAAAACAGTAGAAAGCAATTGATCTTATCTGGTTTAGACATCTATATTCAAAACAGAGGTACTGGAACAGAGGTAACTTCTATCTTCGTGGCCAATTAAATAAGCTTAGATGAATACATTAAGCTTGTTTATTTTTTATGAGATCTAAAGGTAAATGAGATAAATCCCAGCTCTAGCCCTTAATTAATTACAACTGAAATATCACAGGAACTGGAGAAATTCTTTCCAAACCTTTTTAGTCCTATCATTACACCATGAAACTGTTTAAAAGTTACATTGTGGTAGGGAAATTTGATTCTGTACTTTTTTCCTGATACAATCACCTCCTCAAAATACAGTGAAAAAAATCCCACTTTTTTTTCAATCAGGAGGTCCAGTAAAGAGTTCTAGCTCACAGCATAAATAGCCATCATCCAAATTTTCATTACACACTACTGAAATGTACAGCAAATAAAATATTTTGCTAAAATGAAGGAAGTATTTGTAAATCAACACTTAATTTCAGAATTAGCCATGCTAAAGTTAAAAAAAAGTGTGTTTTTTTCATTATGTATTCACTTTTAGAAAGGGCATGCAATACTGAATTTAAGATAAAATCTGGGCAATCTGATATCTGTTTGAATGTGATACAAGCTTATCAAAGAAGGAATGAAAAATGGGAAAAAAAGCATTTAGTTCATATAGTTAATAATTTGCTATTGTAGTGTTTCAATTTTACAATTGGGGTTTTGTTTGTTTGTTTGTTTGTTTTAGTTTTTTTAACTCCAAAATTTCTTATGTTGATTTAATATTGTTTGTTTAATATATACCAATATACAGTATATGTACAAACACACTTAAACAAACATATGGGTGTTTTCAGCATGATGAATTCACTGCTAGTGAATTTGGCAGTTTTCCTCCTACATTCAGGCTGTTCTATATAATGGGCTTAAATCTCTGCTCAGTACAGTAAATTATACCAGTGTCAGCCTGAATTACTGAAATTTAAAATCATAGAATCATAGAATAGTTAGGATTGGAGAGGACCTCAAGATCATCTAGTTCCAACCCCCCTGTCATGGGCAGGGACACCTCACACTAATACTCCTTTTAGTTTCAATTTTTACTGTTTAGGATTTTTCCCTCTTATATACATGGAAGCACAGTCTTTCAACTTCTCTACTATGCTTCGTCTCTCCTCTTCCACAACCCAGAGAGAAATACTCACATGTGATAGATTTTTCTTTTGCCTGAGAGTCTTCAAAGCTCTTTGGCCACTGAAATCCTCCTGTTCACCCCAAGTTTTGTGGCTTAATTAAACAGCCATCAACCTAGTTTTTTAAGGTGGGCTTAGAATGCTTTATTTTGCTTTGGTGTTTTTCTTTCATAGATGAATATATACATAACTGACTGTACATAACTGACTAGCAAAACACTGTGGAACTATAGCTATGGGTGAGGAAACACGGTTTCTCTTCATTTACTTTATTGGAAATACAAGCACACAGGCAAAGTTAGGCCCCCTTGAAATCTTCTCCATTGGATTATTTCATATTAAAAAGTATTTTATTTACCTTTTCTAATTCAAGCAAATGTTTCAATTGTTGTTCCAATTTAAATTGTAGATGTAAACTATTAAACCAAATTCATTCTTACTGTAATTCCACAGATTAAGAATTAAGTTCAAAATGTGTATATATATGTATGTGTGTGTTCATGTATGCTTGTATCTATAGATATATATGTATGTTTATATAGTGTAAAATTGCAAAAAGAACAAATGAGGAAGTGAAAATTGTCAGTATTTTACTGCTACCTGCTTTCTGGAGAGAGTCACCTTGCAAGAGGAACATTACAATTGAAGGCTAACCAGGCTCTTCTGCTGTAAACATCTGCTTATATTAGTTAAGCTCATCAACAGACATTTGGTGCAATTAATGTATGCAGCTTTAATGAAACATACAAAACAGTAATTGCAGCCATAATTATAATATAATTAAATTGCAATCATATAATTAAAGTAAGCTACATAAAAACTGTACCTTTGAAACAACTCCAAGCAGCACTATACCTTTTTTAATATCTAATATCTACTTCTTTGTAAGTTTTTTCCATCTATATAGAAACAATAATATAAATTTATTTGGAAAGTACCACAGCAGCAGCAAAACTTACAGTTTATTTTACAACCTTGCATGGGTTTTCTGTGTGTTTAATTTTTACTGAGAAAGAGGTACTCAAGTGCAGATACACTACTTATAGCTGTGACCTTGTCAAATCTCATTAAGAAAACAAGTTTAGGTCTGGTCATCACTCAGGTAGCAGACCTCCAAGGACACCTCAGGCACTGAAAGAAATAGTATTAACAGACTCCAAAAATAGTGTCTTTTCTAAGTTGATCTCACAACAGTGTTAACTGATACTGTGATTTGAACATGCTGCCTTTGGAGGATATAGCAGAATCTCTGCTGTCATTTGCAGAAACCAAACAAGGTATGGCAGTATTGTATTAGTAGATAAAGTTAAAAAAAAAAAAAAAAGATAAAAATTTTCAAGAGGTCAGTGTGCTCATGAGGAAAACTTGCTGCTTTTTCCTGGTGTTTGGGTGATGTAATCTGTTTTCATCCTTGGTTAATGACTTGTCCATCTCACACTACCTGTGTTCCTTAAGGAAAAATAAAAATATTATAATGTGGCATGTTCATTTCAAACACAGGAAAAGAACATTTGCTTTGGTTTATTTTTCTCCTCCCACCTTTTGCAAGGAAGACAATATTTAAATGGAGACGTTGTCTAGTGGGCATCTCTCGTTTACTATCAAATTGTTTAGGACCCTTTCATTTGCTAACTAGGTGCAGTCAGGAAATGCCTGACAGCTTTTTTGCTTCTTCAGAACATGATGCTTCATTAAAAACAAGACATAGCGATATTATCAACATTATGTTAAGAAGACTCTTTTGTCCCAGGGCTGTCTGGCTATTACCAAGTCACATATTTTCTCCATAGATTTGCTTTGGAATCCTCTAGAGCGGAAATCAAATGTTATTCTGTTTTTTTCCTTTTTACCTTTTTCTTTTCTTTCCTTTTCTTTGTTTTTTTTTTTTTTTTTTTTTTCTGAGGGATGGATGGTATTGTTTTCCCAACTGATTGCTGAGTGTCACAGAGTCTAGTGTTTGAAGCAATTTTTATTTGATTTAAACAAGAAAACATAACAAATGTTAGATATTTTTTATGGCTTTGTACTTTTATTTGAATGAAAGCTATGAGCTGAAGCAGGAAGAAAAATCAGCTTTGCATAATGAATGCTTGGTTTATGTCAGGTTTGAAAACCATAAAATCATCAAGATTTTTTACACCATCAAGCATTTAGGTAAGAATGTAGTTGCATGAAGTTACAATATAAAGCGAATTTCAGGGAAAAAGAATGACAAAGAACTCTAAACCTTTTTCTGAAGTATTTATACATAGGGAATTCTGGTGAAAGGACAACAAGCATAACAGGGTTAAACCACCTCCACACTCTCCTTTTTTCACCCTAGCCCATTTCACTTCAAAACTTCACTCATAAAACTTGTAGAAATGAAAGTTCTTTCATGTATGAGTTGTATATGTACAATTTATAAACCAGAAGTAGTTACAAACTATTTGCAGGGAGACATGCTGAAGATGAATTTAAGGATGAGACAGCCAATTAATTGACAGGCTAAAGATCCTTACATTTTTTGTTTGGGTTTTGATTTTTTTTTTTATCCTATTTTTTTTTTTAAGCATTGTAGTACTGGGTTTGGATGGAAAAATTTTGCTATGGGGGGACTACAGGGGTGGCTTCCATAAGAAGCTGCCAGAAGCTTCCCCCATGTCTGATAGAGGAAATACCAACCTGTTCCAAGATGGACCCACTGCTGGCCAAGGCTGGGCCAATCAGCATCCATGGTAACACACCTGGGATAACATAGTTAAGAAGGGGAAAATAAATTTCTATGCAACTGCAGCCTAAAAGGTGAGAAGCATCTCTGCAGACACTAAGGTCAGTGAAGAAGGTGGGAAGGGCGTGCTCCAGGTGCCAAAGCAGAGATTACCCTGCAGCCTGTGGTGCAGACCATGATGAGGCAGGCTGTACTTCTGCAGTCCATGGAGATCCATGGTGGAGCAAACCTCCACCTGCAGCCCATGGAGGACCCCACACAGAAGCAGGGGCATGACCAAAGGAGTCTGTGACACCAGTGGAAGCCCACACTGGGGCAGGTTTTCTGACAAGGCTTGTGACCCCATGGGGCACCCACACTAGAGCAGTTAGTGAAGAACTGCAGCCTGTAGGAAGGATTCACATTGGACAAGTTTGTGAAAAGGAATGCCAGCCTGGAGCAGAGGAAGAGTTTGAGGAGGAAGAAGCAGCAGAGGCAGCATGTGACAAACTGATCTCAACCATCATTTTTCTTCCCAATGTGCTGCAAAGGGTGGAAGAAGGTAGGGGAAATCAGGAATGAAGTTGAACATGAGAAGAAAGGAAGGAGAGGACAAAGGTTTTTTAAGATTTGTTTTAATATCTCATTATCCTAGTCTGATTTGATTTGTAATAAATTAGTTCCCCTAAGTTAGGCTTTTTTTCCTTGTGTCTGTAATTGGTAAGTGATCTCTCCCCATCCTTATTTCAACCCATGGGCTTTTTATTTTGTATTTTTTAGTTCCCCCTGTCCAGTTGAGGAGGGGGAATGATAAAGTGTCTTGGTGGGTACCTGGTTCCAACTGGAATCAAGACACCACAATTATTTTCATTACTTTCTAGAACTCTTCTGGTTTTAATCCATTTACATGCAAGTTTGTACTCCTAGTCATTCATTCTTTTGATTAAAACCTGAGAATTATACAATACAAATTTCTTCATAGAGACCATTTTCTCTGTAACATCTAAAACTGTAACGATATTCTCATGGTCAATGTGTCATTTAAATAATGCTGTAGAACATTAAAGAAGCACAGAGTAGTGAGATAACAATGATTATTGATTTTTCCCCAAACAGCTTCATATCGTTGTAGTTCAATTCTGCTTTTTTATCTATTCATAACTGAATTACTAAAAATATTAATGTGAGAAGCAAAAAAGACATCTATTCGTATAAGGAAACATTTATTTCCAACTGCCAGTGACTCCTGCATCTTTGATTCATAGATCTTACTTACCTGTGAAATTTGTGAATCACTCTCATCCCAAAGCTGTCCTTTAAATAATTTAGAAAATATTTTAAAGCTCATAGTTTCTTTGGCTTAAGAGAGGTCTTCTTTAGAAACAGTATCTAACTAGCTATGGAAAGAAACAAAAAAAAAAAGTATATATTTCTTCAGTCTGCAGATGGGAAAATAGGGCAACTAAGTTTTGTTTTTAACAAGGTAACGTATACCAACCACCTTTGAGGTGTCTTGGTACCCTGTGTGATGTCCAATAAATGTTGTTGCTCTCTTAGTGCCGGTGAAGTATTAAAAAGAAGTAAATTTTTTGAAGGTGCCTGACTATTAAATTTACAAGTGATTTTCAGTCAAATTATATTTATTTACAAGATGAAATTAGATGTGATGTACAGTTTGGACTAGTATCACCAAAACAATCGTAAGAAGGCTTTACATATGTTTTCTATGAGAAGTCAGAAAGAATAATTTTAAAATGAACAGTATTCTTTGTGTGACAATATTTTCTTACTGGATCTGATCTGAAGGATTTTTTTTTAGGAATAGTCTTTCTATTATCATCAGCAACCAAGTATTAATAGAGACCAATCACTAAAGCAAATATTCATAAATGTACATAGGATGCTGCTGAATGTCCAATAAAATCAGCACTTGGCATATGGTGTCTATATAATTCATTGCTAATCCAAAGCATTTTGTGAAGCATTCATTTTAAAAGCACAGTGTAAATACCAATGCAGTCACAGCACGATGCAAATGCTGAATAATTTCAGTTTCAGAATAAAAGAAAAGCAATTAGCAAAAGAAAGAAGTAATCTTAAACACAGAATAAAGGCTCTAAGCTTTTTTTCTTTTTAGTTTTATAGATTTATCATAGGCTAGACACTTCCAATAATATCTTTTAATTCTTCAAACCGTACTGCAATAAAGCAAGATTCCCTGCTTGTTTCAACATACTACTTCATGAGAAAAGTCTGATACCTTAAAACTTTTCCACTAGTTATGAGTGAGTAGGTCTACACTAGTTCCAGATGATAATAATCTGCACCATGGCCAAACAACAGGAATATAGAAGGAGAAAAAAATCATGAAATTAGAAAGAGCAGAAAACAAACGGTCAAACAAAAATGCGTACTACAAAGTGCTTAATTAGACAAAAAAAAATTTTCTACATACAGTGTGCAAAGGAACAGAAATTAGGTTTGATAGTGATTTTTGGTCTTGAAAATCTATGCTGTGATACCCTTATACTAGGCCTTGGGAATAAGTATTCTAATATAAACTTTTCTGAAGTTTTGCAAAATTCTGATTTGATGATTTTACCCTGAACTTGTGAGCTGCTTAAGTTTCATTCAACTCAGTGCATTACTTATTTTCCTGAACATGAAAATGCAGCACTGTGTCATAGGCTCTAGAATGTGCCTCGTGGTTTTCACCGAGTTGAGAAGGACATAGCAGTGCCAAAGGTCTCATGTTGCATCTACCAATTCTAAGTAAATTCTTCTGATAAACTAGGGTGTCTCATAAAGGGCTAGATGCCTGCATTTAGACAGCTGAATCAGCTCTTACTGTCTCTCACAGTTGTTCTTTCATGTTCTTTCATGACAGTAAGTTGGTTAGCAGTGGACTGGTGGAGCAGACTGAATTTTTTTGCTCTGATTCAATTTTTGCAACCTAGATGAGTGGTAAAGAGGAGTGGGTAAATATAGAAACATACAGGCTTGTTTGCTTGTTTGCTAACCTCCCTTTCAAGAATCAAAGAGTAACAGTGTTCTAGTGCATTATTTGCTCTTCTAGGCAATATTAGAACTCAGTATAGTTCATCAAGATTTCTGTGATTTCTCTGTGCTATCTGACCACCCTCCTGCTGCTTATTTTTCTGTTTTCACATAATCATAGAATGGTTTGGTTTGGAAGGGATCTTAAATATCATCTAGTTTCAACCCCCTTGCCATGGGCAGATACACCTTCCACTAGACTAGGTTGCTTAAAGCCCCATGCAGCCTGGCCTTGAACACTTCCAGGGATGGGCAACCACAACTTTAATGAAATAATGTACTTCTAATATAAAGAAAAGTCTAAGAAGAAAGAACTCACAGATCCAAATAAACCATCTGAAGCTTGTAATAACCTCACAACAGATGCTGACCTCTCTTTACTGCAAGGAGACGAGGGCGGGTAAATAGCTGGAGTTAGGTAAAATTTATTTAGGACCCAGGTTTCCTTCACCGTTGGTTAAACAATCATGTTTTCTTATGTGATACTTATAATTTTCTCTGCACAAGTGCAAACCTCAAATAATCTGATGCAATATAAATAACAACAGGAGAAAAAAGTATGTAATAGTTTTCCCTAGTTATTTAAATTCTGCATTGTCTAGATTTTTAACTTGGTTTCCATCATGATAAATGTATAAATAAGTCCTTTGTCCTCAAATTCAAAGAATGTTAGTGGAAAGAAAAGAAGGCATTTGGAAGTCTCCTTAAATTATGGACACAGTTGACACTGATATAATCTTCACTGCAGTCTACAGATAGAAAAGTGATACAGTAATATATCCTTAACCTCTACCACAACACACAAGTCAATAACATTAAGATGAATTTTCAAATGCTGTTTTCAAATGTTACACAGTGTCTATACGGAGTAACAATCCTTCTAGCCACGCAAGAAACTCAACTGGTAGTATATCATAGCTGTTGATTTAGCAAAATAATGGTGTATTGAAAAACTTGCAGCCCCTGGAGGATCACATGCTGGAACTGGTGGATATGTCCTGAAGGAAATTCAAGCCCATGAAAAGCCTATGTTGGAGCAGGTGGGAAGTGTGAAGAGAAAGGAACTGAAGAGAGGATCTGTTTTGACCTGATCAGAGCTCACATTCTTCATACACCTGCATTACTCAGGGTGGGGGTAGAAGGAGTAAAGCTGAATTTCAGGAAAAGGGGTAATAGTGGGGAATGGTGGCTTTGGTTTAATTTTGTCTTTGTTTCTCACTACCCTATTTTCTTTGTTGGCAATGAATTAATTTTCACCAAAGCAGCATAATCACAGAATCATAGAGTGGTTTGGGTTGGAAGTGAGCTTAACACCATCTATTTTCAAACCCTTGCCATGGGCAGGGGCACCTTCTTCTGGACAATGTTGCTCATATGACCTTGCCTTAAACATTTCCAGGGATGGAGTATCCACAACTTCTCTAGGCAACATGTTCCATTGTCTCAGCACCCTCACAGTGAAGTATTTCTTCCTAATATCTTATCTAAATCTACTCTCTTTCAGTTTAAAGCCATTCCCCTGTCGACGCAGGAGTCACGGACAACGCAGAGATGATCAATGTGATCAAGCAATTGCCAAAATTTATTAGATACAGTGCTCTTCTTATACCCTTACACCCTTATGTAACAGCCTTGGATACTGAGCTCTAATTGGTTAGTCTAGAGGTCACTATCGTTTACAAAGCTAAGGTTTATAACTTGTTATAATTGCGATTAAATACCTTACTCTAAAAATACAGTAGGAAACTACAACCTTGGCAGGGATCATTCTCTGCGCGTTTTCAGTGGAAAATTACAGAGGCCTAACAAGAAAATTGACCTTGCTTATGCCTGCCAAGAATCTTCTTACTTTATAGTAACAAGGCTCAGGGTATCGGGATCACTCACTACATGGCCTTGGCTCTTTCAAGAATTCCCACATTCCCCCTTGACTTATCCCTACATGGGCCTGTAGAAAGTCTTTCTCTAGATTTCTCGTAGGCCTCCTTTAGGTATTGGAAGGCTGCTACAATTTCCACAGAACCCTCTCTTCTCCAGGCTGAACAACTCCAACTTTCTCAACCTGTCTTCATAGGAGAGGTGCTCCAGCTTCTTTTTGTGTCCTCCTTCTGGACCTGCTTGGGCATGTCCATGAATTTCTTGTGTTGGGGGGCCCCAGAGCTGAACACAGTACACAAGTTGGAGTCTCAAAGGGGGAAAATCACCACTCTCAGCCTTCTGGCCATGCTTCTTTTGATGCAGTCCAGGATACTATTGGCTTTCTGGGTTGTGAGTACACATTGCCAGCTCATATTCAGCTTTTCAGTGAAGTCTGTTTTGCATATTGTGGTAATTGGTAAGTGATCTCCATGTCTTTACCTTGGCCAGTGAGATTTTTCGCCTTATCTTTTTTTCCCTGTCCTGCCTAAGAGGTACAGTGAGAGAAGAGATGGCTGGGCACCTGGCAGACAGCCAAGGTGAACCCGCCACACAGATGTAGAACAGGATAGGGTGTTTAGGGATTTTAAGAACAGCCACCTCCTCCAGAAGGTCCAGACACTGTTTAAAGAGTATAATACAGAAAATTTTCTGAATTAAGACTTTTGGGATAACTTCTGAGGCTTTAGGGAGTCAAATTCCAAAAGGAAGGAAGTGAAACAAGACACACTGAATTTAAAAGTAATATTTTTATTCACGAGCTATTAAATGTAATTGTGTATATCAATATATATATGCATATACAAGTGTGCATACATATGTCTTTGCACTCACTGTAAAAACGTCTAAGATTATTTTCTTTTAGACAGATTTTTGGCTGCAGATCCTTTCTAGAAAGAGAAGCTTTCAAACAGTCCTGGGATAAGTGTATAAACACCAGTAAGGTAATGGCCTTCACACTTACACATTTTCTGTTTTCTGCAGTTCAATATGCAAATCTGTTTTCTTGTTTGTTTTCAGATTCCTTCTCAGACTTCTAATACCCTCCATTAAAGGGCTGCTGCATTAGTTATCCTGAAAGGTCCTTGATTTTCAGTGGAAGCAGACTAGCAGACATTGAGATGCTTGAAATGACAGCACCTCATGGAAAGACTACAGAAGCCTTGATGTATCTGCAATATGGAGAAATAATCATGAAGATATATTTTCTGTCTCCCATGGATGTGCTGAATGAAAGGGTTGGAGACTGCCTTGCATGCAAGTAGCTATTCTTGCATAAGGGGTTTCTTAGAACTTTTCTGAACCAATATAAACTGGGTCAAGTGCAGCATTGAGCAGAATTATGAAGATCATATAAGAATCAAGATGAACCTTCATAAAAAAAAGAAAAACAAAACAGAAACTTAAACTGATTTTCATTTTTTTATCATACAAACCTGTTCTCTTCTTCTTTACTGTCCAGAAGAAATACTGGACTAGGCCACTGATGGCTGCAGCAATAATCTAAAGGGAGGATTTGAGCAAATCAAATAAAACCAAACCAAACCTATTTATATTTTTCTCTTAATTTCCCCAACACTTAGCTCTGAAAGTGTGTGAATAAATTCTATCCCTCATGAATGATCCTTTACATCGAAAACAGTGTTAATCTCATGCGAAGGAATGAAACTGAATTAATGTGCAAAAGTTTCTTGCTATAGCTTTTGTGTTTCTTTGTAAGGGACCTATTTGCTCCCTTTTATTAATTTTTTCACATACTGTATCTAACGTTTTTATTTTTTCCACAGTTAATCTTTGCAGGATGATGTTTTCTTTCATGATGTAACACAATGGTTAGAGCATGCAGGGTGTGGAAGACCAGGTAAAGAACAAAACATGGTACATGACTTAACAATGTAATAGTTTATTTGAATGAAGCTTGCCAGAAATGATTTTTTATTTACCTTAAAACTGTTTCCTCTGCCATGAATTAGAATAAATTAAGACTGTTTATATCTAAAGAAGGGACATCTTTCAGGCACCTTCTCAGGACCAGAATCAACAAAAAATGTGACTTGAAATCAAATATACTGGGAGTCTGTTTTGTCAATCTGTTAGGAGTTTGAGTCATACTGAATTTGCTTTGAAAGGTGCATCAGAAGTAATTAATGCTTAAGTTTAACATCGGCTTATAAATGCTAATGACATGTAAGAAGAGATAAAAATTTACAGCCTTTTGCAGTCATACTGTAAGGGTTAAAAAAATAGGTACAGTTTTCTTTAAATATTTTAGCTACATTGAGTTATTTATATTATCAACACCCTAAGTAAAGATTGCTTTTTTAACTCAATAAACACAATGCAGCATTTTCTGAATAATCAGCAATTTTCCCTCTTGAGTTGTCTGACAAAGAGTCTGAATTCAGAGACCATCTAGCAAAATCTTGCTTAGCTGTGAAAATAGGCCTAAGGATGCTCTGCCAAGCATTACAGCAAACTAGCTGAATCATTGACTATAACCCACAACAGAAAGGCTTCTAAATGGAAGACGATATAGGCTGCAAACCTTTTCCTGACTAGCAAAAATAGCAGCAGTATATGGACAAATAGATAAAAGAATAGATTTCCAAGAGCCATACTTTATTCCACTGACAAATGAGGGCATTGTGTTATTCACTTTCTAATTTCATTTTACAACATGTCACTTGAATTTTATTTCTGAAAATGATTTTTATTTTGAAATACTAGTTAAACATATACAAATGTAACCCAAAATAGCTCCTCTACTCTTCAGTTTAATAATGTTAATTAATATGTCAGTAAAAAAATAAAATTAAGGGATTTAAAGTTGCAGAATCATTCCTTTTAAAAAGCATAAACTAGCATATGTCTGTGGTTTTTATGCTTCAGACCTGATGTGTTTTTCAGCTTCATCTGGAGTCTAATATTTACCAATAGAGACAGATAGGAAACTTTACATTGGCATTTTTTTTGTTCCCATGAGCCAAATGGTTTCCAATGGGCAGCTTTATCCCGTTCTTCTTTCACTGAATAAAACCACTGGATATGACCAAAAAAAAGCAAATGCAGGTGAACATCTTTTCTTGTCTCTGTCTGCTGCTTTCTTTTCCTTGCTGAGATTTCAGCAGATCAGACAGTCAGTTTACAATGTGATGATAAGATTAGTTTTTTATTTATCCCTATTATTTTTGTACATAGTGATGCATATAAAATAACCCAGTGGAAAAAACAAACCCTTGAAATTCCAGCCTTTAAACTCACATAAAATAATAGCCATGCTTAATTTTTAAGCAGTTCTCGCAGTCTTGCTATTTAATGAAACTTCATATTTTATTTAAACCTAAGACTGACATTTGTAGGATCTTGATCTAACCACCTAAATATACTTAAACATAACTAAAGTATAGACCTGTTCATCGGTTCTAACATCTAACACTGGGGCTTTTATAATTGAATGTTGATTTTTTTTTTTAGGTATTTGCTACTGTATTGTAAAGCATTACATAAAAAAAAAATCCAAATCTATTAGTCATATAGAGCTTTGAGAAAAATTGTGGTGCAACCGTAACTATGTTTTTCCTTGCTCCAGGGTATTTGGTAGTAAAAGCAAGGATATTGGAGTTCTTGACAGACCAGTATCAATTCAAATTAAAAGAAAGAAAAACGTGAATGTTCAGGTAGCAAATCAACATACCTGTAACATTACTGGAGACAGAAACAGAAGGAAGAATGTAGCTGCTGTGTTGCATTGTTAGGTGTCCTTGGTAGCAAAGACCTTGGAAAGGTACCATATGAAAAACTGAAGTGATAAAAAATTTCATTCTTACCATTTCATAAACTTCTTGCAGGGAATTACATCTCCTGTGCAGAGGAAGGTTTTACAACATGCGATGGGAAACAACAGCTGTCATCATGCAAATGGGTGATGTAAAATGGGTTGGTGTTTTTAGTGTTCCCTTAAGAAGTATGTCCATGTTTTCACCATCTCCCCTGAGTTATCCACAACTTCTTGTCTAAGGGAAAAAAAAGGAACATTGTGTCTCTGCTTCTGAAGACACTTACTTTCCCTTACTTTCACCAGGGAATGCCTGTCTCCTTTTCAAACTTTCCAACCACAAATTCTTTATTGAGTGACTTTGGAAAAAAAAAACAAACAAGACAATACAAAAAATTCCAGAACGGTAGGAGCATCTCTTGAGTGTAACCTTAATGCTTACTGCTGCAAAAATATCCCCCTACATGACCACACACATCACCCCAACCCCAAATAAATATATTCAACATAGAAAACAGAGACTATCAGTATGAATTTCATGGGGGAAAAAAAAAAAAAAAAAAAGAACAAGGTCTTATTTTCTTCCTTTATTGTGATACCACGATGCTACATGCTGCCAGATCCTTCTCTTAAATTGCTCTCTAACAGCTAGATGCCCTCCACAAAGCTGTCACCAGAGAAGAATAGCAAACACCAAGGTTGTTTTTGTTTGTTTAAGCTCCTGTTGTGCTGCTTGTCTCTGGTATCAAAGCACTCCTTTTTCAGAACAAATTTATTTTAACATATTGTTTTCTCTTTCTAAGATTCTGCTTGGTTCACATAACAGAATCTCCACCAAACACTAACAGATTTATTGAAAGAAGTTACACTTTCAAAAAAATGTTGCTGAGATATAGATTCTTGCACATTTAATCAGAAAGGAAGAGCTGATATACTGGTAACATATGATCCAAAATAATTGTTTTTACCTTTTCTGGACTTTACTATCATGAACTGATAAAATAGTGTATTTCTTTTGCTGCCATAGCAAGACTTAGAACTTTAAATCTTCTGCTTCCAAACTTTGAAGCAGGTTTTTTTTTTTACCATATACTACTGCACAACTTAGTACAATGAAGACTAATCTCTGAATATATTTTAAATTATGCAAATATATATTTATAATAACTTTCTATATTTAAATGCATAAACTTTTATGTCAGTATAAAAATGTAGGCAATGCCTTGTAAAACTTCACTATCAGAGCTAGTGATATTTCTGGCTCAATCCCTATGGACCTTGTGGAGTTTTTTCCAACTTTTTCAGTTTATGGAATATTAATAAATATGCAATGTAGCACAGTATAATAAAGTTGCTAATAATAAGTTAGGTCAATACTATTTAAAAAGACAGACAGAATAAGTTATTAGTCAATAAGTATTTAATTGCTGTATTATGTTCATTAATAAACACTGTGGAATATCAGATACATTAGCAAAAAAAACAAAAAAAAAAGAACCAGTAAGGAGATACACCCCAGAAGGGAAACATCACCCTACCTGAAGTTTGTTTTTAATCTCACAGATGATGTTTACAAAGCAGTACTATTTATTAAAACTGCAGTGAGAGCACACTGCTTGATTCATTCATGTCCTTCCTTCCAGAAGCTTCAGGGCAATATATGCTATTGTGTTCTCCTAGCCTTAGCATTAGTCTTCCTTTTTTTTTCCATCATGTCTTGCCTTCTTTATCTGTGATCTGCTCATCAAGTCAACATGCTGAAAATGAATTTTATTAGACCTTCATTTTCACGCTGAAATCCCAGAAGGGGAGCTAACCTGCTTACAGCTCTAATTGCTTTAAGAGCACATCTTCCACCACTTGTTCTTACGGGTCTGATTCTGCAGCCCTTATTCAGGCTGAGTAGTGCTATTCATTGATACCCACAAGCCTTCTGTTACAATAAAGTGTTACTCAGTAAGTATTATAGAATGAGCAGTGAAAGGTTATTTCAAGAGGGTAAAGCAACTAGCCACAGTTTCCTGCGAAAGGGAATATAAGCTTTATCTCACATTTACCTTCTATGTAGAGCAATCGCCTCTACTGGGCCTCACTGACCTCTAGCTCCCAAGTCTCCCAGACACATAATAAGCAGTGTTTTAGTGAGTTGGAAACATCCAATTCATCTGATGCTGTAGCTTTAGCTCATTTTTAAGCCAATGCACGTTAGGCAGGATACTTCTGTATAGTGGAAAAAGGACAAATTCAAGTGGCTACAGAGGTTTGCTCACTTAAGACAATTTTGTTGAAGCAATCTCTGTTAAAGTTAATTTAGACAAACAGTGAAAATAATTTGTAAATAATTAAAATAACAGTGTTATATTGTTTTATATATAGTATTTATGACCCTGCCCATGGAGGTAATTTGTAACTAGATGGTCTTTAAGGTCCCTTCTAACTCAAACCATTCTTTGAATCTATAATTTTTGGATTCCCAGAAGCATTTAAGTCAGTTAGTTTTTCAGCTCCCCTTCAGAATTTAGTAGAATTAAGTATCTAAGTAGCATGAAGCACCTAAAGGAATCTATTTATGTACACTTGCCACAAAGATAAAATTGATCTGTCCCTCTCCCATGAATGTAAAAAGTAACTAAGGTAATGCCTACTGAAATCCATGGAAAGATGCAGTAGATGTTGTGAAGACACATTGTATATTGCCATACATGAGGTATACCGATTATTATTATTATTTGGTTCTCTGAATTATTATTTACCTCTCTGAAAATGCTTAGTCACCTTTTATGCTTCCTTCTTTGAGCTCAGATCAGAGCATAGCTGTCTAACACCATCCAGAGTCTAATTCTTTGCTCAAAAATGTCATAACCACTTATCTCAACAGGTGTGTGGTTCAGCTTCTGGAATTCCCCAGGAGATTATATAAACTGCCAGTCTTTGATAAACTTGCACTGATGTAGCTGATCGTGTTTGTCTTTTTTTCAGTGTTTTTGTAATGAGGAGCTGTTGCTATCTCACACCATTTTCTAGTGGGAGGTGTCCATTCTAGTTCCATGGCAGGGGGGATGATCTTAAGATCCTTTCTAACACCAACCACTCTATGAATCTGTGATTTTTTGGTGATCATTTACAAAAAATAGTTCTAGATCTCTTATCCAGAATGGATGGTTACATATTATACAGGAAAAGCATGTGTAAAAGTCATCCATTTGGTTTTTACTCAGTGTTGGTGGCCTGACTCCTTTCTAAAAACTCATTGTATCTACCTGCAGCAAGAGTAAGGTTTTGTGCATAGTTTTTTTTTTTTTTTGTTTGCTTGGTTTGGTTTAGATTTGTTCTGTTTTGTTTCCAGATACAGATAACTGAGGCAGTCATATCTCAATCAAGAAAAGATTTCTTGGGGTCTATTGTTATTTTCCTGTTAATAACACTGTGATCTTATACCAGTAATTATGTTTATTACGGTTTCTGTTGTTTCCTTCTTCTTCCTTCTGACATTAAGGGCCTTACAATGTTGCAAAGTTTTATCAGAATCACACTTCTGTACATAATTTCTAATACTGCTCCCTTGATTAATTTTGCATTACCCTGTGTGTTTTTTGATACTGTAAAAAATTTTCTGTTTTCAAAATCTATTTAATTTTTGTTCATCTTTCAAGATCTCTCAATTTATGTTTCTCCTGCAAGGTTGAAGCTTTCACATGTTTCTGTACTCAATCAATTAAATTGAAATGTAACTCATTCATTTCCTATTCTCCACAAGTTTCAGTTTTGTTCAGCAACAGAATACAAAGCATATATAAAAAAAAATTGCAATCTTTGTTTACTTTTCTTACTTGATTTATAGTCAGAAATCAGGTAGTACATTTCTAATTAGATTCTTAGCAATTCTTGTGACCATTCTTTTCTCAAAGCTCACATAAGCTGGATTTATCTTTCATAGTAAGATAGTAAACTTTCTCAGTATTGGATATTCAGCATAGATACATTTAGACTGAAATTTGCAGCTGTCTCCAGTTTTTAGCTCCCCACTGGAGGAAATGGAATTTTGATCATGAGCTCCAATTTTCAGTGAATGTTGAAGCTGCTACCTGAAATGTTTCACCTTCTTCTTTAATATAACCTTTCAAGTACAATTTACAGTTCTGTTCACTAAGTATATTAATTAATCAGTATTTTATGAGCTTAACACTTTGGGGGTTTTGTTGCTTAGCAACACAACTTCCTCCAACAAGAGGTTATATCTAGAGCCCTTTAACCAGTTTTCATGCTCTATGTCATTTTTAAATTCAGTTAATCCCTTACTTCTAGTAAACAATATTTTTCTAATTTAAAAGGATAGTTTCTTTTGTTTATTTTTTTAACTTCCATTTTAAATAATAAAAGGACACTTAGGAATGACTACAGCTGCACTAACCTATTATGTATTGTGAATATGTACAAGAAATCTAAACACCAGTAAAGTAATCACATCAGCCAAATGTCATCGGTTCTTTCATTGCTGTGGGAAACACACTCTCCATCTTTCCAAACTCCCTATCAAATCTGTATTAATTTCCTCCATCTCTTGACACAAGCAATAGAGTAGTAAATTATACTTCAGTGTAAACTAAATTCCAAAATTAGGAGCAGGACCTTTGTCATTTACAGTCATTTTAAGTTTTAATTGTTGCTAAGATCAATGTTTCTCAGTCTGTGAACTCTTCTGTGGCACAGATAAGAGCTCTATTTACTGCATCAAGGGTTCAGTTTTTAATTCCACTGTTATGCATAACATTATTAGAGATAATGTTAGTTTCTCTATTTTATAAGTCTCATCAGGTTAAAGCTAAATTTATACCAGCTCTTGCAGACAACAGTTTCAGGAGAGACCCTCAAATTTTTCACCTTTTACAAAGAGGGTAGACATTTAAGAAATTTTTGGTCAGATTTTTGGCAATGTTGTATATACACTTTATGTCTGCATCAGATGCCCAGGGCTGGAATTATCCTTATATCAGCATAAGAGAAGTTATAAGTCAATAATGTTAATCCTTCAGTAAGAGAAAGAGGCCATATAGTAGATGAAAATAAACATTTGAGAATTAAATTTACCTATTTTAGTTTAGACAGTACAGTCTTACCATTTTTTTAACACTTGATTCATAACACCAGATGTATCAGTTTACCCTCTTTTATTTACGTCCACCACCATGGAAAGTATTTGTTTGGAGGGAAAATTTAGAATGCATAATGAGGCCATTTGGATTCTATGCTAATGAAGCTATCCTTTGACAGGTGCTAAATAAACAAGTATACTGCATGTGTACATTTATAATTTTTTTTTTAATATGAATAGAATTTCACAGTGGTGAAAGCTATGCTCTCCTGTATGCATGCTCTATTACTGTTCAATGGCTTACTGTATGTGGCTATTTGGATAATCACAGAATCCTAGAATGGTTTGGGTTGGAAGGGACCTTAAATACCTTCTAGTTCCAACCACCCTGCCATGGACTGGAACATCTTCCACTAGACCATGTTGCTCAGAGCCCTGTCCAACCTGGCCTTGAACACTTCCAGGGACAGGGCATCCACAACTTCTTTGGGCAACCTGTGTCAGTGTCTCACCATCATAGTGAAGATTTTTTGCCTAACATCTAATCTAAATCTCCCCTCTTTCAGCTTAAAACCATTCCCCCCTGTCCTGTCATTACATGTCCTACATAATGCACTCCATAGTGCACTATATTCGCTACATAATAATACTTTCTTTTTCCACATTACGCACAATATTTCCAGTCTTTCACATCTATGGAGTATGTCTTTATAAGAAAATCAAATGGGAATATTGAGGGATGCAACTGCTTCCAGATAAGTACCCCATCTGATAGGCAATCTCTTAAAATCTATGTGAGACATAAAAAAAGATACTTTAAAGTCGATAGGGTATTTCTAGAACTATGCATGCTTGATACATGTGACATAATGTACTTACACAAACACTCATCAAAAGATTGGATTAAAGCATTTGTTTTTGCACACAGCTTTTGAGAAGGTTTTCATTTTGTTTTGATTTGTTTTGTTTTGTTTATTTTCCCTTTGGAGTGACTGAATTCTGTTCTTTTTTTTGATACATATCAAAAGGCAGAACATGGAGAGAACAAAGTTGCATTGAAATGAAATATGACTCAAAAATCCTTTAAAATTTTTTCTTCTGGTGTTGCCCCTCCTTCAGATGCTCATTGTCTCTGTACTTCACACTTCCTCTTCAGTCAGAACATTGTGAAAGACTGAGAGAACAAAGGATGTTTTTTCCCTTTTTTCACTTGAACAAGCTTGTTCCTCTTAGCTATTCAGCTAATGTCACTAGGAAAAGTCCTGAGGCCTAGACTCAGCCACATGACATAAATATAGAAAAAACTTCTTGCTAACCCAGTGTATTGCATGGAGATAATAAGGAATAATGTATCTGTCTGCAGCTTTTTCCATGTTGCTCTGTGGAATAACAGATCAGGAGAAATTACTTATGAATTTAATTTTGGTTTGCCCTTTTTTTTTCTTTTTTTTTTTTTTTTTCTCCAAAACAGCTACAAGTGTGCCATTTTTTAAAGAATTCATTTTGCATGGTAACATCAATAGTGCATAGAATTTCTTAAAATATTAACAGGGCATAAATAATCTTGTGTTAACTTATAATTTTTTTTTTACAAAACCCAGCAATTATTTAAAGCTTTCAATGACTGTAGTACAGTCATCTGTTAAAAATATATATATATATATATTATGCAGCCAGAAAAATAATAAAAAAAAAACAAGATCTCATTCAGTATTTTTGGCTGGGAGTGTATATCTCAGAATTTTGATTGATATTTGTGGAAAGGTAAGCACTTATGCAAGGGTGGATGTTTGGATTTTGTTAGAAATAACAGCATCAAACAGACTTCGTTATTGACACATGCAATCATAATCATGGAGGTCTCTGTTACTTCTGAAGGAAATGTTATGAGTCTTCTGCTGACACAGTGGCTTTCTATACCATTCTTTAGACCTGCTAACTGCAGTTACACAGTCTGAGAACTGGCTAGAGTCTGTCTTCTTTGAGTGTTAGAGAGAAAAGCCTACATCTGCCAGCAAAATCAAAAATTACATGTAGATTTTCCTAAAAAAATGGCAATATGCAGAAAGGATTAGCAATATATTGAGAAAAGGAAGAATTTTCAGGGGTTAGTCAAGAAGCTATGTAAGACAAGTTTTGCTGACTTGCCTGTGAGAAATTAAAATGCTACATTTTATACTCTGCAAAATTTGGCTGAATTTTCTTACAAGATAGTTATTAACAGAATTTATCATCATTGTTTTTCAATGTGTTATATTTTTTTTCCAGTTTTCCAGAATAACAAACACTAATTTGCTTCATTTGAAGATATAGGAGTCTTTTAATGGACAACACTGTTTGAAATATATTCATGTATAATAGACCTACAAATAGATATTTTAAAGTCTTAAGCAAAGGTATCTTAGACTGGTGTTTGTAATGATAAGGGCAGCTGACTGAACTTAGACTTGTGTTGCCATTTCAACAGTGATAGTACATCCAAGTATGTGGAGATGGCTGGAAATGACACATGAAACACCCATGCATCTACAGAGCAGTCAGTATACCAATAGGCATTTCAAATAAAAGTAGATGCCATTGTGAAAGCAACTGAATCAATGCCTATGTACTGATTATAGATCCATTGATTACAGTACAAGCTCAGAAATAGTACCCAAATCTGCCTGTAATCTGGAGCTGAATCTGTTTTAAAAGTAAACATTCTGTCATCTTAAATTATGTGCCTAGAGCAATTTGGATGATATAACATATTTCATCTAGCTTCCAGCTGCCTCTCCAGAAAGGTATCTCTCAAATTTCTCCTTCTGCTCCTCTGTGAACTTTTGGATACTCCAGCAGATTTGACATGACACCTGACACTTATGTTTAGGCAACTGCAGTCCACCATGGTTAAGCAGTCAAGAGTAAAGAGAAGAAAGAGTACAGGAAGGAAGGATTTTAGGGTGACTCTTTCCATAATATGAACCCTTCCATAATGATAAATCATCCCACCGATGTTAGACACTTGTGTTTCATCAGTGACTATTGACATCCTCCCTCTAGGAGGTCAGAGTTAGATGTGATTAGTCTAGCTACAGGCTGATTTCTGAGAACTTTTCATCCATTTCATTGATGGCTAAATGGACAGGCCTTTTTGGAAACTCGTGACACTTTCATCTGCTTCTGCAATCATCTGTTCATTTTAGAATATTGACAATTAGTGGTTTGATTCTGTTTTTAATAATCTTAAGATGAGTACAGTGTCTTAAACAGAAAGATCTCAAAAATAAATTTACGTTCATTGAAAAAAGCCATAAAGTGTAAAAGCAGTAGCAAATGCCATGAATCTTTTAATACTATTTTCAGTTATTGTGATATTCATGGGAGCCAGAAGCTGAGAAAAAGCTGTCTGTATCCAGAAGCCACCTTATTTTTTCTTGTTTCAGTCTCTAGCAAGTTCTGAATTATTGATTTGCATGTTGATAAAATTAACCCTAAAGTGAAAAAATGATGAAAAGAGAAATTTGAATTGTAAATACTTCTATTAAAGCAATTGTTTAGAAAAATGAATACCCCCAAAAAAAAGAAAAACCCACAGAAATTTAATGTATAGGTAAGTCATGCATATTATAAAAGATAATAACCTTTAATATCAATAGCTTTTCTAACACTGAAGAATGAGATGAATACAGAATTCTTGGGGTTTGTGAAGTTATTTGTGTGGGGCTTTAAAAGTGTTCCTCTGAGATGTATGGAGGAGAGCTGTGAACTACTCTCTTGGTTTTGCCTGCCTGGCTTACAGTAATCTCTTTTTTTCTGGACTCCCCTGAACCATTATTCTTTAAACTTGAACATGTTTGTGAATGTGCTGGATACTAAACTTGAATGATCAGTACTTGTCCATTATGTTTACTGCTGGGATAAGGTTTGATCAAATGGACGCTGATTTTATCTTTTTATCCACTTATTCTTCTGTGGTGCTTCAAAACATCAGACAGATAAGCAGATGAGAAAACTCTAAGCACACTGTACAGATTCAGTATATATTTTTCTTTTACCTTTTATTTATTAAACGGTGAGATGGGCAGTGGTTTTTGCTTAAATAATTTCATTGAATTAAAATCTGCTAAAAGATACATCCAAGGATACCTCCTCTGGCCCAGGAAGCTTCTGGATCATAAAACTCTGTAAGGTCTAAAAATTGTTTATTTTCTTCCAGTGGTAGGTTCTCTGGGATTCTGCACTGGTGGTTTCTGTGGGTCAAACACCAGACAGGTCTTAAATCTGATAGTTTTAATAATGTCAACTGAATGACCTAATGTTATACTGCAGGATTTTCCTAAGGTTTCTTCAGTCCTAAAGTAAGGAATAAATTCTGAAATCTGTAGCAGCACCAGGATGCTCTGTATTACACAGCAGGATGTTAAAAAAAAAAAGTTTTAGAATATGTTTTAGACTTTACACATTTCTTTACCTGAACATGTTACGATATAAAATGAGAGAATTACATTTTATGATGATAGCTAGTGTTTGTTGCCCAAATTTTGATTAACAAGATCGTAGAAGGGTGTTTCCTTCTCACATTCAGATTTCTTCTTCTTTCCTTTCATTAGGATACATGTGCAACAAGGTATCTGTGCAGTAGAGAAACTGCAAAATGATCTTTTCTCAAAAGAATGTTCAGGCATCATTTACAACCCATCCAAGGCATAAATAAATATACAAAAGTATAAATCGATTTTTTTTTATACTTGGAGTGCTACAGCAAATCCTGTGACTTTTTTTTTTGCCAAAATCAAGAAAAAACACCCATATTTAAGCAATGACCAAATGTTTTTATAACTCATTTCCTTCTTTCTAAATGAACAAACAAATTAAAAGGGGAAAAGTCAACACCTTGAGGTAAGTAGGTTAGTTGACTGCAGGATTAATTCATAAATTCATGGAAGAACATTCGAAATTATTATACATAGATCCAAGTATTGGTGCAGGAAGCTGGCAGATTTCCAACCCAAGATACACAGCCATACAAATGTAATCTAAATTCTCTTAGTTCCCTATGACACCATGAGTTAAGCGCTATTACTTTTGGCCTTCAGGTTTCAGTTTATTATCATGTTGGTTGGAGTAATATTTTTTTACATCTTGTGGTTTCTTTTACATATTTTTCAAACTCTTTTCAAAGGAAAGTGATACGGTTTTCTTTATTGAACCATTTTAAGACTTAATGTATAGGCTTACCTATTTTTATTCAAAAGTATGAATTCCTTTTGATTCGTCTAAATCACTGACTTGTCTTCCCATGAAAGGACTGCATGAATATTTTATAAAGTGATCTATTTTCCTTAATTTGTTATTTCAAGATGTTTATAGATGTTCTCATTTCTTCATACAAAAAACAGAATAAGGCAATTTTCCCGTGTATTTTATAGTGGGAGTCTCACTGCAATATAGCTGGTGCCTTCAGTCATATAACATTGTGCAAATGTGATTGTGGTTTTCTGCTTCAGTAAAGTGTGCTGGGACTACCAAGGAAAACAACCTTCCAAAAACTATTCAACAGCCATATCTGGGAAAATTCAGACTAAATAAACTCTCATTTCTGTGGTTTGCCAAACTGAACTAAAATAATATATTATTTTATATATCTATTCTTGAAGAAGATTGATATTCAATGACAAATTTGGTGTTGAGTCAGCAGCTGAAACATATTTTGCTGAGTGTCCTAAAGTTATTTGACAATGTTCATTGGTTTGATGTCGGTTATTTATTTTCTGTCTGGTGCATATAAGTCAGAACTGCCAGCACACTGGTTGCTTTAACCTTTTCAACTTAAAACACAGCTACAGGTCCTTCATGGAAGGGTAGATGATCAGTTCTTTGTTATTCTGCATTATCAGAGTAGTACAGAAGCATTACTGATTTAGGCTCAACTTTCAGTGTCTGCACAAAAAGTTAGAAACAAGCAGGTCATTGGTAACATTCTGATCTATAAATCTATAGTCATGTAATATGGTATTGACAATCTTGTAACAGGCCACAAGCTGTTTACTGAGTTTGTAAGGCCTCAGTACTGCAGCTTCTGCTTTCTCTGCCTGAACTTTTCTTGATCAATAATCAGTTTTAGTCAAAAGCAATCATTACAGAGAGAGTAAGGAGACATATATGCAGAAAAAGTTTCAGCATTAATAATAACACAGTCAAAATTGTTATACCAAACTCCTTATTTTCTACTTCTTTTCCTGGGTCATTTTTCCCCAACTTTTACGTACTCATCCAGAAGGGCACAGGATTTTTACAAGTACTAGTATCATATTCTGGGTATGTACATGCCTTGGTCAACATTGGCCATTTCAAGTTATACCACATATTGACCACAAAATCATTTTAGGCATTGTAAACACCTAAATGGTGTGTATTCCTCAACTTTATCATCCACTACAAAGTTACATAGGTCATCGTAAATCCTGAATTGTTACTTGCTAACCTAGTGTAATTCTCTTGGATACACTACAGTGTCCCAGAGGGCACTCAGCTTGAGTTTTATCCCCATGGACTATAGCAGCATCTTAAACACATCTATAGACACCTACAGGAAGATTTTAGCATCTTATTATATGTTAGAAAAAAATAATCTAAAATAGAACCCCATCATTATGGAAAAAAAATAATAAAAGCGCACAGAATCAGTTTTATAGTGGTCATGTGCTTGAAATAATTAAATAATTAATTAAATAAAATCTCTTCAACTAAAATACAGGAAACCTCAAATTTAATTCACTTTCTGAAGTGGAGCAAAGTCCTGAATATATGTTTCCTAATTGCTGGCAAATATTTTTTTAAGCATTTGCCTGACTTACTAAGCTGAACCAATCAGTCAAATTCAGAATAGATTTCTCAGTGAATCTAGCTTAACCCAAAATTATTTACAATCTGGGAGCCTTTTCTCAATTATGTGTTAGAATAGAAACAGACATAACTACCTTTTCCTGTCCTAGTTAAAATAGCTACACCAGTGTTCCTTTTAGGATTAGTTCTCTAGGCATTATTTTGTTATTTTGTGAAATACTTTAAGCTTTCTCAGTGATGATATTTATATTTATGCTGTATTAACTGACATCTTATTTTTCAAATCAGATTTCACTTGTCACATCTTTAACCTTTAACATTTTTACCAAGTATGTTACATCAGGTTTGAAAAGGGAAAATAGTCTTTTCCTTTCTCCTTTCATTTTTTTCCCCTCTTTACTTATTAGAAAAGAAAGGATTAATAATGTTTGGAAATCAATACTTTTTATTTCTTTATACAAGAGTATTTATGTAGAGAAGAAAACAAAAGTTATATGTACAATCTGTAACACCTGACATGTTGCACCACACTCATTTACATTACTTACCACATCTTATGCCAAATGGGGCCAGGATATCTATTGATTACCAGCTTAATTGCATATCACTCAGGAAAGTCAACTGAACCACAAATTAATCTTTTAATTATCACTTAAGCACACCATCCTGACACAAGGTATTCACAAAACATACCTCACTAATCACATTGCATACAAAGGTAGTAATTTAAAGTTTTGCCATGTATTTCATTACTGTGTATTTGCCAAGATGTTCTTTGTTATTCAGGTGTGGTCACTTGTCACTCAGTGAAAACATTTGCCTGACATTATGCAGCATCATTGATCTTACCTAGTGTGATGGCGGTGACATAGCTTACGGCTTCTTCAATAATTCCCTGAATATAAAAACTTTGCCAGGTTGCTTTAGATGTCCAGAACATCAGGCTATAGCTCACAACTAACTTGAATTTTGAAAGCAAGGATATTAATTTCTAACAAGACATTAAGAGCAAAAAAGAGGAAGGATTTTTTTAATTATAATCTTATACATGGGTTTTTCCAGGGATCAAAAAGAAAAAATACTCTAAAAGAGGAAGAATGTTCCAAAACAAGATGCTTTCTTTAAGGATATATTAGTGCTAAACCATTCTTCTTAATAAAGGGTGTAGAAATTAACTTAAGGAATAACAAGAAAACCTTTATTCATGAGAATTAGCTCAAATTCTGCTTTTGTGCACAAAAAATGGAACTTCATGTTTTGGATCTATTGAGAACATCCTCTAAACAGTACTAATACTGTATAACTTTGCTGAGTTCTTGCAGGTTTTTTTTAAGGAAAGCAGTGTTTTGGAGATCCATACTGTTTAATAAAGAACTAAAGCCATATAATTTATTTCACTGAACACTGTCAATTATTTGCTAACTTTCTTTGATAAGGCTACCAAAGTGGTATATGAAATGTCATACATTTTGGATTCTGTAAGGAATATCACTCATTGCCAATGAAATCACTATGATTTTATCATTATAAGACACATTAAATGGTTGAACAACTGGCCAACCAATAGATCATGGCTTGATGCTACCTGTCACTGATAATCAGAGGGAAATGGGCGAGGGGTGCTATTTCATATGGCTTGGTACTAGTGTGATTGTCTCCAAAAGGTCTGTTCATTCCCTGATTCAAAAAACATTCTGATATACTGGAGAGTCATTGTACATACATGAAGAATCAAAGTGACTCCTCACATTAACAGACCCATAGTGCCCTGATTTTATCAAAGAAAACTATAGCAAGAACTGACCAAAACCATTTTTTTTTTAATTTAAGAGGAATACTTTCATTCAGACAGTAAATCATCCTTAGAAGTCCTACTGAGAATGCCAGATTATATTGCTAAATCATGGAAAGCATAGTGTCTATAACAGCTATTGTTTTACATATAATGCAATTGAGCATAAAAATGCTAATTGCAAAAAGACAAAGGGTTTAAAAGTCTACAGTGATAACTATAGAAGATAATTTTTATAAAACACAGTTTCCCATATTCTGTGCATTCTGTTACAAAGGACAAAATACAGACAAAAATTTCTAATAAAACCAGGAAAGGGAGAGGGAATATTTGAGATGTTATGAAAGATGAGTTCCAGAATTTGTGGACCAGATTGTCAAAGAACTACAGCATCTCTAATGAAGAAGAGTGGCCAGGAGACTGAGGATCCATTTAAACCAGCTTTATATGTTTTGAGTTGTGCTGCAGTGTTGAACAGCCACACGAGATGTAGCAGCTGCATGGCTGGATTTGGCCCTGTGAAACTGTGAGCTCTTTGCTCTTTATTGTATAGTTATGTCAGACAAAAGCTACCTCAGTATGTAACTACATATTACTGATATTTCCCTTTCAGGTGACCTTATGTGGTTGCCTTCTATCCATATATATCCTACATAAATCACAAAGTTTATTAACTCTTCTTTAACAAGTCAGAGTTCCAGGTTAGTTGCAAATCTCTTTCAATAGTGTACAGAAAGACCTTGCAATTATTATCTAAAAGCTGCATTTAAGCTAATGTAAACAACTCTGTACAAAGTCTAACAAAGTAAAACTACTTAAAATGTATCTTCTTGAAGGAATAGATCAGTAACAAAAACCTAGATAATTTTATAAGCCACTTTTTAAGATATGCTATTCTACAATGCTGCAATGAAGCAGCTATGTACTGGGATTTGCCTCCAGATCATGAGGTAGTTTAGAGTCTAACATCAATGAGGAGTGTATTTCACATGCTACATGTATTTCATTCAAATACAGCCATTGGGAAAGAAAAAAGCAATAAAACTTCATTATTAAAACTGTATTTCAAGTCCATCTATAAATTCTAGCTCCTCAAATAATGAAAACAGATTTACGTAAATCATCAAATGTCTACTCTGTTTTTATACTAACCAGAAAATAAAGTTAAAAATATTCAAAGAATCCAGGAGCTCCAGATTCAAAATGCAATCAAACTAGGCATAATCATCGACCTTCTTCCAATTATATCCAAAAATGAATAAGAGAAGAACATGAAAAAAATCCTGAAATGCTTAAAGCATCTATCTTTTTCCAAGTTATCAAAAGTTACAGGGGTTTCTGAATGAACTCAAGCTCTCCCCTTATGCAAACAGACCTCTGAAGTTGGAATCTTTTTTTATGGGGTGCTCTTTGCCCACCAGCATTCCTAGTTTCTTCCTTCTACTACAGTTCTATAATGTACTTGTAAAATATTCCTCTTCTCTAGATTTTGAGAAAAAGTTAGATATATACATATCACTGAGTAGGTAAAATTGGAGTTTTCTCAAATAAGATTAGTATCTCATCTGAAATAAAGATGCTTCAAAGAAATAATATAATCTACATCAGGCTAAGGCCAAACTCGGAGCACTGGAGGAGGCTTAAGGAGACTGGGATGCAAAAGTAGATTTCCAGTGCCACAGGTTCTCCTGACTAGCCTCCAGCTATGGCTTGAGAAAGGTGCAATTCAGTTATGCTCCACTGTATCAACTACCACCATGCAAAATCTTGGATGTCATCAGGCCTATGAAAATTGTAAAATAGGTTAGATTAACAGGTGGATATATATATATTACCTTAGAAATGTGATGAGGTTTGTATTCCACAACATCTTCATCTGATTCTAAATATAATTTGATAAACTGGTTAGGGTTGTATCATCTGTAAACTTTTCATTAAGTTATTCTAAGACAGATGCTGGTAAAGAAAGAGATGGCATGCAAGGTTCTGACAGGTCACAAATATCTCGCATAACTGCTTTCTCTATATATGTACTACTAAGATGTAAAGCGTGAGGCATTCTTGCGGACAGAAGAATTTAATTAGTACTAAAATGCTAGATACACTATTCTCTTGAAGTGAAAAGTTCTTCATGCTTTCAATGTGGGCATTGCTGTCTTTTACAGTTTTATGGTACTTTCCCTTTTTATTGTGCTTTTCACAACATCCATTGACAGATGTCTATTAAATACACTTTGATATCATTAAATGATGAAAATTGAGTTTTATATCTTTATGAGGTTTGAAAATACAACCCAAAAGTGAATGCCTAAACAATAGCTGATGCTATATCATGAAAAAGAAAATTAAAAAGTACCCTTCATAAAGACCCTTAACTCCTTCACTACTTTTCTTTATTAATTTCTACTTTAAGGAGAAGTATTCCACAGACAGCAAGATGTACTATAGGAAATACTGTGTTTTGACTAGCTATAATCTTTGTCATTTAAAGGTCTACTCGATAGTGGAAAATCAGAATTCTCCAGCATGCCAGGTTTTTAATGGAATGATATGTCAAGAATGTGGAGCAATAGAAGAGATGTTTCACTCCACTTTGACCTTTTATAGAAGCAGTGATGGAGTTAAAATAAATGAAAGTTTGCAGTCCTAATAGCATAGCTTCAGAGCCAAATTTCTTAAATAGTGTCTAATTATCTGCTGAATGCATTTCAGTGTAAAAAAATGCATTAAAAACTTACAATTTATGGATTTCACAGTATAGTAAAGGTAAATCTGATAGGGACAACAACTGTAAATCTTCAAATAATATTTCTTGAAAGTGTGACACAGAGAAATAAAGCCACGTATCTTTATAACCAAATAAAACCCTTTGTCTCTGTCTGTGATAGAAAAATATTTCATGTTCAGCTGACAACAGATGTATAAAGAAAGGATCTTCTAAAAATCATGTGATTTGGAAACACTAAAAAAAACTTAAAGATTCCAACCACACTCAACTCTTTACTGTTGTTTCACTGACTTGATTTTTCCCCCTGAAACTGATATATTGCTTACATCATTAGATATTTAACATTTAATTATTAAAAAATAAACAATTTTTATTATTCTATTATGAAAGAAGAATTAATATGTAAGTAAAATGTAAGTCAAGAATGACTTCTTGGTAACAAAACCTAAGCAATTTATCATTTATGTCTGATACCAGCCTTACATTTCAGAATTACTTGTCTACAACCTCCAAGATTAGGTTTGCCAAAACTAACTCTAATGCCAAATACCATCCTATGCCAGGCAGTATTTTGCATTATTGCATGAAATAAAATAAAATTTAAAAAAAAGTTTTATTCTTCTGTTGTTTTTTATTATTATTGGCTGAAAGTTACCATTGAAACTATGGGAAAATAACACCAGGAGCCATTAGCAAAAAAATTAGTATAAGAACATGTTCTCAACTCAGACAATAGCACAATTTGCTGTTATTTGCCACATTTGTAATGCTATGTTGAAAGTGACATATTTCACCCCTTCTTTCTCCCATTAACTGTCAAACCAGAAAGGAAATAAGAAACAGAAACAAATAAGTGTTGTACAATGTTAGAATTATTTATTTATTTATTGGCAGGGCTTACATCCCTCATATGTAGCTCAACCATACTGAGGTCCTACAGCCTATGTCCATAAAAGTTTACAATCTTTTCAACTAGAACCTCCAGGCGTAAAAAAGAATTGTTTATTTAACATTGTCTGGCAAACTAAAAACATCTCATATTTGCTATGTTACATGTTTGTTTTCAAGTTCAGCTTTTCTCTCAAGATGTGTCAATGTGACAGCTAGAGACCGTCTGCAGAAGAGAGTTTGTTTCACCTTTTTCACTGGAGATATGTAATCCACATGCAAGAAGACAGTGAGAGGGGAATTGTTCTGAACTGCTCTTTTCTCCTAAACAGATTTCTCTGAATCTGCTCTGCATAATCAAAAGTGTTTAAGCAGTTAATAACATGGAGATAAACAGTAAGACAAACATTAGGACACTTGCTTAGATGACTAAAGCAGATTTAACTTAATGTAAAGAACTAAAACAAATAATTATCCCACCTATAATGCTCATTTTTTTTGTTAAACTATCAATACAGTTACTATGTGAAGATGATTCATGTTACTTTAAATGTCTCTTAAAATGAAAAAGGGAATTGTAACTACAACACAAACATTACCTTCAGATATCCCAGATAATTGAAATGAAACCTAATTAACCACTAGTCTCCAGTGTAAACTGTCTTTATTAACAGCAAATCAGAGAGTGTCATTCTGAGGATTTCTCACCCATGAATATGTCTTCCAGGGGGATACTCTGCCATGAAGCAGAAGATGTGGTTTGAGACACTCCCCAGCGAGGGAGACAGAGCAGACAGGATGCACAAACAACCTTAAAACCATGGATAAAATGCAATGAATAAATTTACTTTTGTTACCTCACCAGATGGGGATCCCTGAAGCAGCAGCTGGACAGAGGCACACAAGTTTGGATGCACCATGTAGCACTATGCATGCTGGATGATCACTGAACCTGTTGTTTTCAGCTGTATATCAGAGATTCATTTATACAGACATAATTTACTAGTATGCTTTGATCTTCCCCCAGCAGGGAAGGAATCTTAAGCATGTTCTAAGTGTCTAAGTCTATCACAGGCCCATGTTATCTAAACACAGATGTTCTACTTGTCACACACAAGAATAAACAACAATTAGGATGATACATGTGTTTTTCGACACCTCAGCTTCAAGTCACTTAAGCATATTTACAATCCTCCTCTCCACTCTTCTGTTATTTTCCCATATCTAAGACTAATATCCTTGTTAGTGTAAAAATCTTGCCTTTGAGTAAATGATGAATGCCTCTCTCTCAACAAATTTTTGTAACGTTCCCCCACATCTCTTTTTTTCTTTCCTTTCTTTTTCTTAGAAATACACCTGGAATCTTTTATGTAAATATACTTTTTTTTCTTCTCATTTTCATAAAAAGAACAGTAAATCCATATTAAAATCAAACTCTAATGGGGAGTGGGGTTTCCTACAGATTTTCTGTTCATCTATCATACTGATAGTTTGCATATGGCATGATGAAAGAGTACTACTTTAAGTTCAGAGTCCTTTCCTTTTTCCATTTTTCTACTCCTTTACTTTTCATAGATAACAACATAAAGGTGAAAAGGTGGGATTGCCTTTAATCTAGATAATGTCTCAAAGTTAGAGATTATGATAGGAGCACACGGGCTGCAACTCATGTTGTTCTTAATATATCAGAGCCACAAAAGGCTCTAAAGACAATACTGTATCAGCCCTGTTGGATTTTTTTTTTTTCTTAAGCAAATTACCCATAGTTCATTAAGGTAAATGATAGTCTCCAAACTATAGAAAATTATGTCATGCCTCCATGTGTAAAACATTTTTCATGTCTACGGTAAATAAAAATATTAACATGAAAATGCAAGCTCAACAATAAAGAAATTTTACAAACACACTGTCCAGCAACCTATTAAAAAAAAGAAACCACCTAGCATAGTGTCATGGTTTGAGCATGTTTTGAGGGTGTTTTTGTTCAAGGTTTTTTCCAGCCAGGTGGAGGAGGGGAGTCCAGGAGGAAGGACAGACAGGACACCTGACCCAGGCTAGTCAATGAGGTATTCCATACCATATAGCACGTGATGCCCAGGATGCATACTGGGAAAGAGAAGCTGGAGAGAAAAATGGAGGAGGGAGCACATGGTGCTCAGCCAGGCAGGGTGGAGTGAGTTATGGGTCGGTGGCTGGTGGGGTGTTGTATTCTTTTCACTTGTTGTTTGCTGTATCATTATTATTTGTAGTAGTAAATGGCAGTAGGGGTTTTGTGTTATGCCTTAGCAATTAAACCGTTCTTATCTCAATCCGTGGGGGCTACATTCTTTGGATTTTCCTTCCTAACTCTCCGGGAGTTGGGGGACTTGGTTTAAACCACGACACATAGTCACAGATTTCCAAAGATTTTAAGCAGTTTTTAGCACTTGGGGATACCATTCAAATATTTCATTTTGAATGCACATTTGTTAAAGCTGATATTGTTACATTATTGCATAATTGTTCTTTCAGGTTAAGAAAACAAATGGCTTATAGCCTTAGATTGCTTGAATATTTTAGTCAGAAGAGTGACTTTCAAGTTTCCTTGTGATCCTCCCTGTTTCCTCCTTCACAGTGACTTATGTAACAAATTTTGAAGTCAAACACAAATATAAATATGAAAATCCCATTCAAAAGTTCTAAAATATAACCAGATACTCTACAGTACAAATTTGTAATCAATGCCATGACATTTAATAAATGTTATAATAAATAGCATTCATATGTTAAAAATCAATAAATATATTCATGGACAATATCTTAGGAATTTCCAGAAACAAGAAGCATAGGGGGCAGATCAATAACACAACTGAAATTTTCTTACCAACTTTAGATCTCAAGACTAATCTATGTCCCCTACAGTCAGTGAAAGTAAAGGATATGTACTTGAAAGAAAAATTATTTCAGTGTGATATGTGTACCTGTATAGAGCAAGCAAATTGAATCATCTCTTTCTGTATATTATTTTGGACTGTTAACTCTAGAAATCCCAGATATCTTGAACTCCATAGCTGTGTTTAGGCTTGTCACAATTTAAACAGATAAGCTGACACCCTCTGACTACAAGATCGACTGAGCTTTAGTGCGCAAGAAGTACTGAATGATATTTTCATACTTCTGCTGTATGCAGTTAAACTGTTGGTATATATATGCTCAGGTCAATAGTGCTCAGGTTAGGTGCTCCACGGAGCAGTACAGTCATGCCCAAGTGTGTCTGTCCTATGAGGGTATGTTAGCACAGAAAAGAAGGCAATTTAATCAGATAGACTTGAATAACTAATAACTGTGACAAGAAGTCAACAAAAACAAACCTTCCTTCCCTTCCTGCCTTCCTTTCCTTCCTTGCCTGCCTGCCTGCCTGCCTGACTGCCTTCGTGTCTTCCTGCCTCTACCTTCATGCCTTCCTGCCTCTGCCTGCCTGACTGCCTGTCTGCCTGTCTGCCTGGTCAGCAAGGCTGGAGCTCTTCCAAGCACAGGCTGCTGTGCACAAGCAAGAACCCCCAGGGAAATGTAGTCAAGGGAAGAGCAGAGCTTGCTCCCACTCCAAGCTTGTGCTGGGCGATGGAGCCAGAGAGTGCCAGCTCACGAGTGGTGCCTTGGAGGTGTGAGAGCAGCAGACAAGAACTGAGCTGAAAGGGCCCAGGGGATCCCTGGCAAGGGGATGTGCTCAGTGCTGCAGAGGACAAGCAGCAAGTCCCAGGGGCCACCTGGGAGCCTAGAAAGCTTTCTCCACCCAGATGCAGGGCACACGGACCACTTGAGTGGAGCAGAAGCAGCAGTCTTTTGGCCACAATATCCCAAAGGTTCACTGTGTTCAGTGCTGCAGAGGAAGGCAAAAAAAAAAAAACCCGCAACACTCACAGGCACTCTGTGGGGAAAAAAAAGGCCTTCCCTCCAGCTGCAGGACACAAGGAGCCACCATCATGGTGCAGCAGAATGGACAAGAGGAGCCCTGACAAGTGGTCCTGCCCCGGCAGGTGGTCCTGCCTGATGCTGCACGGGAAGGCAAAAAGCCCCAGGGACCTCTACCTATCTGCCTCAGGGAAAAACTCTTTCCTGACCCATGTGAACAAGACCTGCTCCTGATCCACAGGCTGGTAATGCCTCCCAGGAGATCCCCAAGCTCCATTCTCCCTCAACCTGTAGCCACCTTAGAGGCTTCCAAGAGTAGCCAAAGGCCCCCAGCCTGATGGACCTTGTGGGAAAGAATCTTTCCTACACCTGGCAGGGCATCAGTGGCTGCTCCAAAGCACTGGGACCCCTGGAAACATCTTTGCATCCCAGCTGCTGTGCCTGGCTCCATGAGGGATGAGGATGGTGAGCTCTGCAGTGCTCCTCAAGAAGGCACTCTTATAGTCTGGCCACAGCTATCCAACTGAAAAGTGTTGCTACCCCTCCAATGAACTAACAAGCTGGTCCTGCCAGAAGCTGGCCTTGCAGCAGAGAACCTCCAGCAGCCTTGGCTAGTCACTGGTCTTCATCCCTCAGCCCCTATGAGTAACTCCAGCAGCTCAAGAAATTTGTCTCAGATGTCTTCAGTCTGTACCAGGCCATGTCTGACAGGGGACACTGGAGGCTTCTCCTTTTCATCTTCTGAGGCATTGTGACTGCTGCATTGCCAGGTGGTGGCATGGAATGGAGAGGCATGGAGTGGAATGCAATGCAATGCAGTGCAACAAAATGTAATTTATTGCAATACGAATCACTGGGGATGCTGGGCCCTGACTATACAGGATGTTTAAACAAAGAGTGAGTATGTCTAGAATCTGAAAGCAGCACAGACTGGAAACTCAGAATTATCAGGCTGTGGAAGAGTGAGTGAAAAGTCTGTCTGGAGAGATGACTATTTGCATATAGAGTTTAGTCCATCCTTTTACTTAGAATATATGATGCTACATGACTAGCGTGTGCAGTAAGTACTTTTCCAAGCTCAGTGAAAACTCGAGTTGTGTGCTACCTTTTTTTTTTTTGGTGACCTAAAAGGTGATACTCTTGTAAGAAACAGCTAAGAATCTTAACTACAGAGAATAGCCCATTTGACCTCATTTTAAACAAGAACATAACACAGTTCATGACATTGCAACATGGCATACATTCCTACATAAAAAGTTCTATTTGTCACTTCCCATTTAATTTGAAAATAACACTGATGTTTGGTCCTCAAGATAGTTTCTAGGTCCTCAAAGTCAATATTCCCTCAAACATAGCAGACTATGACATCTAAGTTCTGTTGAAAATAAGCCCAGTTATGACTTTGTTAATTTAAGAGTATCAGTGGAGTAAGTTTACCCGCAGAAATAGTTCTAAATATAATTAATGCATATAACCATAAATAGTATTAATGTGAAGCTGTTCTACAAATGATAAATGGTTGTTATGGTGATAGCATAAGGAAGTAAAAAATACTATGAAAGTTATTCAATAGCAATTCTAAATTTGCAAAACTCTCAAGAGAGTTAGGAAATTAAGATCTTAAAAAATTTATTCAAATCACCTACATATGTTTCATGTGCAAAATTATTTGCCATTTTAAACTATCAGAAAGACATTAACTTTAAGGGATCACTAGTATCATTCATAATTATTCAATAACTTTAAGTTGAAGCATATGTCATTTCCTTGACATGCTGTATTTATTTTAAAATGGTTAGCTTTTCAAAACTCTAATTATATGTATAAAGCATATGGAAGATATAATATGTGTAGAAATGGAGCATAAAGAGAAATATTCTCTAGCAATTTTGTGTAAAAAATTGAATATTTTATCTAAAAAATATAATCCCATTGGGTTGCAACCTAGGAGAGGGACAGTAATTTAGAACAGCATATAGTAATGGAACATGAAGAAAAACGAAAGGCAATGGCAACAAGGCAATCAATCACTGTTTTCTTTAGTAGTCCAGATGTTACAACAATAATTTTTCATTATAGTCTTTTACCTAGAGTGTGGCAAATGACCACAAAGTGATATTAAGTGTATAGCTTATTTTTGAGAGATCAATATTTGCTTTTTGATTGATTCAAATATTTTCGTTGTTCCTAAGAAGATATTTGCTTCTCTTTGAGACCCTGAACATAGATTGCAACCACTCTGAGGTTTAACTTTATTCTGACTTACACACACATAGAAACATAATTTAACATTTATTCCAGTGCAGATTCTTACTTATATAAAGTAGAGGTTGTAGAACGATGAGTTTAGTCTTTGCTCAGGTACTCTGTGACAGACAAATTGGCTGCATGGGCCTGGTTCTCTCTTGACATACCCCTAAGTGGCAATTAGTCTATGCCTTGTGTAACCTTAGCTGTACTGCATTGACAATGATAAACAATAGTAAAAGCTCTACTGGCTTCAGTGGAGCCACACCAGCTTAAACTGTGGTGCTGTGTTCCCAAACATTAATATAGTGATAGCTACCAAAAAAAGTAAATCCATAAATTTCACAATTATCTTTAGTGTTTTATATAAAAGAATACAATGAAATAAATTTTTCAAAGAGAACATTAGGCACTCTTAACCAACCTCACCAATTCTTTCGTGTTCATACATGTGCAAATAGGATCAGTATGTTTAGGAAACTGAGAATGAAATATTTTCACCTTCTCCCAGCCTACTCGCGTATGCACAACCTTCTTTAGACACTTAAGGCAAAAGACCTGTCACCCTACTGGGGACAGCTCTGATTCTGTCAGAACAGGAATTCCAGAAAGCAGTATCAAGGCCTAGTCTGGGATTCATACACATATCTTGAAAAGAATTGCAAAGCCTATCTCTTGAGCCATTGTACATTCTTTTGTCTTGAGTCTTTTACTTTGAATCTACCCTTTTCACCAACTTGTCTGATAGAGTTGGGGACTATTTGATTTTTAGGGACTAGTCTTATTTAGCATTTACAGGAGTGCACAAATCTTAAGAAAGTTTTTAAAACTAATAGATGAACTGTGTCTTTCCCAGAATATATAAGTATATCCAGAATGTTCAGTTTTACATTGAGGAGTACTTGAAAATTACTCATTTTCTTATAAGCCTGCTGCTAATTTTGAAAAAAATGGACTCCAGAACACCACCTATTATTCACTCTTTTGAATAAAAAAAAAAAAACAACCCTTGGACATTGGTTATTTGGTATAGCTCTTCAGCCCTTTATCTGTGAAGTCACAAATACTGCAAATGTCAGGGTGGCAGCTGCCGCAATTAATCTTTCAATTTGAGAACATTCAGCAAACGATGCAATGCTCAGATTGACTTTGATGATTTTGTTACATAAAAATAATAACAAAAAAAAAACATTATTTTAAGGTAGGAAAAAATTGGGTATTGCATCATCTGAGATGAGCCTGCACATGACAAGCTGCAGTCAGCTCTTAACAGTGGTGGGAAGACAGTGATAGCTTGTCATTGCAGTTTAGCTTCCCAGCCCCCTCTTTCTCCATGTCCTCACCATCTCTTTCTTCAGCAGCTACTGGAAACTAAGATATTTGTCTAACCTCCTCTTTCACAGGTGTTCTGCAGGAATATCTCCCCTGTTTAACCCTACAGGTGGACACCTTTTGCTACCCATGTAGCCTCATGTGTTCTATGCAACTGGGTAAGGGAAACAAGCTATTCCACAGTGATTTCTGTCCTGAAATGGCTGGCGTGTTCCTGGTACCCAGAACTGTGCCTCTGAGACAGTTCAGTATCTGTTTACTAGAAATGCTGTTCTTTCCTTACTTGAAGTCTCCTCTTACAAAAGATCAAAATCTGACAAAATAATCTGGAATAGCAAGCAACACTCATTTGCCAAAATCAGTATGTATGTCCCATCACATGCAAAGTCCTATATGTAGATATTCACAAGAACACTGACAATGTTGCTTGGGTTTTTTCCTTACCTTTTTGTCTCTAACTGAAATATCTGTCCTTAAATTCGTTGCTTTTCAAATTATACTATGTACCACAAGTCAAAAATAGCAAAACGTAAACTCAAGAACTAAACCACATAAACATGAATCTTGGACTTTTATTCAGATACCTAAAGTTTTCTAGATGAAATTGTACCCTTACTCCCACACATAAATTTTGAACTATCATGCAATATTTAGATCAACAATTTAAAAAAGCTTTCTTTTATTTTTTTTTTCCCTACTTGTACAATTCCCCTTCTTTATTGTGATTGACTCTTCTCTGAAGTAACTCTAGGCATTAAGTAAGCCGAGCACAGTTGGTGAATTGCACTAGAATTCATTCTTACTCTAAACTTGTCCCACAGACAAGTTATTTTTCCCATTGTTATCCCTATATACTTACAGAAAAATTTGTTTCCCTTTCAAATTTTGATCGATCAAAACTCAAATTTCCTTTCTTTTCTAGATATGACATACTAGTTATTCCTCCAATATTTGAGTAGTTTTTCCTTAAAGATGCTCAGTTTTGAATGACATTTTCCTTTTTAATTATATACTGGAAACATAATTCAAAGACCCATAAGATGCCTGCATCTTATCACTGCTTTTTAATGCTGGGTTCTTTTTTTATTTTTTTTTTTTCCAAAATACTTTGACAAGAGAGTCAGAACAAGTATTTATACACACCTAACTTTTCTCCCACCATGGAATAGCTTTCATGGCATTTCTCTAATGTAATCATTGAGTCTCTTATTTTTTACTGATATCTTTGTTTTATTTATAAAAACTTCTGGTAATCTTATTAATAGTGTCATACTTTATTTCTGTCTCTGTGACAAGATGTTGCATCTCAAACATGTTCCAGTCTGACTATTGTTCTTCTAGGTTTTTGCTGTTATTCCACAATATCTTTACAGAATACGTATTAATATTGCAAGCTCTTCCTTTCAGTTTTCCATGTGTGGCTTTTGGTTTTACTTTATTAAACTGCCTTTATCTTGACCCAGGGCTTTTTCCAATCTCATATTTCTTCCTCCCTCTCCCCCTAAGGAGGCGAGCGATAGTTCAGCTTGGTGGGCACCTGGCATCCAGCAATGGGCAGCTCACCACAACTGTTCAGGAGTCCACTACCTTAGACTTAATCTCAAATAAGATATTTGGTTGATTCCAGGCATGTACCTCTGGTACTGTCTTCCAAGAAACTGGGCCAATTGCTTTTGCATGACCCACCCATTAATGGAATGGACCCTTACCTCTTATGCTATCAGTCTTCTTCCTTCTCAGACTCCACTACCCAAAAATCTCACATTTCATCTTCCTGTTATCTCAAGAGTTGTCTGCCCTATTCTTATTAATAATCTGCCTTCATCTTTTTCTTCTCCCTTATCTTTTCCTTTGAACTAGTGTGAGTGAAAATAACCTTACAAAATTTCTCTGTACGAAACTCTCAAATAGATGAGAGTTCTGCAGTAATAAAGAATTACTTAATCATCCAAATGTTATTTGGCTGATGTTAAAAAATCGGCAGGAGAAGCTCACAACGTTAATTTTAATCTGTTATTTAAAAAGTCTTCAAAACAGTGCCTCTTATATAAAACCTGTTTCCACAAATCCCTTTGGCGTTTGGACACAGCATATATCTGAATATAACTGAACTTGTATTTAAAATGTAACAAATGTGATAGATATCTCTTGGGGAGGAGCAGCTGGACCTCTGGTTGTAAAAGTTTTGAGTACTTATTGCCTGAACTAAATGACCTAGCTTTACTAGCTCAAAGGCTAGATTAGCTTAAAAAATTATTTGTAGTCATTTGTAGTCCCACTATGGAGCAACTGAAAACTACACTAACTGTGGACTACTTGCATATTCACATTATGTTTTCTTTTATTATTTATCCTTGGTTAGTGCCATGGCCTGAGCAGGCTCAACTGAGTATGGTTTCCGAAGTATGTTTATTTTTTTCTAATCCAAAAAGATCATATATTACAACCTTTCTCCTAAGCTGTCTGGAAGAGTCTGCACTTAAATTTCTACCTTAGACACAGCTCCAAACCAAATCTGCTGATCCCAGATACTGAAGCAGATTAAGAAGTGGAGTCAGAAATGGGAAGAACCTATCAGGATATCTTGCAGCCATTATGTTCACACACGCATTCATTTGAGGAAAACGCCTGAAGCAGATAATTGCACAATATACATTTATAAAGTTCCTGTATGTAGCAGTAAATAGGCAGGATTTAAATTTAAAAGTGATTAAAGGATATACTTTGTTGCATATGCATAATTAACCTAGAGAGCTCAATTCTAAAAAAAAAAAAAAAAAATCACTGAAGCCTGAAAGATTAGCAGAATTTTAAAAAGGATTAAACATTTATATGAACAATGAGAGCATTCACAGTTGCATGGAATTAGCTTTATCTCTTAAAAAAAAAAAAAAACAAAACCAAACTGTTTAAAAAACACAAAACTATCTTATTTCAGGACATAAGACATCAGGTAGCCATCAGGTAGCCATCAGTAATAGGAAGGCATTTCATCTCTCAGGAAAGTTATTGCATAACTGTTTATGTCAGCTTCTTCGTGAGAATGTGGTTCTAGTCACTGGCTGCAGCAAGATGCTGGAATACACACAATTATTGCTGAATCAAGAACTGTATTTACCAGGCTCCTATTGACTTATGTTAATGACTGCACAGTTACTGTAGAGCAAAAATAAATGTTTTGCCATTCAATCTTTTTCTCAGGGAGACAAAGGTGGCACACAGGCATAGAAATGTTTTATAAGGAATTCCTGCTTCTTTTGCAGCAAAGAATTCTTTTGGATAGATGTTTCAGTGACTATTTAACGAGTGAGTGGCATAGAAACAAAATTATTGGCATGAACAAGTTAATGACCAATTAAGTACAAAAACAATACTAAATTACTTGCATTGGTGCCTAATTTAAAACTGTGATTGTAATCCAGGTAATGGAGCTCTGCTGGAAGTGTCCTTAGCAGTCCCCTAACAAAAAAAGTCATTACTAACTGGCCTGCTGCTTCATATAATTGCTGTGATAAGCCACTGCAAATGTAATTGGCTTTAGCTGAAAAACATTTCATCATACAGCAAGAACAACAGTTGTACTTTGATTTATGTATTTATATCAACATAAGGAAGATCATTAACACAGTTTCTAGATATTTTTATTAAGCCAGAAAGTGCAATGAAAAAGATCTTGAAGGATCTTAAAGAAAGAATATTATTTTCTTTAAATTGCATTCCTTTTGAACACTGAAATTATTTAAATAAGCACATTTAGTCTCTTAAAGACTAAAGGGATTTCAGATTAATATCTGTACTCTTTTGGCAGGTTTTGGTTTTTTGCTGTTTATAAGGAAACCTGAAAAACTTGTTATTCCTAAACAGATCATAGAATCATAGAATAGTTAGGGTTGGAAAGGATCTTAAGATCATCTAGTTCCAACCCCCCTGCCATAGGCAGGGATACCTCACACTAAACCATGTCACCCAAGGCTCTGTCCAAATTGTTCTTGAACACCGCCAGGGATGGAGCATTCACAAATTCCTTGAGAAACCCATTCCAGTGCCTCACTAGCTTAACCGTAAAGAATTTCCTCCTTGTGTCCAATATAAACTTCCCCTGTTCAAATTTGAACCCATTACCCCTTGTCCAATCACTACAGTCCCTAATGAATAGTCCCTCCTCACCATTCTTGTAGGCCCCCTTCAGATTACTGGAAGGTTGCTATGAGGTCTCCATGCAGCCTTCTCTTCTCCAGGCTGAACAGCCCCAGCTTTCTTAGCCTATCTTCAAATGGGAGGTGCTCCAGTCCCCTGATCATCCTGGTGGCCCTCCTCTGGACTTGCTCTAACAGTTCCATGTCCTTTTTCTGTTGAGGACACCAGAAATGCACACAATACTCCAGGTGAGCTCTGACAAGAGCAGAGTAGAAGGGCAGGATTAGCTCCTTTGACCTGCTGGTCACTCTTCTTTTGATGCATCTCAGGATACAGTTGGCTTTCTGAGCTGTGAGCACACACACTGGCAGCCCCTGTCAAGGTCCCTCTGGATGGCATTCATTCCCTCCAGCATACCAATCAAACCACAGAGCTTGGTATCATTGGCAAACTTGCTGAGGGCACACTCAATCCCACTGTCCATGTCACCGACAAATATGTTGAACAAGACCAGTCCCAACACTGATCCATGAGGGACACCACTCGTTACTGATCTCCAGCTGGACCTTGAGCCGTTGACCACAAATCTTTGCGTGCGGCCATTCAGACAGTTCTTTATCCACCAAGTGGTCCACCTATCAAATTGATGTCTCTCCAATTTAGAGACAAGGATGTCATGCGGGACAGTGTGAAATGCTTTGCACAATTCCAGGTAGATGACATCACTGTTTTACCCCTGTCCATCATTTCCGTAGCCACATCAAAAAACGCCACCAAATTGGTCGGGCTGGATTTTGCCTTAGTGAAGCCATGCTGGCTGCCACCAACGACCTTGATGTTTCTCATGTACCATAGCATACCTTGCAGGAGAATCTGCTCCAAAGGTTTTGCAGAGTCAGAGGTGAGACTTACTGGTCTGTAATTCTCCAGCTCATCTGTCTTCGCCCTCTTGAAAATGGAATTATATTTCCCTTTTTCCAGTCATTGCAAAGTTTACCTGACCACCATGATTTTTCAACTATGATGGCCAGTGACTTAGCAACTTCATTTGGCAGCTCCTTCAGGACCCACAGATGGATTTCATCAGGTCCCATGGACTTGTGTACATTCAGGTTCTTAAGATGGCCTTGAACCAGATTCTCTCATACAGTTGGCTTAAAGTCCTCATTCTCACAGTCCCTGTGCCTGCCTTCCAAGGCTTGGGTGGTGTTGTCAGAGCATTTGCCAGTGAAGACTGAGGCAAAGAAGTCATTAAGAGCCTCAACATTCTCCAAATCCTGTGTAGCCAGTTCTCATGTAGAATCCTTTCCTGCTGTCTTTCACATCACTAGCCATGTTTAGTTATAACTGGGCCTTGGTTTTCCTAACCTGGTCTCTAGCTTCACAGACAACATCTCTGTATTCTTCCCAGTCTGCCTGTCCTTGCTTCCACCTTTTCTGAGCTACTTTTTTCCCTCAAAGTTTCCTCAGCAGCTCCCTATCCATTGGGCACTCAGGCCCTCTAGGGCTCTATCCCATGGAACCTTACTAAGAAGGTTCTTGAAGAGGCCAAATTCTGATCTCCTGCAGTCCAGGGCAGTGAGCTTGCTTCATGCTCTTCCCACTGTCCTGAGGAATTTCTGATTCTGATTAAATACTTGTATTTCCTGTGCTTTCATGGATGTCGAAGGTGATCCTGCCCCTCTACTCTGCTCTCGTGAGACCTCACTTGGAGTATTGTGTGCAGTTCTGGTGTCCACAACAGAAAAAGATATGGAACTGTTGGAACAAGTCCAGAGAAGCTCCACAAGGATGATCAGGGGGCTGGAGCACCTTCCAGATGAAGACAGGCTGAGAAAGTTGAGGCTGTTTACCATGGAGAAGAGAAGGCTGTGTGGAAACCTCATAGCAGCCTTCCAGTATCTGGAGGGGGCCTATAGGGATGCTGGTGAGGGACTCTTCATTACAGACTGTAGTGACAGGACAGTGAGTAACGGATTAAAACTTAAGCATAGGAGGTTTAGATTGGATATAAGGAAGAAATCCTTTACCGTTAGGGTGGTGAGGCACTGGAATGGGTTCCCCAAGGAATTTGTGAATGCTCCATCCCTGGTGGTGTTCAAGGCCATGTTTAATGAAGCCTTGCATGGCATGCTTTATTGTGAGGTGTTCCTGCCCATGGCAGGGGGGTTGGAACTAGATGATCTTAAGGTCCTTTCCAACCCTAATTATTCTATGATTCTATGATTCTATATCCTGTATCATGCTCTATTCTCTTGCTCATGTAACTCAAACCAACAATAATTTTCAGTATTGATAGAAAAAGATCTTAAAAATACTTTGTGAATACTCAATGGAAAAAAAACATAAAACCCCAGATTTTTATTCTCTTGATTAAGATTCACAATTTTCATTCTTCTGACTCTTGTTCTAATTAACAGGTTTATCAGGGTGGCCTTCCTAGAAACATGAATTTTTATTTGAGTATCGCACATATCCATGACAAACTCATTTTAAAAATTGTGCACACTGGAAGCATGAATGACTGAAAGGACTGCAGTCATACAGTCATGAAATAAAATATCAAGTCATGTAACACATGTGTCCAATGAAATCTAATGTTTATTAAAGTTTATTTTTATGGTATTTATTTTTTAGGTGAGGGGGGAAATCTCGAAGAAAGTAACTGCACTCATTACATTTGCCTTCATTAACCTGACTCTGGTTTTATTGTTTATAGGAACAAATCTACAGTTTAAATTAGAATAGAATTATAGTTAGTTATAGTTAGAATAGTTAGGGTTGGAACATAGAATAGTTAGGGTTGGAAATATGGAATAGTTAGGGTTGGAAAAGACCTTAAGATCACCTAGTTCTAACCCCCCTGTCATGGGCAGGGACACCTCACACTAAACCATGTCACCCAAGGTTCTGTCCAACCTGGCCTTGAACACAAGCAGGGTGTTCAATTAAAACAAGTAAAATTAATAAATTACAATTTAAGAAAAAGACACGTTACTTAATATTGTATTTAAGCTGGTTGACAATTTTATTTCAAATCTTCATATATTTTGACAGGAAATTACTACTTTTATACATATATATATATATATCCTGTTGTTTTTATTTATATAAGTAAAATACTTTTGGAAGTCATTTTTTCCTAAGCAGTCTTTAACAACATTCTAACATTAATTTGAATCAAAAGTTCAGGAATCTTAGATTTTAATTTTTACTTTTTAGTCAGCTAAGGCTTTTGATAAAACTTTAGAGAATTTTTTTACTTGGAACTCATAAAGTTCTTCATAATAACCTGAAAGGTACATCTGGCCTAGTAATTCAGCCCAGTCTTGCAAACCCTTTCGAGCATGCTGACCTTTGGATATGAAAGAAGCTCCACTGACATTAACAGATTTTGGATCAAACTGTAAAAAGAGCAATCATCCAAAGTAGCACCTCTTGCCACCAGAGGACTGCATCTGTTCACTTCCTATATCATTAGTACAAAGAGCCAACCATTCATAAAGGTTACAATGTCTTTGTGAAGAAATTCAGAAGTTGCTGGTGCTGCCTTATAATCAGTGTGTCTTTGGAAACATTAAATCATAGAATCATATAATCAACTAGATCGGAAATCATTGACTAAGTTAAAAAATGGTCTGATCTAATGCTTCATCCCACATATAATGTAATGGCACTATTTGATATTTGTGTTCTTTTTTTGAACAGAGAAACAGCAGAAGATAGGGAATAAGTCTGATTGTATTAAGTAAAAAATATTGGTCTCCTTTATTAAGCAGCAAAGACACAGAAGAGGAGAACATGTCCTATTCCCTTTGCAAATAATATATTCTTTATATTAGAACATCTGTGTTTGAAATGCCATCTTTCTCTTGCTATGGATATGATTTCCTTAGAAACAGTAACTTCTTCATAATGCAAGGAAGTGTTTTTCCACTGAGCTGTTGTACTGGATCTGGCTGTGGTGGTGTCAGTTTTCTTCACAGAATCTCATCTGATGCTGTGAATTGGATTTGTGACTAAGTGTTGATAACACACTAGTGTTCTGGTTGTTGCTGGGTTGCACAGTGTCAGGGTGGTTTGTGTTGCTCTTATTATCTCTCTTACTATCCCATTGATGATGAAGGGGGCAAAGGAGGAGTAAGCAGCCATATGGGTGCTTAGCTGCTGGCTGGGGTCAACCCACCATAGTTGTGTACTTGATAAAATTGCAATTATTGTATAGAATCGCACATAAAAATTGTATAATATATAAAATTACATAAAAACTTGCAGCCAGTTCTCCAGCATAAATAGACTGAAATACTCTGAAGTTATCTAGGATGCTGTTGACATCTCAATAGGCTAATACCTTACGGGTTACATGATGGCATCTACTAGACATGCAGAGCTGGAAAAGCACTGTTTGATAGCATCCTTCATGAGAATAGGAAAGATCTCATCAACCTGTGGTCTCAATTTGCAGAACCATCATGTTTAAGAAGGGAGTATTGCAGTTTTCTAAAGTAACATTCAAAAAATATGATGTGAGCAGATAATCTCACTATATTGCTCTATTTTGAATCAGAACCACTGAATTAATTTGATCCTCAACCTATTCACCTGACTTTGTGGAACACATTTGCATATTTAGACATTAAATTGTTACTCGATGTAACTACAGGAGTTTTGATGAGTGTAGTATGTTATCTATAAACAGCATCAGAAAGAAGCTTCACCAAAAACCAGTATCACCCAAGAAAGCCGAACTTTTAATGTGCTGCTTAAGTTTTAAAACAGGTTAAAATATTGCGTTCTGTGGTACACCAAATCCATCTAGAAATTTGCCTTCTCAGTTTCATGCATCATTTAGGTACACAATGTCTTTAGCCACACAAATCTATGGTACCTAAAAATTGTTCCATAGACATGAGTTCTTTCTCATAATGTTATGCACCGCCTATAAGAAGCTACTACTACCCCTACAAAGCAAAGAGGAAAAATTCTGTCTATGCAAAGTCTGTACAATGCAAGTGCTCTGTCACTTGCTTAGTCTTGTTTTCCGTGTTCAGAAAATTTAGGAACTTACTGATCTGCATTATTTGTTACAGCATTTCTCAGTCCCTAGAGTGTTGTTTATTCTCTGCTTCATTACAAATTAAAATAATATGAGACTATTCCTGATTTAGGCTTTTATTGGGACAATAATGCTTTAGAGAATTCCAGCAGAATGCAATAAGGAACAGGAATACTAGGAAGAGAATTGGTCACTGAGAGCTGGACACACCCCTCTAACTGATGCATCAACCTAATGCATTGAATAGTGCAAAATATTCAATAGTAATAAGAAAAGAAACCCTGCTTCATACTGTTAATTTTTTTTTTTGCTACCTTTCAAAAGGTGATTTGGGTTTTGCTTACAAAATTTCAGCTCATTAATAAATTAGAAATTTATTTATAAGGTATGTCTTCAACAGATCTGAGATCAATGCAGGCTATCTATTGCAATATATGAAATAAATGCTCTTCTTTCAAGCTGAGGATTCTAGTCTTTATTTTCTATGATAAAGAATATATATATACCTTTGTTTTATATAATATATGTTTTAAATTAAATCATATTATTAAATTATAGAATCATATAATCAAATAGATCGGAAACCATTGACTAAGTTAAAAAATGGTCTGATCTAATGCTTCATCCCACATATAATGTAATGGCACTATTTGATATTTGTGTTCTTTTTTTGAACAGAGAAACCTATGTTTTACATATATATACCTATGTTTTACATAAGTAAAACATATATACCTATGTTTTACATAAGTAAAATAATTGGAAGAATATACCTATGTTTTACATAAGTAAAATAATTGGGAGAAGGTTCTTCATGGCTCTGTATGTGTGTGTGTGTTGGGAACATAGTTACCAAGAAGGTGATTACAGCTTCTGGTATATAAAACTTTAAGTGTTCCGCATTTGCATAAACTCGAACAATTTAGTTATTGCTTCACTTATTATTGTTAGCTGTGATTCTCCAGGGGATCACATTCTTACTGGGAATAACCAGAAGAAATCTCAGTCCATCTCCAACTTGCAAACAACCTCATGACATTACACAACAGGAAATTATATGTATGTTATCCTTAAGAAAATGAAAAGCTTCTAAGGGTGGGTGCTCAGTTAATAGAGTGTGCTAAACCAAACCTTGCTTTCAGTAAAATTGCTATGGCTTACAACAACAGAAAATCTGGTCTGCTGAATTCAGTTCCATTTAAAATTTTCCATTTGACTGAAATACACAATCACACTGTAAATACCATTTGTGCCTCAACTTTATGATTTTAATAATTCAAGTCCTACATTTTGAAATGAGCTTGCAAGGCTTTTTGTTTGTTTTTTTTTTTGGTGGGTTTTTTTTTCTTCGTTAGTATGGCACAAATCCCAAACACTGTAAACATATCTTTTATTCTTTCATTCCAGCTGATTCTATCTGAAATCTTTCTGTCATTTTCAAAGAATCCAGAGCAAACTGACACAAAAATCCTCCTTTAACTACCTTCAGAAAATAAGCTTCCCTCTCCACCCTTACCCTCTCCTCTTCATTCACAGGTTTAAAACATCAGGCTCAGTTGAGCTCAGATTTTGAGCAACTTTTTCTTTCCTTTTTACTAGACTTTTAAGAAAATCAATGTGTTATTTTCCCTGAATGCAAATTGCTATCACAAAGCTTTTTACTAGACTGAAAAAGTTCTGCATATTGCTCCAGTATTGGAGTTTCCACAAGAGAAGCCTGAAGCATTTCCAGTTTATATTCTCCCCTATGTTATCTAAGGGCCGTGCATTTTAGTATCCACGAATTCATTATTATACATTGTCGTTTTCAGCTCCCTGAGTCTGTGGAATTTTCAATCTCTCATTTTTAAAGTCAGATGAGAGGAAGCAAGGTTTCTACCTCATTATGCACCTACACACTTGCATAATCAGTCTTTCATCTAGAATCAGTCTCATAAAATTCTGAGGCTCTATCTTTTGCTACAGGTAGATTGAAATCCAATACTTTCAGATGGGCTTTTGGTAGAGTGTTTAACTTCTTACATCTGTTACTTTATTTCTCTTTATAAAGTACCATGAGACATCCCATATGAACAGAACTGTGTAAAAATTGCTGTTGTTCTTGAACTAGCATTAGGCTTCATGGGTGCCAAGCTGTGGTAACACATGGAGCTTTAACAGTTCAGTACCCAGAGTCAGATTTTTGTAAGGGAGGGTTCTAAATGATGTACAGTTACCACCTCCCTCAAAAGTGACTGGTTGCCCAAAAAAGGACTCATGTTAAAAAATCACATACATTCAGGAAATATTTTCCAGTTTTTAAACTTGTCTAGTCTAGTGATGAAATAGTGATAATTTCATATCATGAGCTTGAATCATGTAAAAGTCAGCTGCTTCTCTTTTAAGAATGTTGACTTTTTATGGCATCAACAGTGCATTGTTCTTTGTTTATACTATTTTTGCCAGTTCAGATAAGACAAAGCTCATACTAGCCTAAACGAAGAAGGATGAGATTAAAAGATCAGATTTATCTCCTTCTTACAGCATTCTTTTTTTTAAAAAATAATAATGTATTCTTGTACTACTGGCACAAGAACAATTTTTTTTTTATTAACTTATAGGTTCCTCAGGTCAGGCAACTCTTTTAGTACATGAGTAGATAGATTAGTTACAGTGAAACTGTAAGAACCTAAATGTCAGATTTATAATACCTTCTACAAATTATAAACTTAAAACCTGCACCTTAAAAACCAAAACCGAACAAACAAAATACTGAGCAGGTATCCATTGGAAATGCTTCTATTTAAAGCTTATGTTGTCCTTTTGACTACTCATGTCTGCAATGTACATGGACAACTTCCAAAATATTGCAGTTTAATGGTCTTTTTTTGACCTCTCCTGCTACAGTCTTCTTTACAATAAGTCAAGGGTCTGAAAAGATAGTGGACTAACGATTATTTTTCCAGTCTTAAGAAATCCTCCTGTTGTAGAGCTGAGCGCTCTGAAAAAATCTACTGCAATTTTACCACTGGTGTTCCATTTACCCCAGCTAGAACACTACTTCCACGGGACAAAATTGAAAGCAATTGAGATAATAATATGTAATCCATTAAAAGGAAAAATGTTAAATTAATTGAAGGCTTTTTTTTTTAAAAAAGTTTTTCACTAACTCTAATAAATTCCATAAACTCATAGGTTACTGCAGAGATTGCGGTGGTTTTCCCCTGAATTTGGGGCTGCATTGTGTGGGTTATTAGCCATCTGGCTGATTCTCTACAGCTGGGACCTAATCCAATATTATCAGAGTGTGTCAGGTAACACTGTGAATATTACAGTAACTGGTGTTATCTTAAGTCCTTTTTGCTGTCATAAATGACTGTGCAAAGTATTAAAACGTGTAAGTTTAAGACAGTACAAAATTGTTCTCTATACCTTCAAACCTTCTAAAGCTGACCATCATTATAACACATGTATGACCATACATATATTAATCTTTCCATACTGCTGATTTTTTTTTTTTTTAAACAGATGCATATTTGTCCTGTCTGTTCAGCAGCTTTTCAATAAATCCTTAAGTAAAGGTCTATCAGACACATCCTTTCTTCTATGCCAACTACTTGTTGAACTTAAACTTGATGGTATAATCACTGGTGTAACGTCCACTAATCATCCTTGAAGATTGTTTGGTCGTTCAACTGAAATTGGTAAAAAGATGTGGGATTTAAAAACACACACAGATAGTGCCTGCTTTCATAAGAACATGCAGAAATAATTTAGAAATCTAGCAGTTCAGATACCAAAGAAAGCAATTTTTTTTTTGTCTGAAATATAATTATTTTTGAACTGGAGAACCAAAACCTGAAATGTTAAGATTAGCAGGCAGTCGTTTATTTTCATATCCAGAGAACTGCCATACAGTTAAGGGAAAATATTGAATTGATGGTAGGAAGCATTTGTACCTGTTATACAGAACTCATGGCTATATGCATTTGTACATCACATTCACTGGCATAGATATATGCTTTTAACTCTAAACAGCTAAGTCCAAATACACTTTCCTTTTTTTCGCTGCCTGCAGACAATTATCTTGAGGGTTGGTCCTTCCCAATTTAAGATTGATTTTTTAGATAAGGTAGATAAATCACTCTCCAGATGTCCTATTTCCCGTTATTGATTACAATGGGAAGTGGTTGTCTCAGACTTGGAAGTCTGATTTTCAGATGCAGTAAGTCAATTGAAAGAAATTCAAGATAAGTTTTTCCAAAAAACTAATGAACTTATTCTTGTGCGAAAAAATAAAATTCTTATTTTGTCATATTCTCGTTATTATTGCACTTCTGCACGTTCATTAGGCCAGTGTCAAAGATAGACCAGCCTATGAACATTTGATTTTCCATTAGTGGGATACTTTTGGACACAAACACAGCATCCTGTCTCTGCATGTGATACTACATTAGGAAATTCAGGCATTATTTCTCCCTATATTATTTGTCTTTTCCTTCTTCATAATAGGTATTTCAACTGTCTTTAGGATGAAATTTTAAATCTCAATGTATCTTTTCAGTGTCTGAAGAAAGAAGAGTATTGTAATCTGTTTGAAAATGAGAACTGTTTCCATTCTGATTTGTATGGCTCATCTTATGAGGTTATGGAAATGTATCACATTTGGAAAAGTCTGTAAAACTGTAATAAAGAGAATTTTTAATATTTACATTTTAAGTTATATCAAGGGTACCCAGGGTAAAAGAGTAGATATGAAATCTAAGTAAATTAATTAAAGTTCCTTTAGGAAAATGATCTACATTTCCCTAGAGATATTTTATATTTTTAATACAAAACCATCCTGCAATTTTAAAATAAGAAACTTCAGCTTGATGGTAATTTAAAATTTAATAGCATATTTCGAGATTAAGTACTTTACTGAAAACAATGTTCAGTAACAAAATGCGTTACTAGGTTTGTCATTTCTTAACATGCAAAATCCTCACCTGGGATACATTTTCTCATCATTAAAGGAGAAATTAAGAAGTCAGTAATTGGCACTCTGAACTTCATTAGTGTATAGCTCACAAACAATCTACTTCTGTATCTTCAGTTCAGGAGACAATCACTGTAGAACAGTACCCACTTTTTAAGAGGGTTTTAAGTGAAAACATATACATTGTTGCAATAATATTCACCTCTCTATTTGCACACATTAGGTTGGCTCCCAAGATCATTTTCATCTGGTCACAGAGCAAAAACTCAGTTTTAGTAGAGACAGAAAATAAGGGCTTTGTTATCCTCCTGTATTCAAACTGCTATTGAGAATGAACATGCTTTGTCTTAAGGAGTCTTAATGATGACATACTAGGGACTATGCTAGCAATTTTGCAGTGTAGGTGACTGCATGAGAGTGCTCAGGCCATGCCCATTCTATTAGATTATCTGTTACAGAACTATCTCAAAATCACAAACTGCTTGGCTCACAATACATGGGTCAGATTATTACCCACAGCTACAAGGCTGAATAATGCAAGTCTAGTCATATAAGTTTTGATTAAGACAGAATTGACAAGTCTGCTAGGGTACTTATATGCAAATCTATTTTATCTATAATTAAAATTAATCTAAGAGTGCATTTACCCTAGTTCTTTATGCAGACAAAAGAAACTTTTTTTTTTCTGTTGTTGAGGGAAGTGTACATGTACCTAGGCTAAATCACTTTCTGAAGTCTGTTTGTTTAAAATCTAAACAAGTCCTTTTTCTAATTGTTGTGCCTCAAAATGACTAAGGTAAATGGAACAAATCTGGTCCCTGGTAGTCTTTTTTCTTCCTGAATCTTCTATTACTTTAACTGTTAAATAGCCCATAGTCTTACCTCAGCTTTTCTATTCTATAAATAGTGTAAGAAGAAAAAGAAATAAATTTAGGGAAGATGTAATTGTGTGCTGTAATTACATTTGTGTAGTTTCACCTACATTAAGTCTCTTCACGTGATTCAGAAATTCTTCTAATTTCTTGAAAATAATCAGGATGGAACTTTGACACTAATGAAGACAACTATTCTGCTTCAGTACAGTTTTCCTAGACGCTGCATGGAAAAGAACAGTGGAGATTTTAGTTCTCTAAAAATTTTGTATGGTGAGAAGTGTAAGAAAATATTTAGCTTATTCAGAAGCAGGTTTTAGAAACTGACAAAGATACTTATGGCAGTGATGGATGATGAATTCAGTAGAAACAAAAGATGGAATAAATTCAAAGACTGAAAACAAGTTAAGAAATTCACACAAGCTTTACAATGCCAGGTTTTTTTATAATAAGGTATATAAAACATTGCAATAACCTGCAAAGAAATATGGGAAAATACTTTCTGCTGGAAAAAGTATTTTCAAAAGTTTATGTTGTAACCTCAGTTTCTCTGGATAAGTTTACAGTAGCTGTCATGGATTGGGCCTGGTTGACTATTATGTTAGCCAGTGAACTATTAGGAAAAGGAAGTAGCCTAGTTTTAAGAATGGAGGGGCATCCCCAGCATGCACAATCTGGCAGTCACTGCAAAAGCTGTAAACACAAGGAAACTTTCCAGGGTGTTGGGTTTTAATTACCAGTGGTGGCAAGAAGCAGGTGTTAAACACTAAAGTAACTTGAACGTGTGCATCAGCTATCACTTTTTCTCTACCTAGTCTTACCAGTGATGGTATCCAGAGAATGGAGAAAGAGGCCTGGGGACCCCATGGCCCAGCTGCAAGACCGCACTCCATAGCAGAGAACTCAATTATGGTTCACCCAAACTTTCTTCCAGACTCTGTGACACACCTCCACTGGACAGGGAACTTCTAGAAGTGTGCATCTATCTATGATTAGAACGTCTTGGTTTCCAGGTGTCTGCACTGTCCATTGATGTCAGAAGTGAGATGATGATTACATGAATAGTGGATAGCTGTGGAAAGGGGAGCAAGAAAGAAAAACATTTGGTTCTTGGATAGGAGAATGAACAGGACCTCTTAACATAAAGTTTGCCCCTGCTTTAGTAGGAAATCAATTTCAGGATGTGTTCAACCTGTATATTTTAGCGTATGGTATTCCTGCCCATGGCAGGTGAATAGGAACTATCTGATCTTAAGGTCCTTTCCAACCCTAACTGTTCTATGATTCTATGATTCTAAGGGGAACAGGGAAAAATATGAAACCTTAGTGTGGGGTTACAGCTTTACATACAAGATTTTAGTAAAAAAATACAGGAACTATAGGAAAAGGATGATCCAGAAAATAAAGCAAGTGTGTTAGAAAATAGTAAAGACTTGTTAAAGAGAAACTCAGAGCTGCCCACCAAGACTGTGAAACAGAGCAGAAAAATGCAGAGAGGACAGTGATAGATCTGGCTTTCCTCAAAGTGGAAGTGGTTGTCAAATGAAAAGGGCTCTGTTCTCAATCTCTAAGGTCACTGCAGCCATGTGCTCCTGACTGGGACCTGTGCCATCAGGACAGAGGCATCTGATCTTCCATTTTCTCCTCTCCTTGAGCAAGGTGTTTGTTGGCTCTATAGAAAGGGGCATTCCCCATCACTGTCTTTAAATAACAAAGGTGTGATGTGTTTGTACCAGGAGCCAGCTGAGGCACATGACCAGGGTGACAGGACAAGGACAAGAACAATGCAGCCTAAGTAGCCACACTGGGATATTACCACCCACCCTTGCACCCTAGCAGGATTGTGAGAGCTGGGGGAAGCGATCATGTGCTTGCTGCAGTTCAGAAAAGTCACGTAATATGCAGAAGTGCATACATCTCTGATTAAATGACCTGGTATCCAAGTCTATTTAGTCTCCGTACTGTCATTTGGTCTTGAACCATGACAGTGGTAGGTAGCACGGGTGTGTGTCTTCTCCTTTCAACAGTGCTTTGTGGTGCTGTAGCAGAGCATGGCTATAAAACTCTCACCACTTTCTGCTTCCACTCATTACTAACATTTTTGTCTCTAGTTACAGATTAAAACCAAACCATTATGTTATTAACATGACTACCTTGTCTGAAATGCTGATGAAGCTGAATGGTCATTTTAGTCTCTTCCACCCTTTGGTCAAAGTCTTCCAGTGAGCTGAACTTTCTCAGATAAACATCAGCTTGAACTAGATCACTCCAGAAGCAAATGTCAGAAAGAAAACTCTCAAAGCACTATGAAAACAGATGTAAAATCTCAACCTAGACAGCTTGAACTGGGCACCCAGCATTTGTCTGCAGTCAGACAAGGTGAATCCATTTCAACATTCCTTGCTTATGTGCCTCCGCTGATTGCCTAAAAGTAGTTGGAAGGAACTTGAACCTTGATATCAGTGACCAGAAAAGAGTTACTTTCTCCAACCTAGTGCCTGAAAGATTATTCCCTCACCACAGAACTTTCCTCTCCTTATGTCTTTATTGTGAATTTAAAACAATGACAACCATAAAATTCTAACAAAAAATCCCAAGTAGCTCCTACTGCTGAACCCAAGACAAAAAACAAAGTTGAGGTTAGACCATGGGTTGGACTCAAATCTGTGGGGCCCATGGCTGGGAAGAGCAGTGGTGGATCTGGAGACTGGCACCCCTACAGTATCACTGAGGAAGGGACTCGGGGACCTGGGCTGAGCTGAAATGGGACTCCTGGGCCAATGGGCAGGGGTTGGGGGGAGGCCCAGTATGACGGCAGGACTAGTCAGCACCAGTGAGAAAGACTAAAGCATTTACGTTGAATCCTGACAATTTTCATTAAAGAAAGTTTTACTTGCAGAATAAATAAGGGATGTGTGCTGGGTTCAGCTGTAGCAGTAATTTTCCTCCTTCTTAGTAGATGGTGCAGTGTTATGTTTTCAGCTCTAGTCTGAGCACAACACTAATACCACACCGATGTTTTTAGCTGTTGCTATTCCAGGAGATATGTGGAATTTAGAAATCGCTTTCTTGAGAAAAATCAAACATTTTGCATGATCTTCATCTGATAAAACATGATATTTAGAAAAGCACTTTTCTGCCTCACAGTCAAAGCAAGGACATTCTCCCTAGAAGCTTTAAGGGAAACAGAAAACTACATAATCTCTGCCAGTAAATGGCACATCAGATGTTCTATAATGTTGGTTTCTTTAAAATGAAATATTTAATTTCTATTTGAAACTAAGTGAACCACACAAAATAATTTAATTGAAAACACATCAGACTAAAATATAGAATGGATTTTACCTGCAAGCAGCACACAATTCATTCTCTATTCCAAATTTTTCTCCAAAAAGAAACTAGTTATCACATTCTGTAGCCATGAAAACAATCTTGCTATTATTTTTTATTAATTCATGTCCTGGTTTCAGCTAGGATAGTTAATTTTCTTACTAATAGCTGGTGCAGTGCTGTGTTTTGGCTTTAATCTGAGAACAATACTGATAACACACCAATGTTTTAGTTGTTGCTACATAATGCTTACGCAGATCAATGATTTTTCAGTCTCATGCTCTGGCAGTGAGGAGTGGCATACAAAGCCAGGAGGAAGGAGAGACAGGATATCTGAGCCAAACCAGCCAAAGGGGTATTCCATATCACAGCACATCATGCCCAGTATAGAAACTGGGGAGAGTCACCCAGAAGGAACCGGCCATTGTTCAGGGTGGCCTAGGTTTCAGTCAGCAGGGGGTGACGAACTGTATTGAACATCACTTCTGTTTAGTGTGAGGTTTTTTCCTATTCCTCTTTAGTTTTACATCTCCCTCCTTGTTATTTCTGTTACCATTAGTAGTACTAATAGCATTTTATTGTACTTTAGTGATTAAACTGTTCTTATCTCAGCTTGTGGGTTTTGCATTCTTTCGATTCTCCTACCCATCCTGCCCAGGAAGGGAGAAAGAGGGGAGGTAAGCGAGTGGCTGCATGCTTCTGGTTACCAGCTGGTTTTAAACCACAACAGTCCTTTTAGGCACCCAACATATGGCATGAAGGGTTGAGATAATGACAGATTTGACCACATTGTGAGAGGGCATAAAAAAAATATATTCTCTATAAGCAATCATTGTACCAGTTTAATAGTTGCTGGCCACAATGTTGATTTATTTGCTCTCAGAGTTGTGCTTGATTGTTGTGCTCTCAGAGTTGTTGCAGACTTGATGATCTTAAAGGTCTTTTCCAGCCTAGTTAAGTCTATGATTCCATGATTTCATTATGCTACAATTCCATGCTTGGTCTCAGAGCTGCGTTATGTCACACCTTACTTGCAGCCTGTATTCACTCTTTTGGCATTTATTGACTTTGGGGCCTGGGCTGAGGTTCTTGTTTTGTTGTATTTTACGATAGTGGCTTGTGATATGACAGATTTGTTAGTCATGAAACTGATCTGGTATGTTTTCTCAGCATTGCTATTACCTTTATACTTTGGGAGCCACCTAAAGGGGGCTATTAATAGTTATACCTTTCTCTTTGTTTCCTTGAAAGGCCAACCTATAGAGGAGACATCCTCCCACATCTTACCAACTAGGTCTTTTTACAGCAGCTTTTGAGAATTGTAGAGATTTCTAGTACCCTTTGAATACCCTTGAAACCAATCTGTTTCGTTAGGAACCAGCATGCTGCTGCATATGGTTAAGGTCTTTGTTAAGGTTAAAAAACTATCTAATACCACCAAGACATCTCCCCTGAGCCTGGATGGTTGTGAGCGACAAGGTATGTAGGATAGGATGGACAAGTACCTAGACCAGTGTTTTGGAATTTCACACTGAAGAAATGTGGAATTCAGAAAATACTAGTGAAACATTTGGAAAAATTATGCTGTCATCTTGGCAATAACAGAGAAGTGCAAATCACCACAACATGCTGGGGCCTGATCCATGCCTACCAAGGCTTGCTTAACACTGTTCAGACCCTCAAGGGGAAAACAAGGTCTCCGGATCTGATGTCAGAGCCACAGATACTGCAGCTACTCCAACTACTCCAACTCCACCAATGAATACTGCAGCTACTCCAGCCCTGACAACAGACATTGCAGCAACTCCAACACTTGCAACAGACACTGCAGCTGAACCAGAGGACCAATCCATGCTGTTATCAGTTGCCCCATGTACAAAAGAAATGGACATGAAAGACAGCTCATGTAGTAAAAGGTGACAAAGCAGGGCACCACAAGAAACAGAGGAAAAGGCAGAACCAGAGGTAAACTCTTCATCCTTGTCCCTGAGTAAGCTGTGGGATATACAAAACGATTCCAGCTGTCACTCAGGTGAGCACATTATCATCTGGCTGCTCTGATGGTGGAATAATGGAGCTAGTAGGCTGGGCTTGGAAGGTAGGGAAGCCAAGCAGCTGGGATCACTTTCTAAGAAAGCAGGCATTGACAGGGCAGTTGGAAAAGGGACACAATTCCTCAGCATCTGGAGGTGACTCCTATCAGTCATAAGGGAAAGTTATCCCTTCAAGGAAGGTGTTGTGTATAACCCAGGGAAGTGGACAGCAATGGAAAGAGGTATCCAGTACCTGAGGGAATTTATCCGCTCATCTTAAAATGTGTTATAAAATAATCCACAGTGTAACTGAGTACAAGATCTTCCCTATCCCACTGGATGACAGCCAAGCTTGTAAGACCTTAAAACTCAGTGCACAGATTTCTCATCTGTAGGATAAATAGTTAAGAACATGTGAATTTTGAACTATGCCTTAAGGTATCTAAAAGTTACAGCTTCAAGCACTTCTGAGATATTTTACTAACAGATGCTATTGATTAGTATCATCTCAGAATGTTTTATGTCTTCCAAGACTGTTTTTGGAAAAAAAAAAAACAGCCCAAAGCGAAACAAACACCAAAACCAAACCCAAACAACCAAACAATCAAACAGAAAAGTCCTCACCCACGTAAAAAAGGCTTCTGGCATTTATCCTTCAGTCTGCCAGTAAATCTTCAATCAGTCATTAGGAAATTCAAGGCCCTTCTAAGGTGTGGTTACTCTCACTCTAAAATAGAATCTGAAACATGGCAGATTAATGGCTCTTTGATGGTGCTTATTTCTCCTCTTTAAAAGAACAGCTGATGGTGACCTTGACAGTAAACTTTAGACCTCTACAGTGAATTTAATCCTACTCAAGGAAATTGATTCTTTTTCTGATAAGACACACAATCATGTCTGTGCCACATTTATCCTTTTTGGTGAAACAACATAGACTTAAATGCTGAGGCAAGAAATGAGACCAGCAATCAGACATTCAAACCTCCATTTTACATATTATAGGTAGTAGAGCACTGACAATAGGAAAAGGTAAGGTTGACATGGAGCAATAGAGTTGCTCTGCAATCCTTCTGTGGATTGGTTTTGAGATTTATGGGATCATGCAAAGAACAAAATATATGTAACATCATATTAACCAGTAATGAGAGCATCCACTTGAAAAGGGATCTGTCATCTGTTCCATGTAGAGCTCAAGCTTAAATTAAATATTTAGTGTATAGAGTCCACACAGATATTAGAGTATGCTATCTACCTTAAGATATTTACCCACCATAGCCTTTATACTAATTTTTATGGTTGTAGTAGGTTTTCTTGATCACCTATATTTTCCTAGCACCACTTTTAAGGTTGGACTGTATCACTGTAAAATGTGATAGTATATACCTCAGAACACTTGTTTTTAGCATAAAACATTTTATTTTAGCATGGGTTACACAGGAAGTAAATATAGGCATCTTCCCAATTAATCCCAAACCAAAGTTTTCACTTTCTCTAACTATCTCATATATCCTGCAGCTCATCATTAAGGACCCGATTGTTTACCTGGTCTCTCTTGGCTTTCTCATGGAAAACTGTTCTTTCTCTGAATCTTCTCTGCCAAATTTCTTTTCTATTGCCAGAAGTCCTTCAGCATTGCTAACTTATGCACATGCCATTTGGCACTCAGCAAGATCTATCAAAATTTCCAGTTTATTGGATGCCATCTATTCTCCACTTGGCTCCTTCTCCACAAATAATACTATGCTTCCATTTATAATCCTACAGTTACAATGCAGAAAAAGCTGACAAGAGCTTATGAGAAAAGAAAGGGAATAGCTGAGAGGAAAGACAATAAATAGCCACGTTGTGTACTTTTCTGCTACTCTTCATCTCTCCTCCCAGGCTTCCTTTACTGCTTAGTCAAGTTTTTCATGTCCCTGTTTTCTATTTTATAGGGTCTGGGTTACTTTACTACTTTAATGATTGGCAGGTTGAGGCAGGGTTAAGTGTATTTTCTTCAAATAATACAGTATCTTCAACTTTCTAATGGGCATGAATAAAAGGCCAATTAAGCATCCAACGTGTTTGACCTCTTCCAAGTCAGGAACATATGTACTCCAGGTAAGCATACACTCACTAGACTTCCAAACCTGCCAAAGTCTTATACACAAGCCAATGTGTATATTAGTGTCCCTATATGAAACTTGGTATCTTACTTATATATTAGCATATGGTTTCAGTTTCTACCATATCAATTAAGAGCAAACTTCTTTTAGTATCCCTAGCAAAGATACAGCCAACAGGGTCAATGATTTTTTATGTTCTGATGAAATACATATTCATCTTCACAAACAGGACTTTATTATTAGAATCAAAGGCTAATCGGCTCATAATCTATTTTTAAGTTAAGCCACAATAAGTAGCCTTTCAAATTGAAGGAAGTCCATGAATAATGGCTTGTCATCTAGCAGAAGCCAATAGTTATGTACTCAGGAATGACCTTAGTATGTTAATCCATTTTCAAGGAAAGCTGAACAGTCACCTATCTGGGCTCCCTTCAAGGCTGACCCATTTAATTTTCTGCCTGGGAGACATCTCAGTGTTCTGCCTTCTATTCCAGACTAAAGTGAATAGTTACTTGCCTGGGAGGCACTCTACCAAGTTTGATGAATTACCTCACAGGCTGACCCAAACCTATGCCTGTCTGGAAAGCACTGTCTTTCTATTGACCTAATTATTAAGCAGACTGTAACAGTTACATATCCTACGATGTGTAAAGAACATTACATCTGAAAATGACTGTAGCTTTTGATTAATAATTCATATTTAAAGTCATCTTGATTTTTGAGAAGTGGCAATGACTTTTCCTTTAGAAAAATATTACAATCTTCACTTAACCATTGCAAATCATAGCTCTTTTTTTTATTATTTTACTTGCTCATATTAATGTTCTTCATGCTGCAAAATGTAAAAGAACAGTCATTTATATTTCAGATTTTCAAGGTCATTGTGAACATTAATTTATGATCATAACCACCTATGTAATCTGCACTTAAAAGATGTCACAAATGCAAAATAGTAGTGTTAGCATTTCTTAAATCCATTCTGGAGTTCACTAAGCTCTTAAAACTGAGCCATTGATCTAACAGTTTAAATTTCTAGTTGAACATTGACAATGACTACAGAAGAATACACAGGTGAATTTGGTAATGGAAAAGTAAGGTTTAAGAGCAAATTATGTAATAAATAAAAAAGGTTAAAATCAGGACAAGTAATGCATTATCTGGGTAGTAAAACTGAAGGAAGACTAGAGAATATGAACAAAATTAGCACAGGAAAATTGTGAGTTCAGAAATTCTCAGAAAGAATAAATCAACATTAAAAAGCAATAGTCAATCCCTTAAGAAATGTTATCTCCACTGTTATCAGAGTGGGATAAATATATTTCTTCTGCACAACTTTTCAGAAGAAATAACAGCAGAGAAATAAATCATAAGAAATAGAAAAAGATTGTTAAAAACAACTTCTACATTATCAATAAAACATTATTTATGTTGCAGTGGTGACCTCAGCTACTTCACACAGAACCTGGATGCCCCTCCCAAGACAATAAGGGATTTTTTTTCTTTGAGCATATTTGGAGCTCTCTATTATTACAGATTTGTGTCAGAGGAATTTTTACAGTGAATGAAAAATACTAAAATAAAGCAGTCCAACCAGTTAACATGTGTATTGATATTTTTATGGGGTTTGACTCATCTGATCTCCCTCTTGTAGTTCTAAGAGATATCTGCCTAGCTATTTTCTTCAGCTTTCCATTTAGGAAGAGTACGATTTTGAATTAAAAGTGTCTAAGCGATATAATTTCTATGTACACATTCATCAGAAAGTGTAGTAGAGGGATTTAGATGCACAATAACATAGTTAACCTTCACAGTAAATAATATTTTCAAGGTTATGGACATGAACATCATTATGGAACACAACAGCAGCTCAAAAACTGGCTCTGAAATCAGAGAATAGAGGAGGTCTAAGTCACAGAAGACAGACTAGGACAGCTGACTGAATTGCTGCCTGTATATCTGGAATCCATAAATGGGATACCCTCTGCACTATGGACGCAGCCTCGAGGAAAACTGCTCCATCCACTTTCTGCATAATATGACTTCACTCAAAGAGTGCTCAGTAATCATTGCCACAGAACCTAGATGTAAAAGCTATCCAAACAATTGACTTCTCTCCCCTGGCTGCCAACTAGACTTCCCTTTTTCTATATTCTGACTCTGGCTTTCATGTCATGGGAAGCTGCTGGTGATTTCTGCAACTTTTACATGCCACCTTCAACTGTGTAACTAAATCACATTTTTGGATACAGATTAGTATTTCTTTCTAATCATTCCTATATTGCCAGATGTGGTAAATATCCTGCTTCTCTGCTTAAAGTAATAATTAGAGCAACTTAGACGTTGGGCATAATGATTTATTCTTACTACTATTGCTAGTACTCTTACCATGAGAATTATTTAAATTGTACCAGTGGTTTTATCAGCTTCCAGAATATCAAATGAAATAAATGAAACAACCTGAACTCAGTTCAGAGGTAAACCAATTTGATTCTTTTGCTGTTTAACAAAGTCTTAGAGAAAAAAAAAAAAAAAAACAACATAATGTTCAAGGACCTCTTTTTTTTTTGTTGTTGTCTATAGAATCAAATACCTAAAGGTGGAGATCTCGGTTTTCTAATTCTGTTTTCTCAGAACTGCTGAATAATTGGAATTTCCATCCCACAAAATTCCTCCTATTTAATAGCCATCATCTTACTTTGAGTCAGAATATATGTCTGAAAATGTAGCTGTTCTGCTGGAAGGGATATTTTCAGAAATAATTAAACTTGCTACTCCCCCATTCTGTTACTGTGGAACACCAATCTGAAGGTTATTTATCTTTTTTTTCTTTTTTATTTTTTTTTCCCTTTAAGCATTAAAAAAAAGATAAAAATTAACATTAAAAATTATTTTTAATATTTCAATGTTACAGTTTTTCAGAAAACATATTTAAACAAAGAAGTATATTCCATAAACTAAACAATCTCTTATTCTTTAAATTAAATGTTTTTGTTAGCTGTGTGTAATGGATCTTGTGCTCGTTTTTTTTTTTTTTATGTCCTCCAATTGAAAATAAGTTGGAAAGGATAATAACAGTGAATTTTGCAACTTGGCACATGTTTTTGTGTTCAAAAACACCTTCAGGATTGTGGGTTTTTTTTATACTATATTTGAAAGAAATAAGATAAATGCATAAGGAAATGATAGAATAAATTTAAGAAAAATTAAATAAAAAAACAAAACAAAACAATCCACCTGTGAATGTTCAAGTCAACTTGAAAGACTTGTGTTAAAAATGAGATTCTTTTAAGATGAGGCTAAAAAGTGAAAACCCTTTAAGAGTTAAGAAAAAAATCAGCTTCACCTTGTTCTTGAAAGCCCTAAGGGCTGTACTTACAATATGTCACCCTATCACTCATGTTTGAAGTGCTTTACTACTTAATCATGTAATAGTCTCAGCTTGAACAATATCTGAAAGAATGAAGAAACTCTGTCTTCTTCAAATCTCACTACAGAACTGTGTGCGATAAAGTAGAAGGATTGGTCAATATGTTTTTGCTTTATTTCTGCTTCTTAAAATTCTGTAAAACTTACTGCACAATTCTGAAAGTAGTAGTGAGAGAAGTCTCCTCCACCAGGATTTCTCTCAGCCCACTTTTAAACATGATCCATAATTTGATCAAATGCTCTTGGGCACTATTAAATAGTAATAATGAACTTCACCTAAAGCCCTTAGTAATTTTGTTCCACATTTCCTTCTCTAATTATCCACTATTCCCTATTTATTATTGCTTCATTCCCTGCCTTGAGGCCTTCTAAAAATACTAAGAATGATAAATTAAACAATACATTTTGGCACCAAGTTAACCAGTGGGGAGGGTTATAATTTAATGGGTTGTCTTCTGAATTAATTATTTCTGAATTATTTAATTGCAGCTTCTAAACAAAACTTCTTGCTTTTCAGTAAGTGTGACACTGAAAATCAAAGTATTTTCTTATAGTCTCTAGCAAAAGGTAAAGCAAAAGATTAAAAACATACATGTCTAAATTCACAATGTATCTCCATCCAGCTCAATAGAAACCTTCCATTTGAATTTGTATTTATTTTTTGCTAATGAGCAGTATCTCCTCCCAAGAGCCATAACAGTATTTTTAGCGTATTCTCACAAGTGTAATCACCAGGTAAGTGGCACTCTGGAGCTAATGTCTTTTTTTTCCCCCTATCTTTATTTTCAAGTAAAAATAGTCATTGGCTTTTACATAATGTCCTTATGCTTTTCATTCGAAATTGATTTTAAATAATGCTCTTATCTTTTTTTTTTTAATGTTAGAACTCTCTATTTATTTGTTCTTTTCCAGCTTTATTATTCAGTCTTGATATAACCTCACTTGTTCTTATTTTCTAAAATAAATGTTTTAATTATTTTGAAGAACTTTTAGAGGAATGCTAAGTAGAGGGTGGCATTAGTGTGGTTTGTCTAACCAAGTTCATATGGATTAACCCGTACAAAAATTTTGCTGAGATGCAGCACAGAAAATAAGTCTGCATCAAGACCCATATTTTAAACATGCTTTTTTTTTTATTGATGCTGAAAATTCTTGCCATAGAAATAATTAAACATGCTATGGGGCTTATCACTTCTCTGGGATCAACAAAAAAAAAAAAAGTGAAAATCAGGTCATATGAGCCATTTAGTATTATGCCTTGCATTTTGCAGGAGTATGTTCTTTACTAACTAAAGGAAATAATTTAATTGCTGCACTTTTTAGGCATGTGGAAACTGAGTTTTATTTTTTATCCTACTAATTAATTCTCTGATACATCATGGTGTTCTTAATTTTTGATGGCTTTATACTTTTGTTTCAGACTCTTTGCTTTGCTGTTCTTTTTGGTCTTGTGTCTATAAGGTGCCAGAGCAATATTCCATTATTTATCATCCTAACAAAACATGTTGCAGAGAAGAAAAGGAAAACGCATTTCAGTTGCCCAGAAACTACAGGTCTTCTTGATGTAAATTCGTTGCCTCCTGAGTAACCACAATAGATAAGAGTATTTTCTAAGAAAACATGTCTTGCTTTCATCACTTGAATAGAAATTTACCAAAGCTTTAATGGTATATAGTTTTTTAACATTTATTAGGCAAGATTCTTCCTTCAAATCCACCATATAATTAATGGTGTTTCTTCAAAGTAACCTAGTTCATATCTCCAGACTTATATAGGTTTATCTCTTTGAATTAAGAAGGCAAAGTTTATGTAACATGTTCCATAACAGATAAAGAAAACAAAAAGCCCCACAAAAAGTGTGTCAGAATATATATGACCAAATATGGCCTCTTACAATTTTATTTTTTTCCTCATCACTTGCAGAACCATGTTTCCTTCCTTTTCATTTACCAGGATACTCCCTCCAAATACATATATGGCTTGTGCTGGTGCTCCAACCATTCTCTCACTTACTGGAAAGGAGGCAGAGAAAGAGTTCTCCTTAATCTTGCTCTAGCAGTTCTATTCCAGCCTACTCTGAATTTCAGTCTGAATTCCTTAGAAGAGTGTTGGTCCATGAAGGATGGACAAAAGGTTAACAACTTTCTGCCACTAGAAAAATGTCCAAGTGTTTGTGCTGCTACCAGGGACAACCCTCATAGTACACAGCATTCTTGAGTCTCAGGGATAAGATAGAGGTGTTATGGTACGGGGATAAATATTACATGCTTTCTGGCTAGGCATCAATGAAGGCTAGATATTTATGTTGCCTCAATTTCTGATTTTTAGATCAAGAAAAAAATATCTATTAACTGTCCACGTCCTGTTGGAAAAAACATTCTGGAGAGTAGGGCAATGGAAGCAGTAAAAGGGATACCTCAAACTGGGATCTTTTGGCACATGATAAGTTTAGGAAAACTTTGAGTGTATTTTTTTGACATAGAGGAACATCCAAGGCTTAGCAATTATTAAAAGAAGGAATTTATTCTAAGTACCCAGATATGACTGAGTAACATTCTGCTATTCATAAACTCATAGACTGAAAAGAAGTGGAAGAAATTATCTGCCTTTTGAAACTGCAGAGGGTAAATTTGCTTTTATTTAATTTGACTCATTATGACACCTCTAGTTCTGTTTAAAGAATTGTTCTGTTCTTGTATATTATTTTCTGTTTCAAGCATATCACTGATCTAAAGCCTGGAAGCAAATGGGAAGACTGGCTTGCTGGAACAACTTCATAATTAACCATTTTCCTGTGTGTCTCTGATCTCTATGAGCCACCTAAAGGGAATGGGTTGATGAGTATGTTTTCTTTTGTTGTTAGACTTGATCATCCAGAACATAATTACTGATAACGTTTCTCTAAATTGCAGATCTTCCAAGTCCAGCTGATTAAATTTAGATATAATGGCCTCAATGTCTTTAATAAACCTTCTTAATACATCTTCCTTAACTCAAAGTCTGGAAGCTCTTAGTCATATCTGTATTATGTGTAGTTGATTTAGCTTTCTTTTAGTCATGTTTTTTATAAATACTTTGTACATATCAGGCAATGAAGTAGCTTGCTTGATGGAAGCATGCAGTCATATATACTTACAATGGCATGCAATCGTGACTCTAGCCAGTGAAAGTATCTCATTTTCTGGAGATTGATAAAATTAGATTACAAGAATTTTTCTGGATAAGGTTAATATCTTAAACAGTATAGAAAATAAAGGTCAAGCAGGAAAAATTGTTTTAAACAACCATACTAAAAAAAGGGGGGGATTATAATAATTTGTATACTGCTATTTCACCTTTTTGCATTAGAAAAAAAAAGTGGGAAAAATGTTGCAAGCATACTTATCCATTTACTAATAATTTGGGTAAACACATATGCACAAGCATATGTTTCTTAGAAAAAAAAATCCTGTTTCACATCTGAAAGTAATGAACATGAAAATCCTCAAGTTTTCAATGTTATGCGAAGTCCAAAATGGCCATGTAATTTTTGAACATGAAAACATAATTTGTTTTTAAATGACAGCACAGAAGACTCACCACGTGGCATTTACAGATAGCTATGCCTGAGTAGCTCTGTTAATTTTGGAAAGATATTTATAATTGTCTTATGTTAATAGTTTTGAAATAGTATCCATAAAAATACTGGATACCTTTTATTTATTTTATAAATATCATAACTATTTTTGTTTGAGTAATTTATCATTTCATATTAAATTGATCTAGGGTTCATATATGTAAAAAGAAAATATTTTCAGTGTATTTTATTTCCTTTTAAGAAGCTTTGCATCTGTATGCAAAACCACTTCCTGTTTCTTCAACAAAAACCATAGTGATTCTGATTAATTCTCTAAATATTTTTTTTTGAGCTATGTTTTGATGCAGTATGTTTCACACTGATTTAAGAGAGTACAAGTACTGTGTATTTGGTTTTGCTAACGTTCTAAGCTAGAAAATGGGCTAATGTTGTTAAAATATATGTGTGGGGTTTTTTTCTTTCACAGAAGAGAATGAGAAAGAACTGCCATTCATAACTGAGTTTTGGAATAAAGATTAGAGTAATTCCAGTAGTCAGTGTAATCAGTATTCGAAAAACAAATCTTTCTTAGAGCTTGCACATGATTTTATCACTACCTTTTTCAGCATGTTCGACTTTTTTTCTTTAATTTCATTGCAATATTCATGAGCTGAAGCCTGCTACATTTTCTGTTCTATTTCTGCATTTTTCATTATCCCACTGTCATGTACCTGACATCCTCATGGAAATGTACAAAGTGACCTTTTCTATTCACAGTTATTCAGAGGTAAGTACTGTAGCTGTTTAGGGGTGAGTACAAAACCTGAAGTAGCATTTGTAGTCTCAATGTGGATTTTTCAGCTAAAACACCATGATGACATATATGTACTCTTTCTATTGAGCTTCCTATTCCTTTTCTAAAAAAATAGTATTAAAGATCTTTTATAATTTTAAATATCTTTATGTTCAAGTTCTTGGACAAATATGAAAAACATTTTCAGGAATTAGTTGGAATTTTAAGTTATATTTTTGTGTATTGATAGATGTTAAATCATTTGGCCATTTTTTCAGAACACTATCAGTTTGAAGTATCATATGCACAAATTTAAATGTTTATAGACAAGTGTTAGCGAATTGCTCTTCCACTGAGAAAGTCAGCGCCAGATCTTGAAACATTTTCTGGCTTTGCTATCATGACAGAGCTAAAGAAGAATTCTTATTATAATGGCTGTTATTCCTGAAATGTAAAATCTACACATTTTAAAGAATGGTGGCATTCAGATATCTACCCAGAAGTTCCTGGAAAAGAATGTGCACTCAAGTCCCATAAAGTGCATGTATATGAAGTGATTTTAACATAACTGTGTAGTGAATTTCATGTTCTAGAATGTCCCAGACTCGCTGTCTGTCTGTAGACCTTAAGCATAAAGTGGGCGACTAATGCACATGACAAAAGAGTTTGGTTCTTACACAAAAGCTACTGCAAAAGATAGTAGATATGCTCCTCATAGATTATCCTTATCCCAAATATTTATATTTTGTTCACTATCTGTGTTAATAGAAAGCAAATACTCTAATTCAATTTTTTTGCACAGAAACCCTTGTACTTTTTTATGAATAGGGAATAGAAAAGATGCTCTGCTAGGAAATAGAATCAAATTCCAAATGCTTGGAACTGTTCTTAGAGATATGTTTCTTTTAGAACAACATATGAAACAGGAGACAAGGACCAAATTTGCTTTCTGTCTATACTTTCTAGCTTGTAAGGAAACATCCTTCAATTCTAAGACCGTCATTGACTGAGGTATTGAAAGGTCCTGAAATTTCTTAAAACTTGGAGATGATAAGCTTCTCACAGCACTACACAAAACACAGTTGAGGTATAGTGAAAAACCAAAGTTAAATCATTACTTTGACCTCCTTTCTGCCATAAGGACCTTGGGAAGTCAAATCTAGTCTCTGAAGTTTAATTTCTTCATCAGTAAATTGGAATGAGTTCTAGTTCTTCCTTGGCAAAGAGTTTTTTGTTCCCTGGCTGAAAAAGAAACAACAGCCACTAATTAGGTATTATGGAAATATTAAAGTGTTTAATAGCAAGTACTCCTACATGTACTAGACAGACAGATAGTTCTCTTGTACTTTATTTATTTGTAAAAAAGATATTGTGTTACAATTTCTAGAATCAGCAGGTGACTCTGTTACTGACATGTTTCTAACTTAACTGTATGATTTGAAAGCATCTTTTTTATTTAGTGTTTTTACCCTGAGGGAGGTAGAGAAAAAAAACGATAGAACAAGACTGACTTTAAGTCACTGAGGACTCTCAGAGAGCCAGATCTCTTGCAGGCTCTGCTGTGGGAAAGACCACAGTGGTATTTTTTTATCTCTTCTTTCAAGACACCAGGCTATTAATACTAATGTTAAGTGGCAACAATGAGCAAGAGATGGGGTACATGCGTATAATAAGCAATAACAAAATGTGCTCGTTAGCTCTGATTTCCATCTTTTACAGAATAACTAAGTCTAATACATAAGCAATTAGTTTTATTTAAGAAGGTGTACATGCATATTTTAGTGCATTGATTCAAAATCCTTGAGCTTTTCCTAAACCAGATAACGTTTTTTTCATCAGGAATGTATAGTGTTTTGAAACTGGAAAACCACACAATTTCTCTTTCAGAGAAAATCTAATCAGCAATGCAACAACAATATACTACAAAAATTCCCAAAAAAAACCTGCAAAAAACCCATATGCTTAAAATTTCAGCATGTTACATAATGATAGTTATGGATAGCAGGCTAGGTGAAAGGACAAGATGTTATTTTATCATTAAAAGTATGACACACAAAGAAGCACTAATATAAATAATAAAAACAATAATGTCCAGAATTTGGGTTTTTTTTCTGAATTTCCATCTTTTTCTTTTTTTACTTTTTTTCCACTACAAATTATTAGAAGACTTTAAGCAAAATATTTACAGTAAACTTACAATAGTTTAGGTTGGAAGGTCATCTTGTCTTTCTTTCATGTGTTTCTCCTGCCTTTTCATTATCTTTGTAACCCTCTTAGAAACCTCCAGTCTATCTCTCTCCTGTATTGAGGAGCCTCAAACTGGAAACAGTACTTCAGGTGCAATCTCAGAAGTGCTAGAGGAGAGCAACTGCTTCATTTTGCCTGCTGTCTATACTCTTAATGCAGACCAGCCTCCCTGAAATTCTCACTGCTGATCCATTTTCAGCTTCTTGACAACCAGGGCCACCACCAGATCCTTTCATATAAAGCAACACTTCTATATTGTGGCATGGTGTAACTGCACCCTAAGCACAGGAGTTTGTGTTTGTATCAATTGAACTTAATGAAGTCTTTGTCAGCCTGTTCCTCCAGCTCATAGAAGTCTCTCTGACAGTGTACTAATTAGTCCTCAAATTTGCTTTCTTCTACAGACGCAGAAATGCGTATGCTTTGCCACTACCTAGGTCACTGACAAAGATCTCAAATTTTATCAACCTTAGTATAAATCACAAAGGAATGTCACTCAAAAAGATGCTTTTGAACTGTTGACTGCTTTCAAGCAAGTTTTTCATCAATCCAGTCAGTCTTACCTATCTTGTTCTCCAACTTTACGGGTCATTTCTCTGCAGTTATGCTACAGGGGCACTTCAGGTGCATTTCATTGTACACTTTGTTAACATGGTCCTTGACTTGATATTTTACGACTGTTAAATTATACTTCATTTATTTAGGCACAGGAGGCCTGACAGCAGACATTGCAAGTATAAACTGACACAAATGAGAAAATTAGTATCTCTGCTTTTCAATTCTCAATCATCAGCAAGTCAATTGCCTCAGTAATAGCAAGCCTATGTCACCTCTGATTTCTGTTCTTGATACCAACATGCTTACAGAAGGACTTCCTGTTGCCTTTCACATCCCCTAGTTTCAACTACAACTTTAGTTTGCCTAATTGCATAATTCCATCTGTGCGTTTCATGTAACATTTCTATATTCCTCCTGGCAGGCAATTTCTGCTTCCTCCTTTCATACACTTCTTATTTACCTTTGTGTTCAGTAAGGAGTTTTTATCCATGCTGGCCTTATACCAAGTCATTTGACTTGCAACAGGGCAGACCATTCTTGTGCTTTGAGGAGTTTGTCCTTGAAGATAAACAGCTCTCAACACTGTTAATTGCTATAACAATTCCTGCATGGTTTTGGTACATCCAACTTGCACTTTCCAAAACAATTTTAAAGTGTGATTTAGGCAGTCAAGATGGCTAGGGAACCATACCAAATCAACTGTTTGGATGTGATCAACAAGTTTCAGAGACTAAAAGAGTTTAAAAGTATCAGCAAAGTCTAGGTTTTGCAGATTGGCTGCAAGGACAGATAATAGCCATGCATACATTTGTACATTTTGTAATATACACACATGCAGTAGATGGTTCATTATTACTTATCACTCATAAAATCATAAAATCACAAAATCACAGAATTGTTAGGATTGGAAGGGACGTCTGAAGTTCATCTAAGTCCAACCCTCCAGCCAAACCAGGTTCACATAGAACAGGTTGTGAAGTATTGTTTCCAGGCAGGTTTTGAATATCTCCACAGAAAGATTCCACAATCTGTCTAAGCAGCCTGTTCCACTGCTCTGCCACTCTCACAAGAAAGCTTTTCCTCATATTCAGATGGAACTTCCTGTGTTTTAGTTTTTGCCTATTGCTCCTTATTGAGTCATAAATTCAATTTTTTTTTTTGTTATGTATTGTGGTAAGTCTAAGGATTGGATATTCTATAAATATAGTGTAGGAATGCCATTAACAATCATGTGAGGGGAGCCCCTCATAAGCAGAGAAACACAACATAAATACAAATAAGTCGTGATGGCACTGAAGATGACTTAATTGTCCTCCATACTTTTCTGTCACATTATTCTTTTAGCTGTGGGTTTAAGAACATCTTACTTTTCATTCTGTTCGAACTGTTACTTTATTTTGAGAATTAATTACTACTATTTTATAAAACTGCACTGTAAAATTACATGTCTTGTGATTCAGAGAACTGATTGGTGTGGTGGAGAGGATTTATTGACCTGATGTTAGCTCTCACAGAAAGATGATTAACTGGGTTTAGGATACTCTTCAGCTATTCAGGCCAGAGCTTACATCCAAGTCATTATATGTGTTCCTTTTTTCTATTTCACTGTTTTCATTCCATTTATGAAACTGTACAGGCTGCCACACTTTCCAAATTTAATATATTCACAATCCTTCCTTTCTTTAACTCAAAAAGGCTTTAAGTTAGACTGGTGGTTAACATGATTGAAATAGATTAAAAAATAACAGGACCTGTGTGTTGTGCTTTTTTATTTCAATTAGAAACCTGTTGAAGTGGGAATTAGGCAGGTATCTAAAAAAAGAGTGAAATTAAGTCTTAGCTTCTCTGTTCCAAGACATATGGTTGCAAAATTATAGTGTGGAACTGTACCTACCAAAACCAGAACTCTTTTTGTTTTGTTTCTCATCTCTACTGAATATTCAAGCTGGTTTTTTACTTTCTATCACTACTATATCCATTGTCTACTTTGAAATATTTCTGTAGTCAGTGTAGCTTCCCTGCCTGGCACATTAAAGGGATAGTATCACTTCTGCTTTTATTACCTTAATTTCTTTTTCCATTCCCCTCTAGTGTTAAGGTAAATGTGAAACAAATGTGGGTTTTTTTCATATATGCAGGTAAAGAGTGTAGGGTTAAAAAGTCCCTTAGATTTCCTGAAATTGACACAGAAGATAGATAAATCTCACCTTGAAAAATTAAAGATCATATTCTGAACTATCTTGACTTGTGACAATATGTGTGACTTGTGACACTTGTGACAGGATACGTGACAGTTCAGTGTCTGACAGATTTATGTCATGTGTTGTTTTGCACCAAGGAAGATACAGTTAACCACCTCCAGAAGGTAATCCATGTCATGTTAGGAAGGGCAATAAAAATTATCAATTGACAACATCAAATAACCTCTGGAGGAGACTATTTTTTTTTTCTGCTAAGACATGAAAGAAAACTTAAAATATTAGACCACAGATATTTTACTTCTAGACATACAAAATGAGGCAAAATTAATTTTATCCTAGATCTAACACGTGGTGAAGTTGGCTTACATATGCTAAAGACAAAGTATGCAGTCCTATAATAACACTTTTTTTTTCTTACCTTAAAACACAAGTCCTGGAAAAAGCTTAATAACGAAACTCTTGATTTTATTTTTCAAACAAATTTTAAAGTCAGGTTTTCTGACACAAATGCAATCCATGCAAGTTCATAGTATACTAATGCTATTTGCTGTGTTTTGTTTTCCTTTTTATTCCTAAAAGGGGTCTTTTAAAATCCATTTTGGGGGCAATATTATTACTTTTTTATAGAATCCTTGTTTATTGTTTAATTACAGCAGGTCAAAAAAGGTAAAAGTTCTTCAGTGTAAAGCCTGTTAAAGCACTCTTTCTAACCAGTCAGGTATATATAAAATGCCATGTTCTCATTCTCCCTGTCCCATACTCTTACCCTAAAGATATTTAGGTGCTCTGCAATTATATTTTTTATGCTAGCTCCCTTAATAATCATCTATGGTGCACACACATGCAAAAACAAGTATTGAAACATCATCTTGTATATTTTAAATGAGTGTCTGTATGTATTGAGACAGAGAAAATGGAAAGATCACAGCAATGATAGCATTTTTTCTTGTCAGAAAATCTGTTTATGGGTATCTAATCTTTGCAGAGGTTTAGTAAACCTTCATTGAGGGAGAGAAAGGGTTAAGGCTTAAGACCTAATCTCTTAAATATTGACATCTGTATTGGCAAAAAATGTATCATAAAAAGATCTAAAATTCTTTCATTACATCAACTCTGGAAAAATGCACATAAATATGCTTAGCAGCTCTGTGAAAGCATAATAAAATATCTGGATAAATGTGTAACCAACTTGTACTTTTATGTTATTATTTTTGCAAATGATAATTGAATATATGTTGACTCTGTTCAATAAGATAATTTCTAACAATGCAACAGAAAGTATATTTTCCACATATTTAATGTGAGGAAACTTAGAGTTGTAAGAAGTGATTCATTAGTGAAGTTCTAGCATCCACTCACTTACAAGAATACCTTAAATCTCAACACTTAATCAGGAGCATTCAGACTTAGAATCAGGAAAATGAGCTGTATTATTCTTACTCACACAGTCTGTGACCTAAAAGGATATTTTTCTTTGTTTTTAACAACCTAAAGAATATAATCTTTCTTTCAGTTTATGTCTCCACCTGTATTTCTCATTTCATTCTTCACTTATATGCCTACAGGATAGAAAGGAATCTGATAGCATTTCAGATTAGAACAGAGAAATGAAAAAAAAAACATCGAGGAATCCTTTAGATAGAGATGTCACAGTATGATAACCATAAGAAAAAATAGCATGGATTTTATATTTCCATACCTTTCCTTCCACATCACTGCATTTCACAAAAGCACTTTCTCACTAAGAAGATCCTACAGTGTATGTGAGTAGCGTGGAGAGATTTTACCATTGAGTCAGCAATGTTATTAGAATATATGATAATATATTGATAATTTGACTCAAAAAACCTGTATTAATGAAAGCACTTGTGATTATAGAGGTATTGTTCATATGTGGTTTTGACACTGTACTTTTAACTTACACTTTTTCAGATATCGAGTGATAATTGTTCATAACATAAGTGCGTAAATTCTGTCAAATCAGTGGAAAGGGCATTTCCCAGGTGAGCATTTCAGTTAATACTTTGGATTCACAGTCATCAATCATACTGAGTTCCACACTTGGGAATAATGACCTATTCCTGGAACAGAAACTTTAAAAAAAGGGTTCTTCAGAAACACTCATACTTCTTATCTCTCCAGCCCAGTAAACTCAATATTATTTAAAGAAAGTGGATCAGCACCCACTTGAGACAGGAAGTCTGTTTCATCTGTTCCCCTCCCCAAGTAGCTCAGAATAAAAAAGATCTAGGCGCAACTTTGATATTATTCTGGCACCTGAAAACATATCAAATAAGGTTTGTTGGTTTTCTGCTATGAGATTTCTGGAAAAAAGGGGTGCAGACAGGTTTCATCCTTAACATTCACACAAAGGTAGCTCTGACAGCCATTCCAGAGGTGACCCAACAAAATTAGGTTTCTGCAGGACCAACTGTGGAAAACTTGTAGTCTGCTATAAGATTAGGCATAGGATGAATAAACACTGGAATTCAGGCAGTTTTCATGTCAAATGTTAAATACTAAAATGCCTTAGTGATGAACCCTGAGGAATTTCAAACCCTCTCATAATTTAAAAGACATTTTGAAAATCTGAAGCCTACTGCAGGTTGGTGGTGGGGGGTTGATTTTGGCTGGTTACCAGGCACCCACCCAGCTGCTCTCTCGATCCTCTTCTTCAACAAGCAGGAGAAGAAAATAAGATGAAAAAGCTCACTGGCTGAGAAAAAGCATAATAAAAAGCAAACAAAAAAACTCAAAACAAACAAACCCCACAAAAATAAAACCACCAAGCTGTCTTCAGAAACAAAGCCAAAAAGAATTTAATCACTATTTTCCATTGGTTGTTAAGTTGGTGCTGAAAAAGAGGAATGAGAACCAACATCAATCAAACCCAGTCCTGCATGAGAAGCAAAAACACAGCACAGAACAAGGACAGGATCCAAGTGAGAAATAGGAACCAGAAGCAAGACACTTATTGCATAGTCAGGTACAGAAGGAAACAGAGTAATATGAAATCAGAAGTACTTTGAGTAACCTTCTGTTCCAGCTCGGACTGGGCTGTAACCCTTTTTTGTGTCACATCTGTGGAGTCGCTTGGTCCTTCCTCTGTGGGCATGAGATTTGCATTCTGGTATTACCATCAGCTGCCTTGTTTTGAACATTTTTGTCATCTACAGCTACTGAAGTTAATGGGACTGTTTATATGCCCTAAAGCATAACTGTGCTGAATCAGTGTCTTAAATGATGAATTGCATTGATTAAGTGAGAAGTGATGACATACATCATTGCAGAGGAATTTCTCATGAACAGTGCAAACTGTCATCTTCAATTGATACCATAATATCTGTTCACTGAGAAAACATGGACAGTCTACCAGAATTTCTTAATTTCAGTTACTTGCTGAAAGTATGATAGGAAAACAATGTTTATTTTTCTCTTCAAAACAGAAGTGTATGCTTAGATGAATGCTTCCCCTTCAAAAATCAGATGTTTTCCCAAGGAAAACCTTGGACTCCACAAAGCTTTGCCACAAAACTAATTATCGATGAAGCTTATACATATAAAATCCCCCAAAGGATTATGATAAACAAATAAGACATTCCCATTTGCCTGACATCTGAAAAGGTTTGGCAAGGGAAGTCTAAAGCAGTGTGTTTTCATAGAATCATAGAATCATAGAATAGTTAGGATTGGAAAGGACCTGGGCTGCGATCAGCAGCTTGCAGCTCGGAGGAGGTGGATATTAGAACCCAAGAGAAAGGCTAATATTTGCCTTTTGAAAATTAACAGCTACATGGTAATTTTGATGTAAATCAGCATCTTTATCTGTCGTTTAGGTTCTGGGTTTTTTTTTTTAACTTTTATTTTGGTGTATTTTTTTTTGTTTGGTTGGTTTTAGTTTTTCCTCCTACCTTTGTAGTTTACAAAACTTAATCCTCATTTCTCAGCAGCTGACAAAAAGGAGTGAAAAACTAAGTAGAATGGCAATAGTTGCTGAAGCAAATAATATAGCCAGAATTGTGAATCACACCAGGATTCTAGACAATATGTTGCATTTCTTTTATTCTCTGGACTGAGACAACTGTTATATTCCTCCTATGAACAGTGCAAAATTGTGATGTACAACATATAGAGATCAACATATTTGATTCAGCTGGCAATAAAAATAAATAATCCAGTTTTAGATCCTTGGAATATAAACATTTAAATTAATAATGATGGATTTTTTTCTGGACAAAAAAAGAAAAAGATACAATTAAGCAGAAACTTTCCTGAAAGTATCAATGTTAACATGTTCCAATGTTTTGTTTTTTTTTTTTTCTGAATGGTAAATATTTTTATTTTAATTCATTTAGATTTTTTTTTTAGAAAATATTGACTGAATGATTGAAGGGTATTTTAGAAAATATTTACTGTATATCTTCAAATTGAGCCAGATTCTCATAACTGTAGTGAAATCAACGAGATTATATAAAACATATATATACTATACAAACTATTGTATGTTTTTACTTTAAAATTTTGTTTGTATAGCACTGAAATACATTTATGGGTTTACCAGACGTAATGATGAACAACTGCTCTCCCAGTAGCATTAGTATCTGAAGTAAAATGTTTACAACTCCATGCAAGCTTTTTTTTTTTTTCACTAACTAAAATACTCTTATTTTATTCTATGTAAAGTTATAAAGAAGCAACCTACTCTCTAGGCATGAGAACAGATTTTTTTTTTGTTTTAAGTGACCACATATTTTGACAAAAATTGAAAACTTTCATTGAGCTATATCTGTGACATAGAAATCATACCCACATGAAGTAAAAATAGCTATAGGCCCTCCTCCCAGCTTTCAAGTGTCAAAAAAAAGATTAATTCACTGACTGTTCCACCACCAATTTCTTCAAATTGCAATACTGCTCTTTTACCTATCATAAATACTAATACACAACAAGCAACAGAAAACAAAACAAACAAAAAATTTAATAAACTAATAAAAATATTTATCCCAAAGTTTAGGATAGATGGAAAATGAAAGAGGGCTATCTCTACAAGTAAATACAACATTCAAGTCTTGCAGGAAAAAAAAAATCATTGATTTATTTTTTACAAACACAAAAAAATGGGAAAAAAATGCAAGCCACTTTTAGTCAAATGCATATTTTAAAGGACTTCTTAAAACCTGCGAAGCACGTAAACATCAAGTGATCTTTCCCCTGACAAGCCATTTCACCCCCCTGGTAGCTATTTTCCCCTCCCTTATGCTTATCAACCACCTCTGTAAAAAAACTTGACAACATTACTGAGCTAAAGGCCACACAGATGAGTAAAGGACTGGAGCCACTGACATACAGGAAGAGGTTAAGAAAGCAGTGACTGTTCAGCCTGGAGAGGAGAAGGCCCCTGGGAGATCTTATCAGTGTTTATAAATACTTGACAAAGACAGTAAAAATGATGGAGTCAGGCTCTTCTCTTTGCCCATTGATGGGACAAGAGACAATGTCAGACAAATTAAAATTAATGAAGTTCTGTTTAAGAGGATAACTTTATTTACTGTGAGAATCATTAAGCACTGGAAGAATTTTTCCAGAGAGGCTGTGGGATCACCATCCTTGTAGATATTCAAAACCAGATCGGACTGATCCTGCTATAGCTGACCCTTCTTTCAGAAGGGGCTTGGTCTAGACAGTCTGCAGAAGTGTCTTCCAGCCTCAGTAACTCTGTGATTCTATGATTCCGTTATTTGGCAATTCTTGCTTGAAAAACTGCTTGTCCAATTCAGTACCTCTTGTTCTGTTTGTTTGTTTGCTTGCTTGCTTGTTGCAAACATTTGGAAGACAGATTTAGCTCTGTACAAACATTTCAGAAAGAGCTTTAATTAATAGAAGTACAGAAACTGATGTGCAAATGAGTGTTCTTATGTTTGATTACACATTCTTGAGTGCAATTATGGGGATTCACTTCTAAAGTGCTATCATATCCCTCCATAATGTATATTCATGTCCACTGGCACAACTCCTATTTTAAACCTTTAAACAGATCTAAGCAGTCAATATAGAAAAGAAAATAGCTTATTAGAAACAGATTTCCCTTCTTTCTCCCTACATAGGAAGCCCATCATCCAATCCTTAAACCTGCAATTGTATCACACCACAAATTATAGTTTAGTCATGTGCATCACCAAGTTTGCCTTCAGTTTAAAAGGTTGCTTTTCATGTTGTCTAACCACTGTCTGTTGGCTACCATCAGACAGAGGTAACCTTTCTGTATCACTATGAATGAATCAATTCATTTCTTTGTCTCACAAGTCCAAAAGGAGATAAGAGCTAACACCGATGACACTCTTAAGCAATATTGAACTATACAGTTCTTGGCTAAATCCCACTTTCAATTACAGTGTGACCTAAAAAAAACAGAACTGGGATCCAGTCCACCTAATATAAACATCTGAGTAGGGATTGCATTTTTTGCACTCCTTAAACCAGTCTGCCTAAAATTGGTGTGTTACATTTCCATAGTAAATGAAAGTTTCTCCTAAATGGGAATTGGCTAGTATGTTGCAGGGCTGAAAACTTTGTGTGCAATCCCAAATAAACAAGCGTTAATGTTTGGAGTTTTTTATGCTGAAAAAAACTGTTAGTTTTTGGTGCTTCTAAAAGGATATTTTGTTCTTAAAGCCTTTGTACATGTATATTTGAGGTGGGATTCATCTGAAGATTGATAGCCAGTACTCAAAAATGTTGATAAACATCAGTATCTAATGCAATACGATACCTTATCTTGATTGCACAGAGAAAGCAGGTAAAGTGCCCACAAACAAATAAAAGCTTATGGCGTTTTCAACTGTCTCCAAGACTCTGTACTCCTGTACTCTGCACCTGTGTTCGAACAACTTAATATATCCCAGCTTTGCACAGATATCTGACTCTGTAATCTGTACTAACTGCAATGCAAACTCAGCCATCCAGTTTATCTGCGTTGCAGGTAACTGAAGGAGCTTCTGAATTCCAGCTCATTGTGTGTTATAACTGAAGTTTGGTGAACAAAACGTGCAACATAAAATTTTACATCCTGGAGGCAAGGCAGCATTGTCAGGCATGATCTGAACACTTTTAGCTTTACTAGATCCCTGAGAAAATAAACACCATAACAATCTGAATATTATTCTTTGAGTTAAAAAGATTTCAGAGGAAGGGTGATAGATTCATATGGTGAAACTTGGAGCATAAATAGTTATCTTCCAAGCTTACAAACAGCTTTGGGAACAGAGTTCTCGCTCTTCCTATAAATAAATAAATAGGCACAAATATTTTCTCATATCTCTCTATGAGACTATTGTGCAAATACAGGGATGAAAGAAAGATCTGTAAATGACTCTGAGGAAAGTAGTATGAGTGATCACACTCCAACAAACCTGAGAAAGTAAATCTAATCAATCTTGGGCAAAACTCAAGGAAAAGACCTGTGTGCTTTTGAATAACAGTTTTACAGTCTGTGTAAAACTTTAGAAGCAAAGATTTGTTAATATTTTGGACAGCTGTATGTAGAAATGGCATCTGCTGGGAAAATGTGGAAAAATGGCAAATCTGAAAATTATATCATAAATAGCGTTAATTTACCTGCTGGGTACAGGTAAAATTACCTTAAGTATGCATGCATATCCTTGTAATAAGCAGAATTTCTGTATAGTGACTATGGACTAGCTGGTGAAGTATGTAGGGAGGCACAGTAATGGAAAGTGAAGCTGGAGTCATATATGATTTTCTAGTTTATTAAATTACAATCTACAAATTGATCATGAGTGTGACAGTGACTACTTTGGTAATACTCCATCATCAAATGAAGATGTTTCCATTAAATCTCAGGGTAGTTTTTTCAATGTCTGGAATGAGAAATGGTTTCACATGGGTTAGTAAAAATAGCCCCTATAAGGTGAATGTAGTAGAAGTGACTAGAATGTATTATAGTGCTGCCCACAGTCATTCATGTGGAATATTTAACTGTAAAAGTAAATTACAGAGAATTTATGCATAGCTGAATTCTACATTTTGGCATGAATTTTCTTACTGTCAACAAAGTATTATCTCCTCTTTCAGTTGAAGACTTTGTTTAAAAAGGCATGTTTGGTAGTACCTCACACCATGAAAATATTAAAATGCTTCTGATATGTATTTGTTATGATGTATTTAAGAGGGAAATAATAATTTGCCCTCTTGATTGACTTCAAGACAGCAATTATACTGAATATTCGAAAATGTATACTACAAATAGCTTGACTCTCCCTTCACAAAAGATTATCATTTGCATCTCATAATATTAATGTTAACTTCAAGATAATTACCATATTGCTTAAACAAAAATGAAAGTGAATGTTGTTTTCTAACTGTTGGCCAGCTCATTTAATACACAGAAGCAAAGTAAAATCTGGTTGAGTCATCTAATCCTCCAAGCCTTGATAACCTACACCAGAGCCAGAAGGTGAGTGCCTTCTCTCTAGTTAAGTGCTTGGGATAGAGATGAAAAGCAGATAAAGGGAAAATTTGAACCTTAAACTCAACAAAAGTTATTCAACTTTTTTTAAAAACTTACTTACTTAAGGTAAGAATAAATTCACTTCCTCCTTAAAATGAAAAAATACGATTTCTAAGTCTGAGTTGGTCTCTATTAGCTTCATTCATAGTCAGTGGAAAGTAGTTACTTTTAAAGAGCAATTCATCTCATTCTGAGACAGAAAACTATAGTAGGTCAGATGGATCACCTCTAAGGATTCATGGAACTACTCCATTATACAGTCCTGTGGTTATAAAGTGAAACTAGAAAGTTGTCTTAGATTAGATGGCTAAAGTTAAGTAATATTAATCCTGCCCTTAGTACCTCGTGTTTTATATGCTTCCCACTTCATTCCAAAGCATGAGACAACAAACACAGCTTCAACATGGTAAATATAATCTATGCTTTTTCTGACACTGATCTAATATTACCTGATTTTTATGTTATTTATTGAGAGTGGGTGATTAAAATTATTAAATGAGAAAAGAATAAGAATAGCAAACCACAAAGATTTATCCTTCTGCCTCTCTGGACTGCACCATATATTAGAGCTGCTTTAGCAACAGAGGCATAAAATTGCTAAGTTGCAGCTCTGACCTGTGCTGGTAAAAACAATGTGCAACTCTCACTCTGTTTAATTCACCTTAGTTAGAGAGTTGCCCCTCTTGATCTTGGAATTTCAATAAGGAGACTGTAGGTTGGAAATACATAAATAATTTTAAAATAAAAAAGAGCAGTTAACAAAATCAGAATGGGTAGATGGAGAGTACTGATAAATCTGTGACTTTTTCAATGAATTGCTGCAAATTTAAATAACAGTTTGATATTTATCATTCAAATAAGTTGTCTGGTGAATAACATACTAAGAGACTTTGCTTACCCTTGCATTTACTTTTTATTTCTCAGCCTGATTAGAGGAAATTTGTTAATATTCAAAGCATCTCAATAAGAAGGCTATTGTATATTATTAATACTTTGAGATCACTGCTAGAAAGACTTCTACAAGAAAGAAGTATAATTACCTTTTAAGATGAAAGACTGATTTGCTGACCATAAGGGGTATTACCAGATGTCATCATGTTTCATACAGTGTGTCAGAGAATTGCTCATGCATCCACTGCATAGAAAATGTATTTAATATTTTTCTGTGTGGGTGTAGATTAAAAATATGTTATAGCCCTGTTCCCTAGAAAACACAAGCAAGTATTTCACTGAGATTTTTCAGGCATTCGGAAACTCATCCACTTTATAGAAGGCAAGTGCCAAATTTACCTGTGAACCATCCCATCTTCTTCATGATTTTCCTTACCCAAACTGTGAAAACTGCCATTACTTCGTGAAAAATAAGAAAACTTTAAACATAATTGTTATCCTCTTTTTATGGAATATAGTGCATTCCCAAATTAGGTTTCTTGACTCTTGTTCTCTTTGTGTATATAGAATCAAGGAATACTTAGGGTAGGAAAGGACCTTAAGGTCATCTAGTTCCAACCCACCTGCCATGGGCAGGGACACCTCACACTAAACAATATCACCCAAGGCTTCGTCCAACCTGGCCTTGAACACTGCCAGGGATGGAGCATTCACTACTGCCCTGGACAGCCCATTCCAGTGCCTCACCACCCGAACAGTAAAGAATTTCTTCCTTAGATCCAATCTAAACCTCTGCTGTTTAAGTTTCAACCCATTACCCCTTGTCCTATCACTACAGTCCCTAATGAAAAGTCCCTCACCAGCATCCCTGTACGCCCCCTTCAGATACTGGAAGGCTGCTATGAGGTTTCCACACAGCCTTCTCTTCTGAGGCTGAACAGCCCCAACATTCTCAGCCTCTCTTCATATGGGAGGTGCTCCAGTCCCCTGATCATCCTCGGGGCCCTTCTCTGGACTTGTTCCAACAGTACCATGTCCTTTTTCTGTTGAGGACACCAGAACTGCACACAATACTGCAAGTGAGGTCTCACGAGAGCAGAGTAGATGGGCAAGATCACCTTTTTCAACCTACTGGTTACGCTCCTTTTGATGCAGCCCAGGATACGGTTGGCTTTCTGGGCTGTGAGTGCACACTGCTGGCACATGTTCATTTTCTCATTGACTAATACCCCCAAGTCCTTCTCCGCAGGACTGCCATGAATTTCCTTTTTGCCCAACCTGTAGCTGTGCCTGGGATTGCTCCCACCCAGGTGTAGGACCTTGCACTTGTCATTGTTAAACTTCATGAGTTTGGCATCAGCCCACCTCACAAGTGTGTCAAGGTCCCTCTGGATGGCATTCCTTCCCTCTAGCATATCAACAGAACCACACAGCTTGGTGTCATCGGTAAACTTGCTGAGAGCGCACTCAATCCATTGTCCATGTCACTGACAAAAATGTTAAACAAGACCGGTCCCAACACCGATCCCTAAGGGACATCACTCGTTACTGGTCTCTAGCTAGGCATTGACCTATTGACTACAACTCTTTGCATGTGGCCATCCAGACAGTTCTTTATGCACCAAGTGGTCCACTTATCAAATTGATGTCTCTCCAATTTAGAGACAAGGATGTTGTGTGGGACAGTGTTGAATGCTCTGCACAAGTCCAGTTAGATGACGTCAACTGCTCCACCCCTGTCCATCACTTTTGTAGCCCCTTCATAGAAGGCCACCAAATTGGTCAGGCAGGATTTTCCCCTAGTAAAGCCATGCTGGCTGTCACCAAGCACATTTCTCTTTTTCATGTGCCCTAGCATGCCTTCCAAGAGAATCTGTTCCAAGATTTTGCCAGGCACAGAGGTGAGACTGACTGGTCTGTAGTTCTCTTGGTTTTCCATTTTCCCCTTCTTGAAAATGGGGGTTATATTTCCCTTTTTCCAGTCATCAGGAACTTCACCTGACAGCCATGATTTTTCAAATATGATGGCCAGTGGCTTAACAACTTCATTCACCAGGGCCCTGAAAGCACAATAGGCCTTATTGCCTCACCTAACTTTACCAAGGACCTCCCACACCCTGCCTATAGCCCCAGGATCCCTCTTTCAGCTCATCTTTTCTGACAGTGTACCATAAGTACTTATACTCAGTCCTCATTATATCAGAATGAAGTAAATTTATGCTGCCTTTCAAAAGATACATTAAGAAACCTAAGATTGCCTTGCACTCTTGTAGGAGCACCACCTGTAAATTAAGCATAGCATATACTCTGAAGTCACACAGGAGTATTCAACAGAAGTCACTGAAATGAAATGCAGCAAAAGGCCTTAGATAGTCCAATTATCTTCTTTTCTTTATTTTTTTTTTAGTAAAAAATAGATAAATAGATGACGATTTCCAGACAGTCAAATTCTCTTTGTAAACGTTCTTGTCTCAGTGACACACAGTTACACATCAATAGCAGTTGCTTATACTCTAAAAGAAAATCCATAAACACCACTAATAAAGTACAAGATACAAATAAACAATGCTAAAAAGTGTGTTCCAAGTCTTATTGACTTTATTAAAAAATTGGACTGGAAATATTTTTCTAAATGTTTTCTATACTTGTATGTGGGCAACATGGTATATGAAAATTTTCATCAAGTGGGTTCCCAGAAAGCCACAGAACAGAGAAGTAAATTTTGAATTCTATAAATTGAATAAGCATTTACCATAACTTAGATCTGCTTCACTGTGTGCATCTTTTTTTATGGCTCAACTATTTTAAAAGATAATTTCTGCTTTCTGTTTCCCTGGCAAAGGTATATCTGTTTCTATAATCCAACCCACTAACTAGACATAGCATTTAACAAGTAGTTCCTATGTACCAGAAATAGTCATTTAAGATCATGGCGTAGTATTATATGATAGGTACATAAATTTCTTGTTTCTGTGTTATTTTTTATCTATTCTAACAGTCTTGTCTGAGGAAATATAAGGATTTCCTGAAATTTCTACTTTTAGGAAATAAATACAGCATTGATTCAGGTTATTAAAGTCAATGCATTAAGAACATTAACAAAGAAAACAACATGTGGAGATTTATAAATTAATGTGCGCCCTACTGACCATTAAAAAACATGAACCTTACTTTTATCCTGTTTATAAGGTTGCTGTGAGGTTGAACGGAACAAAGTTGACATATCTGTAATCTCCAGTAATCTATCTCCAGTAATCTAATCCTTCCCTCTACTGCTGTCAAAACATCAGCCTGTGACTTGACATGCATCTCTCATCAATGCCAAATGTCTGGCAGGTACAGTACAGCTATTCTTTACAGATGAATAGAGGCTTTTAACATTTAATGCAAATCCTGCATCATTTATACTTATATTCCTTATGTTAATGTGGACAATCTTTTCTCTCACAGTGTTGAGCTCAAATGCATTTTATTCTGAGCTTCTAAATTCTTACAAGATTAAACCAAAAGGGATTTGTCCATCACAATAAATTACAAATTTAATATAATAGACAAAGGGAATTTACTAGGATATACTGATTTTTAAAACCTTTTGTCTCTGTAAATCAGGTTTTCTGGTTTTGAGACTAATGTAATATGGGATAACTGATAAAATATTACCATGTCTTTGTTCCTATTAGAATATAAAAACAGAATGTAATTGCTGTAAACCATAAAATACAATAGCAATTTTAACTCCCCAGTGATTTCTTTTCTTTCATCATTCCCTTGATTTTATTGCTATTACTATTCATCAAAGTTTGGAATGAAACTGAAAGTTCTGGGTGAAATGCTGCAAACCAGCCTCCTTCAAATCTCAAGAGAGGAGGAAGGAACACCTCAAGCTAATGTGTCTCCCAGAATCCTGTTTGGCTATTAAAGGCCTTTATCAAAGTGGGCAAAAGCCCTCTCCATATCATGACCCTCAGTGTTAGGTGCAGTTAACCACCTAAAGAAAGGGAGTTCTGGTGTAAACAAACCTATGTAAGCAGTGTCATATTCAGGAGAAGAATATTCAAGACAGTGAAGAAATAGATGTCGGTGAGCTCTAAATGAAGATATGAAATATGATTGCATAATAAATTATGTGACCTCACTGCTATATAGCTTACTTTCATGCCTTTCTCTAGGAAGTAAGCCTGAAAGCTGCTAATAATTTTAATTTTTGTATGTGGATATTGCATTATTATCAGAGAGTGAAACTAAACAGGCAGGGGAAAGATGTTGATTCCAGAGCAATGACAACGCAGTTGACTTTTGTCTTCTCCCTGCCCATCTTCTTATTTACTTTATAATTAAAGCTTGGGAAGTTTCCTGCCTTATTTCTCTACATTTCTACCAAAAAAGAGTAAAAAGCATATGGAATTAAATGGCAGAGCTGACCCTCTCCTGCTACTTGCATCAGAACTGTTAGTTCATTCAAACCAAAATACTTTTTTGTTTTTTTTTTTTTTTTTTCTGAATCATCGCACACTTGACAGACTTCCAGTAAATCTCAGACTCAGCACAGAAGCAATCTGCACATGGACCATGAAATCTGAATCTGTGTCATCTGTGTAGGGAACTCCTCCTCCGCACAGCAAGGAAGGTTATTTTTGAAATAGTGCAGCCTGAATTTACCTGGGGTCTACTATCTCAGTTCGAAATATTGGCAGCATGCTCTCAGGCTCTTTTGCAAAGGGAGCCATTCCGCTGGTTGTGTTCTTCTGTAACACACCAGCCCAAAGAAACAAGCAATAAAGGTGAATTGTAATGTAATTCCCTACATGAACATTTTTCTTTTTCATCTCATACATCAGGTCTAATTAACCTGTTTGTTGGATAATTCAGCCAAGTACTTATGTAGATCTAAGAGAGTTCATAGAAGGTTTCTTCACACAGACACTAGACTCTAATTTCTTCATAACCATAAAAGCTCCACTGCCTTTTCCTAACAACCCTAATCTTCTAATTTTTTTAGAGTTCTTAATTGTTCTGCAGTCTAGATTCATAGGCTGTGCTAACTCAATTCTAGATTCTCTAGTTCTGTAAGCTTTTCACCATACAACAGGCTTCTCAGTCCTTTGATGAACTTTAGGGACCTTCTCTGGACCTTCTGAAGCCTGTCCACATCTCTTTTTAGAGTGGGGACCAAAGCTGAATGTAGTGATGATTACTAGAGATCAGTTATGTCAGCTGAGAAGCAAAGAATAGAGGAAGGAAAGAAAATCTCCTTGTTGACAAACACCGAAACAGTGCTGTATTTTCTGGGTTTGTTTCCATAGGTTACATTCAATCTGGATGCAATGAGTTCTTGTCATATTCTAAAATTTAAGTGGTTCTACCCCTTCCCCTATAAATAATCAATTGTTTATACTGGGAATTCAGAATAGCGGGAGAAGGGTGCGATGCCTGGAAGGCATCATATTTTTTAGTATGCAAGTCAATGGTATTGTTCAGGCAACAGAATTCAGGGAAAAAGAAAACCAAACCAAACGACACTACCATTTTGCACATTAAACATATTTGGCTTAGGTCAGTACCAGCTGTCCTCAGAGAAGATCCAGCTTCTGTTACAGGATGTAGTGCTGTTTCAAGATCCTACAAAAAAGGGGAAATTTCTCCTCCCTCTTTCTCTTTCCTTTTCAGATGGGTACTTTAAACTTCCCTTCACTTCCTGTTTTGATGTAAGTAAAACTGTTATTTCTTTAATGATAATATTATTTCCAGGGTCTGCTGTAGATGTTGTAAAAGGTAATCAGTATACAAAACTGGGACCTTACACTTATTTCTAAAGACCTCCAGGACAATTATACTTACCACCATTATATTTTTTTGTGTTTCTTCTGACAGTATAGGGAAAGCTTAATTTCGTCTTACAAATCTGAAGTTCGTTACTGGTGTTAGTTTATTTATCGCCTCTGTTTCATAAGCCTCACAGTTATCCAAGCTAATAGGCATGGTATAAATGTATTTGAATGCACTGTGAGTGGCCTCAAAGGGTGAGAAGACAGGCATGCATTACTGTTCATGGATTGTCATAGCTATCTACAATGACCTACACTTCACAGACGTGAAGACCCATCATACTCAGGAAATCAGATCAGATATCCATGGGTGAAATTGATGCCATCTGTTTCAAAATAGGTTTTCCTCTAAGATGTAACTGTCAAATTAAATCATATTGTGCTGTGTCACATCAATATACAAGATGCTACTTAAGCAAAATAACCCAACATAGAAAAAAAAGAAAAAGGATTGTAAGATACTGCACTACACAATCTAGAAACAAATTGTACTTGCATTTATCTTCCCAAATTTAAGGGTGTCTCATCTACTTTGAAAGGGGGGAACTCTCCAGATTACTAGTTGCCCATTTATAAGCATTACTTCACAGTTCTGCTGTGTTCTATACAGGTTCTAATGCCTCTTATTTTCTCATTAGGGCTTTCACTATTTCTTACCCTGTGATTTACTTATGATTGATCTCTTTTTCTTTCTAGAAAGAACCTATTCTAGAAAAACATATATAACATTTTTACAGGTACATTCAGCACATTTCAGTGAGTGTTCTTGAATGCAATATAACACATTATCAAACTCACTGAAAGCCCAGTGAATGCAGAATTGTGGTACTGAGGAAAATACCATGTTCTGCTCCTTCACTGCAGTTCCTCTGGCCAGTCTGTGTTTCAAGAAAGAAGGTCAGATCATCTGTCCATAGCAAAGAGTAATCACAGAAATCCAATAAGGAGGCAAATATTCTGTGCAAAGCAGAACAGTTCCAGTATTGGTCTGGGATTGGAAGAGAAAGAGTAATCCTCATAACAGGTTGGGAACTTCCTCTAAAAGTTATTGGCTCAGACTTCTTACAGGCAGAGGAGGAAAATTAATTCATGTCTTCCATATACTGAGTGGATTCTTTGGCTTCTGAGAAAAGTCAATAGGTGTAGGTTAGAGGTAGTTAAATGGTGGTGGGATTCAGGACCCATGGGAATTCCCCATATACCAGCCCAAGAAAGGCAAGGCTGCTGTGGCTCTGTTTTCCCAGTTTAGCCAGTAGTAAAAATGAACACAATCCCAGTAGGGGCAAGCACACACATAAAGACGCATGCACTGCTAATATAGATGCCCACACAGACCAGGACATACAGAAAATTACATCTTTCCCAAAAATCATGTGAATACCCATAGGACTCATTGAAAGAGCGACCACGTGTAAGCACAGGTGGTCCGAGCTGTTCCTCCACTCCAGCTGATAAGAACCAAAGGCTGCTGAGTAATATATTCACACCCACATAGAGTGAACGCCCACACAGAGACAGAGGATATCATAAGAATATAGAACTGATTGTGGTGGTCAAGCACAGGATTCAGACACAGCAGTCAACAGCAACCTGTTGACAGGCCCGGTAGGAGGGGAGAGGGAATTGCCCTTTATGTTAGGGATAGGCTGGAGAGTATGGAACTCTCCCTGGGGACAGGTGATCAGTTAACAGAAAGTTTGTGGGTCAGGGTTAAAGGGAAATCGGTGATGGGACACATTACTGTGGGGATATGTTACAGACCGCCTGATCAAGAGGAACCTGTGGGTGAAGAACTCTACAGACAAATAGGAAAAGCCTCACACTCGCAGGCCCTTGTTTTCAGGGGGGACTTCAACCACCCTGACATCTGTTGGGGCGACGGTATGGCCCGGCACAAGCAATCCAGGAGGTTTCTCGATTGTGTGGAAGACAACTTCTTCTGCAAGCAATAAAGGAGCCAATGAGGAGAGGTGGCCTGCTTGACCTCGTGCTCACCACCAGGGAAGGGCTCGTTGGAAATGTGACTCTCCAGGGAAGTCTTGGATGCAGTGATCACGAGATGGTCGAATTTGAGGTCCTCAAGACAGTGAGAAGAGCGTGCAGTAAGCTCACTGCCCTGGACTTCAAGAGAGCAGACTTTGGCCTGTTCGGGAACCTGCTTAGCAAGGTTCCATGGGATATAGCCCTAGAGGGCAAGGGGCCCCAAGACTCTTGGTTAATATTCAAGGATCACCTGCTACAAGCTCAGGAGTGTTGCATCCCGACTAGAAGGAAGTGCAGCAGGAGAGCCAGGAGACCCCCTTGGATGGATAAGGAGCTGCTGAGAAAAATTCACAGGAAAAAAGAGGCTTATCAAAGGTGGAAACAAGGACAGGTGGCCTGGGATGAATACAGGGATGTTGTCCGGGTAGTTAGGGACCAAGTTAGGAAAGCTAAGGCCCAATTGGAGCTAAACTTGGCAAGGGATGTTAAAGATAATAGGAAGGAATTGTATAGGTATGTAGCAGCTAAAAAACAGACTAAGGACAATGTAGGCCCTCTCGGGAAGCTTCTGGGAGAACTGGCTACACAGGACTTGGAGAAGGCTGAGGTTCTGAATGGCTTCTTTGCCTCGGTCTTCACTGGCAAAGGCTCTGACCGCAGCACCCCAGTCTTGGAAGGCGGACGCAGGGACTGTGAAAACCTAGACCTTGGGCCCACTGTATGAGAGGATCTGGTTTGAGACCATCTTAAGAACCTGAATGTACACATGGGACCTGATGAAATCCATCTGTGGGTGCTGAAGGAGCTGACGAATGAAGTTGCTAAGCCACTGGCCATCATATTTGAAAATCATGGCTGTCAGGTGAAGTTCCTGATGACTGGAAAAAGGGAAATATAACCCCCATTTTCAAGAAGGGGAAAATGGATGACCAAGGGAACTACAGACCAGTCAGTCTCACCTCTGTGCCTGCCAGTATCTAGGAGCAGATTCTCTTGGAAGGCATGCTAGGGCACATGAAAAAGAGAAATGTGCTTGGTGACAGCCAGCATGGCTTTACTAGGGGAAAATCCTGCCTGACCAATTTGGTGGCCTTCTATGAAGGGGCTACAAAAGTGATGGACAGGGGTGGAGCAGTTGACATCATCTACCTGGACTTGTGCAAAGCATTCAACACTGTCCACATGACATCCTTGTCTCTAAATTGGAGAGACATCAATTTGATAGGTGGACCACTCGGTGGATAAAGAACTGGTTGGATGGTCGCACTCAAAGAGTTGTGGTCAATGGTTCAATGTCCGTCTGGAGATCAGTAACGAGTGGTGTCCCTCAAGGATCGGTGTTGAGACTGGTCTTGTTTAATATCTTTGTCGCTGACATGGACAATGGAATTGAGTGTGCCCTCAGCAAGTTTGCTGATGACACCAAGCTGTGTGGTTCAGTTGATACGCTGGAGGGAAGGAATGCCATGCAGAGGGACCTTGACACACTTGTGAGGTGGGCTGATGCCAAACTCATGAAGTTTAACCATGCCAAGTGCAAGGTCCTACACCTGGGTCGGAGCAATCCCAGGCACAGCTACAGGTTGGGCAAAAAGGGAATTCATAGTAGTCCTGCAGAGAAGGACTTGGGGGTGTTATTCAAAAAGAAAATGAACATGAGCCAGCAGTGTGCACTCACAGCCCAGAAAGCCAACCGTATCCTGGGCTGCATCAAAAGGAGCGTAACCAGTAGGTTGAAAAAGGTGATCTTGCCCATCTACTCTGCTCTCGTGAGACCTCACTTGCAGTATTGTGTGCAGTTCTGGTGTCCTCAACAGAAAAAGGACATGGTACTGTTGGAACAAGTCCAGAGAAGGGCCCCGAGGATGATCAGGGGACTGGAGCACCTCCCATATGAAGAGAGGCTGAGAATGTTGGGGCTGTTCAGCCTCAGAAGAGAAGGCTGTGTGGAAACCTCATAGCAGCCTTCCAGTATCTGAAGGGGGCGTACAGGGATGCTGGTGAGGGACTTTTCATTAGGGACTGTAGTGATAGGACAAGGGGTAATGGGTTGAAACTTAAACAGCAGAGGTTTAGATTGGATCTAAGGAAGAAATTCTTTACTGTTAGGCTGGTGAGGTACTGGAATGGGTTGCTCAGGGAGGTAGTGAATGCTCCATCCCTGGCAGTGTTCAAGGCCAGGTTGGACGAAGCCTTGGGTGATATTGTTTAGTGTGAGGTGTCCCTGCCCATGGCAGGTGGGTTGGAACTAGATGATCTTGAGGTTCTTTCCAATCCTAACTATTCTATGATTCTATAACACTTGACCAACCTCCCTTTGCACATTTTTCCTTCTGATTTCCCATACTTGTTTCAACTCAGCCCACCTTGGTCTTCCTTTTTCATTTGTCCAGTTCACTGAAATAATCATGGTCCAATTTGGTTTTGGCCATAGGAAATAGCTAAGTCAGGGTCTTCCCTTTTCTCTGAATAGGTTACTACTGTTCCTCTACCCGTCATTGTTCATATGATATTTCCTCATCTTTGTGTTTATTGTGATCAGCTATTTCACATATTATGTAATAGTATATAAGGCACAGAATATTCTGTGACTAACAGGATGCCACATATTCTCTCAACAATGCGACAGAATGACATAATATACTATGATTAGTGAGCCAAACATGTCCAGGACCATTTTCTCTTTCAAAGGTTGTCTGACATGAAATGTTGAATCTACATACCATCATAGAGTTTGCTACCCGTTACAAGGGGTCATATAAAAACAGCATAGACAAGTCTCTTCTAACTGTGCCGGGGCATGATCCTGGGAAGTTCTAGCTGCGCTCTGTCAACACTATGCCAAAACACAATTCTAACAAGTTATCAATATGTATCACCAGTTCTAGTTCCATGAACATTTTCAGTCAATGTTTAATATACTAGTATAGCTGTGCCCTGGGTTGAGCTTGTTCATGACAAGCTGTAAACCTTATTTTGTGAGAAAATATTTTTATAAAAAAAAAAACCCACCACAATTCAGGACTGTGAATTTAATAATTATTATTTAATTTGAGAAAACAACATTTTGTTATAATACATGTAGGAGAACTCTGAGGATTAAGTTACATTGCGCAGACATCCCCGCATAATGTTAGGTGCGTACAGCATTGCACAATCCTCATGGAGGCTATTCACTTCTGAGGCCATTCTCCCACAACCAGATTTTACCTTGTTGTTTTCATATTCCTGGCTTTATAAAAAAAAATTAAAAAATCTACATTTCTAGCTTTTGTGGTTACCTTCCTTTGGTACAAATCTAACCATTATGTGAGAAAAAAAAAAACACTCCAAACCAAAAACGTTAGGTTTCTTTCATTAAAGCACTGAGATTATTCTTAGGACTATAAATCTAAGACAGATTTGGAAAGATATTTTGAGCCTGTAAGTGACTTCGATTATTCTAAAAATTGCCATTTCTTTGTTAAACATACACTTCTAGGCACAGCTACAAATTATGTGAAGCTTGTCTCCCACCCCTTTTCCACAGAAAGTTACCAGTTTTTCATGAATAATGATTAGTTATGTAGTTGATGTAGTTAATACAACTCTTTAGTGTGTGCATTTTAAAAGAATTTCTTGATTATGGGCATTGTTTTAGTCTATATTCTGCTTAAAATATATTGGTCTTACACTTATATCTCTATAGTACAGCTGAATAAATACATTCTGACTTCTACACTTTCAGATTTTATCAGCTTTCAGATTTTGTCTCAAAGATAAATTCTTGATATGTTTCAAAATTTATTGTCATCAGTAAGTTTCATTAGGTTGTCTATTCTGTCTACAAAATACAGAATACATTCTGCAGACTTTATTATGCCTCAGAGAGGATAACATTAAATAAAAATACAGATGTATACATGGTATTGGCTAGGGGGGTCATTAGCACATTCTTCAAGAATGCTTTGTATTCTACCTGATGTGCCATTAGATCATGATAAAATATTATGCAAAAGATAGAAATATCTGGCATGAACACAAAATACACTTCAAGCTCACTTTTCACGTATCTTTTTTATTTACTGAGGAATTTCTTGACTCCTAATGCACAGGTTGAGAGTTGTCCACTCAGTTGAAAAAAAAAAAAAAGATGAAAAGAGGAAAGTTGGCACTTCTGAAAACTTCTGAGCAAAGATCTGCATGTCTTGAAATGGTTGGGAGGATAGTGAAAGAATGGGCAACATGCAAAAATGTCTATTTTCCATCATCTAATGTGTTTGTTTTACACTCAGCCTCCACAGAGTCACTCAGGGCAGAATTCCAAGCTGTGTGATTTAAGGCTTCTTCTGAAAGGCACACCTCTTCCTCCCTCCTGACAGCACAGACCTATAGGTAAACAGTTGCTAACGTCTTTTGGATAAAGCAAGCATCTGCTACTGAGTGTGAATGTTCTCGTTCTTCATAAAGCTGTCTTGCATGAATGTCATTAAAACCAAAATCTTCCCAGTAATTAAAAATGTTGAGTTTCATAAAATTTAGTTGGAGAATAGGAAAAAATCCCTACTGGGGTTCCTTGCCAATCAGCCACTATCTCTGGCACTGAATGATTGTAACTGTCATTAATTACTGAAAGATCTGAATAACAAATACCTAACTTGCAATTAAACCTGCATTCAATTGCATTTTCAAAAACTATTAGGAATTCAGTTACAAGAAGTAAAGTAAAAGGAAATTTATTTCTTTAAAGATGCAAAAGAACATAACAATTGAATTGCCTGCAAAGAGAGGGGTGGGCTTCCTTTAGAGAGTATTTAGGAGAAAACAACTTTAAGCCCTGGTTTTCAGGAAAACAGACATAACTTTATATCTTATTTGAAAGATAAAGCTTAAATTTACAAATATATTTAAAACATAAGTTGAAGTTAAAGCTTTGTACCATGTGTCATGATATTTATTCTTTTAGTCTTGTTATGCCACACTCATGGCGTAGCCTTGTGTCATGTGCTGGTTGAAGGACATATATGACTGAGACCTGGTAAGGGTAAAATATATTTGTCACCTGGATGGAATTAAGGCACAAATAAGGCCAGATGCTGAAACTCTTCAGCAAACTGAAGTGTTTATACCTGGAGAGATTAAAGCAGAGAGAGAGAGAGAAAGAAGAGGGAGAGAGAGAGATGAGTTGCAAGCAGATAGTCACCACCCATGGATCCAGCAATGTCTTGTTGGTCTTTACACAGTGTGTTGCTGATGGTGGAGGCTCAACCTCTAACTTCAGCCCTGACCTTTTATGTTCATATTCTTAGGGGTGCTATCCATAATTTGTATGCGAAGCTTGGAGAGGCATTACTATGATAATGATGGATATGCTTCACTGAATGCATACACAGTTCAAAAGTTGGCGTTACGTGAGAGTGCTCTGGGTGGTCATTGTCCTTCATATTGTGCTCCACATTTCTGTGGAGGTTTATCAGCTTTGAACAAGGGAGTCAGAAAGATCCTGCCTATGTAGTATCAAAAGCTAACATCCTTGCTGTTTGCTTCATTTCTGATAATTCTTGCAAGTCTTCCCATGGTTGAATTCAAGTGGTATCTGAGACAAGCTCAGTTAAAGCCATGTTTGAGACAAATTCAATTTCCTGACTTTCACACAGGAGAATATAAGCACTGTTTGAGACAAGCTCAGTTTCCAGGCTCTCACAAGATATTTTCAAGTGTTTTAGCCTGGTATGGGGAATGTAGAAATCATGAAATCTCTGTGAAGAAAGAAGGAACTGCCACAGTAATTAATTTTATTCTATTGCGCAATAAAAAATATGAGGAATTTAATCAGTTCTTCATTAAGTTAACATATGCATTTTTAAAAAAACATCTAATCTTAGTCTATAAATTATTATAAACTTTTTGGGGGGGTTGTGTGGTTTTTTTTCATGGGGGCACATTGCTACTTTGTTGTTTATTTTTATGTCAAAACTGTATTCACAGAAAATAAGATCAGAAACAAAATTTATCTGAATTCTTTTATTATACCCATGTGTGCAGCTTTAAAAATTATGTTGAAGCCTTTTGTTTAGAACATTGAATATTGGGATAACCTGAGAACTTCAGAACCATTTTCGAACAATCCAAGGCTAGAGAAAGAGATGGCTTATCTAACCTTTCCTGACTTCAAGAAGAGTTAGGCATCTAAATCATTACTTTCTTTCAACAAATTTCTGCTCTTTTTGGGAGCAAAAGATTAACCTAAGAGGCCAGTAGGATTTTAAAAAAAATTATTAGCTGTGTAACACTTACCAACGTCATAAAAGTAAAAAGAAAGTAGGAGTCAGTAAGATCCTAAGGCCCTTATGAAATTTATACATAAATAGGGCTACCCACAGCAAGTAGGTTAAACACAGATGTATAAATGTACAAAATCAGAGCTATATGTCTATAGTTATGAAAATTCTTTCTTTTAATTTTCCAAAATCAATAAAGATCCCTTATGAAGCTCTCTGTGTGTTAACAAACTTTTTTTTTTTGTCCATCTCTTTGGACTTTTTCCTGCTTTCATATACATACATGCAAATCCTAAAATTATACATGTGTCTACAGAAGAACTCTTAGCCATTGATGAGTAACTACAAATCTGACAGGAAGAAAAATTTCAGAAATAAATGCATTAGGCATTTTTAACTGAGTGGAGAGCAATCTAAATTAGTAAATCTCACTCCTCATATATCTATACTGATGGAGAGGCTAGCAGAGCTAAGCTATCATGTAGTCCATTTGGCAGAGTCCAGATAACCAGCAGGCATGTGTACCATTTTAGACATGCCACAAACATGCCATAGTTTATCATTAAAAGTGACATATGTGAAAAGAGCAAGAGTGAGGCTGAGAGATATTTACAGTGGAAGATGGAAGTGAAGGACACAGACATGTAGAAAGACAGGGTTCATTAACTCTACTATGCGTATAAGTTCTCTGCAGAACAGAACCTTCTCTTGAACCACTCCCATGATATAAATAGGAATAATAGATAACACTTTAGTAGATAATCAATAACACTTTAAATGAAATAAAATTTTTAAATTCCCATTCCTGAGTTTTCCTGATGAAAATTACAGCACTGTTTTGAAGTACAGGAGACATAAAGACAAACAGCATTATAATAACTAATTAGCTGCATTTACTTGAAATGCCATACTTCTAATAAGAGGAAAATTTTTGGTGTGCAGAAACCTTGGAAGAATACATTCAAGCCTGAGTAGAGAAACATCAGAAAGGAACAGACCAAAAAACTGGATAAATAACTTGAAGTTGCTTATTATGTAGCAGTTCATTGAACTGAAACTTCAGATGTTCTTGTAACAAATATGTGTATAAAAATAAATATATTCTCTAATATTTTTACTGAAGAAAATGAATGAAAGAATGGGATATTTATGAGGTAGTATTTGAAGAAGATTTTATTTTTTTCCTGTAAGGTATATCAGAAAGGAGGGGTTTCTGATCCGGAATGCAAACCAGGACAGCTGATAATGATCAATTAAGTAATTAAATCAGCATTGACTATATATCAGTGATATCAGATTAGAAATATTGAATCACAAACATTTCTTATTATTTTTTTTTAAATTAGGAATAGCTTTTGTTTTTGAGTGATTTTGCTGTAGATGACACTGATGAAATTGTTATTTTTTTATCAGTGGATAGAATTCAAAAGTGGGAAAGAGGATCAGAATTTGTCTGTCACCAAACATCACATCATCTGTCAGCCACATGTTGCCCAAGGAAATGGGCAAGCTGTTAGCCTGTTACTAAATTTAATTTGATTTTATTCAGCTTGGCTTATTCTCTTGGGTCACTAATTAAAGTTTATGTTCCATGATTCGAAATCAAATGTTTTCCTTTCTTCCTGTAAATATTTTCTATAATGTATAACTACTTCAAATTCTTATCAAAGTATTTACTTATATCATAGATTGCAAGGTGTTAGTTTTTCGGGTTAAAAATCCACAAAACACCAAAACAGAGAAGAATATGGTATTTTGTATTTTTCTGTAGCAGTCGCAGAATCACAGAATCACAGAATCCCAAGGGTTGGAAGGGAACTCGAAAGATCATCTAGTCCAACCCCCCTGCAAGAGCAGGGTAACCTGGAGTACATCACACAGGAACTTGTCCAGATGGGCCTTGAATATCTCCAACGTAGGAGACTCCACAACCTCCCTGGGCAACCTGTTCCAGTGCTCTGTCACTCTCACAGTAAAGAAGTTCTTCCTGATGTTAACGTGGAACCTCCTATGCTCCAGTTTACACCCATTGTCCCTTGTCCTACCACTGGATATCACTGAAAAAAACCTAGCTCCATCATCCTGACACCCACCCTTTACATATTTGTAAACACTGATGAGGTCACCCCTCAGTCTCCTCCAAGCTAAAGAGACCCAGCTCCCTCAGCCTCTCCTCATAAGGGAGGTGTTCCACTCCCTTAATCATCTTTGTGGCTCTGTGCTGGACTCTTTCAAGCAATTCCATGTCCTTCTTGAACTGAGGGGCCCAGAACTGGACACAATATTCCAGATGCAGCCTCACCAAGGCAGAGTAGAGGGGGAGGAGAACCTCTCTTGCCCTCCTAACCACACCCTTTCGAATGCACCCTAGGATGCCATTGGCCTTCTTGGCCACAAGGGCACATTGCTGGCTCATTGTCATCCTCCTATCCACCCGGACCCCCAGGTCCCTTTCCCCTTCACTACTTTCCAGTAGGTCAGTCCCCAGCCTGTACTGGTACATGGGGTTGTTCTTCCCCAGATGCAAGACTCTACACTTGCTCTTGTTGAATTTCATCAAGTTTCTCCGCACCCAACTCTCCAGCCTGTCCAGGTCTCCCTGAATAGCAACACAGCCTTCTGGTGTGTCAGCCACTCCTCTCAATTTAGTGTCATCAGTGAACTTGCTGAGGGTATACTCAGTTCCCTCATCCAGGTCGTTGATGAAAATATTAAACAGCACTGGTCCCAGCACCGACCCCTGAGGGACTCCCCTAGTCACAGACCTCCAGCTAGATTCTGTGCCATTGACTACAACTCTCTGCCTTCTTCCTTTCAACCAGTTCTTGATCCACCTCACTACCTGATCATCAAGCCCACATTTCCTTATCTTATCTATGAGAATGCTGTTGAACACAGTATCAAATGCCTGACTGAAATCAAGAGAAAGCATGTCTACTGCTCTACCATCATCCCTTCACTTCCTCATAGAAGGCTATAAAGTTGGTCAAACATGACTTCCCCCTGATAAAACCATGTTGGCTGTTCTTAATGACCCCCTCATCCTTGATATGTCTAGAGATGGTGTCAAGAATAAGTTGTTCCATCACCTTTCCAGGGATGGAGGTAAGGCTGACCTGTCTATAATTACCCGGGTCCTCCTTCTTGCCCTTCTTATAGACTGGCGTGACATTTGCCATCCGCCAATCCTCAGGCACCTCTCCCATTTCTCACGACATACCAAGGATGATGGAGAGTGGCCTAGCAATGACCTCTGCCAGCTCCCTCAGCACCCGTGGGTGTATTCCATCCAGATCCATTGATTTATAGATGTCCAGATTGCATAGCAGATCCCCAACCCAATCCTCATTTACCAAAGCAAACTCATCCTTTGTCCTGACTCCTTCTGGGGCTATAGGAATCTGGGGCGCCCGTGGAGAGTCTGCAGGAGTAAAGACAGAGGCAAAGAAGCCATTCAGCACCTCTGTCTTCTTTATATCCTCTGTCTTGGAGGACACACCATACATAAAGTTGTTGTCTCCTTTGAGAACCCACTCAGAATTATTCTCAAGAAGAAAAGACAATGTAGAAAGAATCATATAAAGAATCACCTATACCACCCAAGGAGACCTTTCGCTGTGCTTTTTGTAACCTGATTTGCCTATCCCACATTGGACTTTTTAGCCATCAGCGCGCTTGTAGTAAATGTGGGTAAAGCCCTTCCCAAATCTTTGTTCGCAAAGTCAAGCCATCAATAAAAATTATTCGTACCCCTTCATGCCTTCTTAATATTGTATTAGAATTATTAACAACACATAAGAAACTAATAATGCCATCTGTGGAGTTTTTTTCCTGCAGGTATTTATTTTAATGCAATAGATCAGATGCACAGATAATATTTCAATCAAATATATTAAATTTTGCAATGCAAAAAGTTTTAGCAAAATACATTGCATTTTTGGCTAGAGATTTAAGTGACAAATTTGCTCAAACACATTAAATTTGAAGTAGGGGAACAACTGGAAACTGACAATTATCTTTCTTTTAGCAGAAGCATTTTTAATAGGTCACTAGAAAACAGAAAGAATAAAATTCTGTGATTATATGACAGAACGTATGAATGTCAAACAGATTAATGTCATATTATTCTGAATATGAAAAAATAAACTGCATAGAAATTGCTTTTGCAGTTTCAATAGGTTGGAGAAAAATAAAAATATATAGGTGATTTTTGGAAAGCTCAAGTAGTTTAAACCCTGTAAAACGTACTCCAAGAACTTAAAGAAAAACAAGCAAACAAAATTCTGTCTGAGGTCTGCCAGTTGTCTTTCTTTGTTTCCTATGTTACTAATATGAAACACATGCATTAGAAAGTTCTGATTCCTGAAGCTTTGTAAAATGAACTATACACAGATGCAACAAATGGCTGGACATTCTCTTCTAAGGAAAATTGCATCTGGGTAGTGAATGGTCTTCACATTTTTTTGTGTTCTCTCACTTCTCACCAAACCCAGCTCTTCTTTAAACAGTTCTAAAAAAAAAAAAAAAAACAAACAAAAAAAAAACCCTACAAGCTCTACTCTGTAGAACAATATTATAAAGATTCAGAGGTGATGTGTGTTATTCCTATGGAGGAGATGTGTCTTCCGATTATTAAATGGTTTTAGGAAGTGAGGAAAAGAGCAATAGTACAACTGGTGCTCAGAATAATTTACAGACTATTTCAACCTTTACCTGGCCAAAGAATATCTTCTGATTAAGGCTTGCTTACTTTACCAACATCTGTTTACAAATGTGCTTTTTCTGGGCATAGCTGAAAAAAAGGGAAGGTGAGAAACTTTAGGGTTTTTTTCCAATTATAGTTAGGCTCACACAAAGCTGTCCCCAGGTGATACACACTCAGCTGAATGAAATGCCAAGAATTGGAAAGAATCATAGAACACACATAAACATGCAGGAATCTTTGGTATGTCTTCTTGAGCAGATGTACTTGAATTCTGAGTGTCATGGTTTAAGCCAAGTCCCCCAACTCCCGGAGAGTTAGGAAGGAGAATCCAAAGAATGTAGCCCCCACAGATTGAGATAAGAATGGTTTAATTGCTAAGGCATAACAGAAATCACCACTGCCATTACTACTACAAATAATAATGATACAGCAAACAACAAGTGAAGAGAATACAACACCCCACCAGCCACCGACCCATAACTCACTCCACCCTGCCTGGCCGAGCACCACGTGATCCCTCCTCCATTTTCCTCTAGAGCTCCACCCCTCCAGCTCTCTCTCCCAGTATGCATCCTGGGCATCACGTGCTATGGTATGGAATACCTCATTGGCTAGCCTTGGTCAGGTGTCCTGTCTCTCCTTCCTTCTGGCCTCCCCTCCTGCACCTGGCTGGAGCATGTGCTCAGAAAAAACCTTGAACAAAAACACCCTCAAAACATACTTGCTATCAGCAACTATTCCCAGCCCAGAAGTCAAAACACAGCATGCACCAGCTACAAGAAGGAGAAAAAATGACTGCCACAGCTGAATCCATGACACTGAGCAAAAGTGATGATTGATTATTTTTGATTCATCATTACAACTAGAATCTGCAGATTAAATCAGGAATGGAGCACATCCCTAAAGCAGAAAGAACTGTGAGAATAGGATGCCCCAGATTAGATTTCACATAAATGCTAATTGAAAACAAGTTAGGAGACTAATTGAACTCCGTAATTCGTGCAGACAGATCTTTCAGAAGCCAAAAATTCATTAGCTTTTCTTTTTATATATGTAGACAATCCTTCATACTGATCTAAAAATAGTGTAAATCCACGTCAGTGATTACTGAAGTACCTTGAAAAACAAAATAAAACCTTTAAGCCTGCAGTCAATGATCACACTTCTGTGTGACAATGAACTTGTATAGAAATAAGGTGAATATGGGGTTTGAGACAAATAATTTTTTATTTCAATAATTGGAAGGCAATAGAGAATGGAAATAATGGCAATTGAAACTATCAACCTCCCTACTTGTGATATGATTGCATAGTGTTTCTTCACCTTAGCTTTGACAAAGATCAGGCATTTTTTAAAAAGTGAAAAAGAATAAAAAGCAAAGAATACAAGTTGAATCTCTCTACCCAGATATGCCTCTGAATATTGAAAAGTGAATAAACGTGAAACCTATTCTATTTCTTCGTGCATTAGTAGAAATGTTAAAATGAAGAGTGAACACAATATAAAAAAGGAAAATGTAGGCAGAATAAAGTAAGATAAAGAGATTAAATGTTGATAGATGAGAGAATATGATTGTTCAGGACAAGTAAAAAATTAAATTATGCAAGATACTTAAAGATTTATTTGTAAAGGTTACTAATCCTGATAATGGCCTAGGTAATACATACTGTCCATGTTCAATACATACTCTTCCCAAGATATTTTACTTTTGCTATTCTTTTCATGTGTCACTCACTGCATTTACACTGCACATAATCTGTTGTAGGAGATGCACCATTTTCTAATATATTTCCTGCTTGGAAAAGTTTTTGTCTCTTTACAGTCCATGATTCTGTATTAATGATCTGCTCTCAAAAGCGAGACTGTTTTTATGGTATGCATCCAGACTTCTACATACTATTACTTCAAACAGAATAACGAGCAAAAGAGTCATCTAAGATCAAATTTAATAGTGTAAATCAAAGGAGAGAAAGAATTGGAAGAAGTGCTCAAGATTGTCCCAAAGAATCTTTCAGAACTGCTGCCAAGGCAGCTCCAGGAAAAGAAATAATTTCATAATGCAAAGTCCAAATAAGCTACTTATAATCACAAGAAATAAGACATGGAAATTGATGTGGTTGATGGCTAAAATTAAAATGTAAATCTTATCTAACAAAAAAGCTTTATTTTGCCTTGTTTTATTATATTTTCTCAAGATCAAGCTTCTCAATAACTTAATTTTCTACATGTTTAAGCAATAATGAAACCTAGGATAAATTATGCAATTTAACTGGGCATTGATCCCTGAAAAAAAAAAAAAAAAGTCTTGAGCATAATGCGTAATCTTGATGCAGCATAAACAGGAATGAAATTTAGTTTTGTTTTTCCAATACGTATGCCAATATGCAGACAGTACAACAGTCTATTGTGTTTGCTGGCAGGTAAATTTCTCATTCAATGAGAAGGTTAGTCTTCTAAAAAAGCAAACACAGAACTTAATTGATAGTGAATGTTTAATTCATTTTCATAAAAATCAATAATGTTTCTCAAGAGGAAAGAGGTGAATTAATTCATTTATCCAAAGTTTAAAGCTGATGCATAATAAACACAAGACATTTAACAAAGGCTAAACAGTGCTTGTTGAGAGGCCTTCAAGATAGCAACACTATTTTGTTTTCTTTTTTTTTTAACAATGGAAGGATTATACATATTGAATTATCACTGTATCATTTCACAGTAAAACAAGGGCTTCCCTATGTTGTAGAACTATTACTTAGATATTCACCACTGACATAAATTCATTACACATGCAACATGATCAAAAAGGGGGAAAAAAAGCCTATATTGCTGCTAAAGAGAAGTTAAATTAGTAGCTTTCATATGAAATTTTAAAAAAAGAGTCTGGATACTAAATGCTAGTAATAGTTCAAACAACCTAAAGATCCAAAATACGGTGAACACTTTTGCAATCTTGTTGTTAGACTTCTGTTCTGAGAGATTTAAAGTCTCTATAACTATAAAAGGAATGAAGACAGGCTGAGAAAGTTGGGGCTGTTCAGCCTGGGGAAAGCTCTGTGGAGACCTCATAGCAGCCTTCCATTATCTGAAAGGGGTGTACAGGAATGCTGGGGAGGGACTATTCATTAGGGACTGTTGTGATAGGACAAGGGGTAACGGGTTGAAACTTAAACAGCAGAGGTTTAGGCTGGATCTAAAGAAGAAATTCTTTACTGTAAGGGTGGTGAGGTACTGGAATGGGTTGCTCAGGGAGGTTGTGAATGCTCCATCCCTGCTGGTGCTCAAGGCCATGTTGGATGAAGCCTTGGGTGATATGGTTTAGTGTGAGGTGTCCCTGCCCATGGCAGGGGGTTTGGAACTAGATGATCTTAAGGTCCTTTCCAACCCTAACTATTCTATGATTCTATGATGGGAGTTAGGGTAGAAGCCTAAAAATTACAAGTCTTTCATTCTGGTCCATTATTATTGATTTGCTTTGCTATTCCCTCCTTAGATTATTCCATCATATGTTGTTTTGAGAGGTTTGGTTTGGTTTGTTTCCTTTCATTTTTTTTTTTTTTTTTCTACAGCCTTTACTCTCTGCTGAAATCACAAAACAAAGAATTCTGAGATTGCGACCAGGAGAGGAGATGACCTCATTGAACGTAAACAGTTGAAGATATACTACTGAATTATCATTTCTCTTCATATTCAGAATAAACTGAACTGTACACCTCAGTCAGTAATATTTCTTTAATAAAATATTGTTTCATTTTCCTTCCTCTAACATAAGAATTAAACAACATATTACCAACAGTCAGGCAGGTATTAGTACTTTACAGCAAGAAGTTTACACTGCATATCTGAATTCAGATGGCTCCTACAAAAAAATGACAAAGGGCAAGCAGAACTATTGGTTCAGATAGGTTCAGCTGCACATGTACAATATACACTTCCAAATTCAGTTGCCTGTATTTACATGATATGACTCAGTCACATTGTTATTTATTTGCTAATGAATATTTACAACTACAAAAAGTTACTTTAGAGGCTATTGATTAAAATAAAGCATGTGTCTCATTATTGTCAAGAATTGCCAGGAATCTCAAGCGTAAGAAGACTTAGTTTTATCCACTACAAATCTTTTGACGAGTGGTTCAGCTACTAGAACTTAGTGGAACTCAGTAATAAAGAAAAGAATTCATCAGGTTCTGTTCCTCTGTCCAGCACTGTAAACTAAGGAAAGTTCTGAATACTTTACATTCAGCTTTGCAAATTTGCTACGATGTTGTTTATTCTGCCTTATGCTGATTGATTCAAGCATAATGGTCAATCAATAAGATAACCAGAAATAGATTGTAAATCCTTATATGAAGGTCTAGTCAAGGTCTGACTTTTAGCATGCAGCTACGATAACAACATGAGGCAAGCAAAAGACAAAATCAATAGAATATTAGCTATGTGTTATCCCCAATTACAAATATAGGAACATATAGGCAACTCCAACTATATAGTAAATGTGATGTAGTTTATTTATCTATGCTAATATATCAGCTACCTTATATTTATCAAACATAAAAAATTATGCATTTGGAGTTGTTACAGAGCAGTTAGCTATATAACATGCTATCTGTTCCAATTGACTGCACAGACAGCTTTAACATACCTTGTTTATATGCCCATACTTTTATTCACAGAATAAAAGTGCATTCCCAAATTAGGTCTCTTGACTCTTGTTGTCTGTGTATATAGAATCATAGAATAGTTAGGGTTGGAAAGGAATTTAGGATCATCAAGTCCCAACCCCCCTGCCATGGGAAGGGATAACTCATACTAAACCATGTCAATCAAGGCTCTGTCCAAACCTGTCTTGAACACCGTCAGGGATGGAGCATTCGCAACTTCCCTGAGCAACCCATTCCAGTGCCTCACCACCCTGACAGCAAAGAATTTCTTCCTTATATCCAGTCTAAACTTCCCCTGTTTAAGTTTGAACCCACTATCCCTTGTCCTGTCACTACAGTCACTAGTGAAGAGTCCCACCTCACCATCCTTATAAGCCCCCTTCAGATACTAGAAGGCTCCAGGCAGAACAGCTCCAACTTTCTCAGCCTGTCTTCATATGGGAGGTGCTCCAGTCCCCTGATCATCCTCGGGGCCCTTCTCTGGACTTGTTCTAACAGTTCCATGTCCTTTTTATGTTGAGGACACCAGAACTGCACACAATTCTGCAAGTGAGGTCTCATGAGAGCAGAGTAGAGGGGCAGGATCACCTCCTTTGACCTGCAGGTCATGTTCCTTTTGATGCAGCCCAGGATACGGTTGGCTTTCTCGACTGCAAGCACACACTGCCAGGTCATGTTCATTTTCTCATTGACCAACACCCCCAACTCCTTCTCCACAGGGCTTCTCTGAATCTCTTCTCTGCCCAACCTGTAGTTGTGCCTGGGATTGCTCCCACCCAGGTGTAGGACCTTGCACTTGGCATGGTTAAAGTTCATAAGGTTGGCATCAGCCCACCTCACAAGTGTGTCAAGGTCCCTCTGGATGGCATTCCTTCCCTCCAGCGTATCAACAGAACCACACAGCTTGGTGTCACTGGCAAACTTGCTGAGGGCACACTCAATTCCATTGTCCATGTCAGCGACAAAGATATTAAACAAGACCGGTCTCAACACTGATCCTTGAGGGACACCACTCATTACTGATCTCCAGACGGACATTGAACCACTGACCACAACTCTTTGAGTGCGACCATCCAGCCAGTTCTTTATCCACCAAGTGGTCCACCTATCAAATTGATGTCTCTCCAATTTAGAGACAAGGATGTGGGACAGTTTTGAATGTTTTGCCCAAGTCCAGGTAGATGACATCAACTGCTCCACCCATGTCCATCACTTTTGTAGCCCTGTCATAGAAGGCAACCAAATTGGTCAGGCAGATTTGGCCTTAGTCAAGCCATGCTGGCTGTCACCAAGCATCCTGTTGTTTTTCATGTGCGTCAGTGTGCCTTGCAGGAGAATGTGCTCCAAGATTTTGCCAGGCACAGAAGACTGACTGGTCTGTAGTTCCCTTGGTCATCCATTTTCCCCTTCTTGAAAATGGGGGTTATATTTCTCTTTCTTCAGTCATCAGGAACTTCACCTGACAGCCATGATTTTTCAAATATGATGGTCAGTGGCTTAGCAATTTCCTTTGCCAGGCCCTTTAGGACCCACAGGTGGATTTCATCAGGTCCCATGGACTTGTGCACATTCAGGTTCTTAAGATGATCTTGAACCAGATCCTCTCCTACAGTGAGCCTGAGGTCTTTATTCTCACAGTCCCTGTGTCCGCCTTCCAAGACTTGGGTGGTTTGGTCAGTGCATTTGCCAGTGAATTTGCCATCATGATAATTTGTGTCAGTTGTTATCCTTGGTACCACATTAAAATGATCTTTGTGTGGTTTTGTTAAGTTTTAAAATTTTGATTTTGAGTTTTGTTTCGTTTTTCATAAAGAACACTATTATTCCCGTTTTTTTAAGGAGGGAAAAATAGTGAAAACTTTAAACTAGCCCGCAGTCCACATTATAAACCAACCAAGATATTATAGTTAAGAAAACAACAGTGGATTGCAAAACATGCCATTCTTATTTGGTTCTTAAATTTTTAAGTAAATGAGGAATCAACTCAATTTCATTTAATCTGCTCCTAGAAAAATAAGTGCTGATTTGTTCTGCTGAATGTCTCTAATGAATTTAATGTTTGGGTGAAACATCCTCTCCCAGAGGTTTCTGGTGAAAGCTCATTATCAGACACCACATGACAAAGAGTTTCAGTATGTATACATAAATATGTTATAACTGGGTACAGTATAATAGCACAGTTTACATCACTTTAAAAATATATTTTCATATACAGAAATCATGAGTGAATTTATGACTCGTAAAGATCTACACTGGATCACTCAGTCCCACACAGAGGTATTCAAGTTTCTGGAGCACAGGCTGGATCTGGAACTAGAAATGACTGTTATGCCAATGTTATGATGTGCCAGAGCCAATTAATCCTGTTAGGAGGCTACCCTGATGCCAAGACCAAAGTGTGTATCTCTATATGATGCTGCACATATACACAGTAGGTTATTTGGATATTTCTTACATGGTACTGCTTTGTGTGATGTAGGAATACTCAAATATCATTATTTACTGTGCAAAACACAATGACCTTTGATACACTACTGCAGCATTTAGAGTTTAATGTCATACTGTTATGAAAACTACTCATATTTTCAAAAACTAATTATATGGCAACAGAATTTTGTTGTGTCTGAGATTAAGGAGTTTTCAACACTACTTCAGAGAAAGGTTGGTACTATTTGAGGTTAGCTTTTCTTACTTTCTAATGGCATGTCTATATGGCACTTCAAAGGTGCATCTGAGGTTCAGTAAACATATAAGAAAAAATGCCAAACCAGCTAACCCTCGTACATCTGGCAGTCTTGCCATGATAACACAGATGCCAAAGTGAATGCACTATGAAATCCTGGAGGATAATGTCTGATGTGTTGTAGTCCTAAAGTACAGAAGTTGCATTTCTTCAAGGAAATGAAGAAGGTAAGGTAGCTATTCTTGTATACTGCTGGTAGTGTTTAAGATGTCTGTTTTCAGGAGACCTCATATTTGCCCGCATAAGCTGTAGTTGCACATTGAAACAGCAATGTTCTTGCACATTTTTACTTATTCTGTGTGCATGTGGTAATCAGAAAATGTGCCCATTTACTGTTAATAATGAAACACTTCTTTCTCTACAGCAGAGAACAAAAACCAAATAATCATTTAACGGAGATTTCACCTGCTCTGAATACACCTTGCATTTAGAATGTTCTCTTTTCCATAAGATGTCGATTCTGTATCGTTGATCCTTCAAGCTGACTCTCTTTTTGTGCTACATAAAAATGAGTAGATATACTGCATGTAGACATTAAATGGATCATGTAAACCAGAAAAACAATATAATAAAAAAAAACCAAAGGAAAAAAGATTTTGTATTTATTGCTCTTCAGTATTTTCTGAATAAAATATTTCCTCTTTTTTATGAGACAGAACCAATTGCAATATCCTCTTGTCATACATTTACTTCACTCTATAACAATTTCTCTAAGGTAAGGACATAAATACAGGAGGCGACACATTGTCTAACATGGCTAATTTAACAAAAAAGCAGATTTTTTCCCATATCTGCTAGTATAAGAAATATATAGACTGGAGAACCAGAAAAGAGGCTTGGAATTTTTTTTTTCTGCAATGATTGTTCATTTCCAAGTGCCTGTGCTATCAGAATTTTCTTCCCTGTAATTTTTAAATCAGTACTGATCTAGGAGTTCTGTGGGAACCTGTGCTGACAACTATACAATCACTCTCTTTTTAATTTCCTTGAGCAAGTGGAACTTCAGCAATTTAAAACTGTATGTGAGCAACCCCCATCACAGCTAATCGGGTTACATTTCAATTTTTTATTTGGCATTTAATAGGAAATAATTTTCCTATTCCACAAGAAAGAGACATGTAAATATTTAGCTTTCTCATTAAAATTATAAGAATCCTGAAAATTTAAATTGATCCTTCTCTCTCTAAAGAAGACAGGATGAATCAAATGGTTCCATCTAATGTTTTTATTTTTTTTTCTACTTACAAATTACAATCAATATTTTGGAAAGTGATGTTTTTCAAAAGAACATTTTCTCTTCATTTTCAAGATATTAAAATGCAGTGCTGCAACTATTTTGAAACTTCTTTTTAAAAGGTTTTTGAAATGGAAAATTCTTTTAAACAGTCTTCCTCATAAATAGTTGCGATTTCACTAAGTGAGTATATATAGGCAGAGAGATGACGGAAAGCTTTTTTCAAAAATGATAAATTTTCCAATCTGATTTCCAAAAGCACTGATAGTCTACACCTTTGCAGTGTGTGAAGCGGTGTTTTCTGAAGCAGGTGAAAATTTAAATTGTGATTAAAGTATGAGGCTGTGACTCAGAAGATTAGTAAACAGGACTTTTGCCACTGTGACATTTGATAATTTAATTACTCGCCTGTTAAGCCCTTTTTGGAGGAATATTTTAATCATCCTAATATTTTTTCTTCTAAATTAAGAAGAACTGTATAGGTCTTGTAAATTTTTAGAGTACTACAATTCTAGGCACAACCAGTACTATTGTGTGATTGAGATGAATGCATAAATCAGCATTATTCCACCTCCCTAGGAACTCAAGATTTTCAAGAGATCAGTTTGATATTTACATTTTAAATGTATTATCCTAAATATTCTCACCTCTAAAATATTGTGCATTTAACTGACCAAAGATAGAAGTAGTGTTGACCAGATCTTGTCCCACCACAGTAATGGTGCTTTTATTTTCAGAATTCTTCTGTTACTTTCAGTGAGGATACTTAGATACAAAACCAATTATAGGCACCCAATTTAAGGCAGAAAATAGTTTTATGTTACAAGATCTAAAATTAACATTTACAATCCTTACTCCAAAAAGGTTTAAAAAGGAACAGTGTAAGTACTGCAGATATAAGTAAACTAGAGAGCTAAAATGTGCCATTGAAAGCTAGGTCATATATGTTGGCAAGAAATATGACAGAAAATATACTTTTTTTAGATCAATCTTCTGTAAAACAGAATATACAGCCATATTTTTTTCTGAATTTGTCTTTTTGTTCAAGTGCACCTTCTTTCCTAACAAAGCTTGCAGAGAAGAAAAAGCAAGAAAGCAAGAAAGTAAATGAGTAAGGAAACAAGCAATCAAACCAGGCAAAGCAAGAATACAAGAAACTAAGGAAGCAAGATATTGCTTACTTATGTCTTCAGAATGCCTTCTTTTGAAAGGAAAATAAATTTGAATGCTTTAATTCCAGAAAACTTACTGACTTGTACATTGGTAATTTTTTTTTTTATGTCAGGAATTATATGACCATGGCTTATACAGAATAGTCACACTGTTTACTAATTTTATTGCGGCATATTTAACTAATGAAAAAAATTATCTATTTATAAATGCAACTTGTACTCCTTCTTGTTGATAAGAACTGGAAAGTTAGATTACGAAAATACAAATAATTCCAGTAAAAAGATATAAGTAAATATTATTGTGAGAGTACTGGAAACAATCTTTTCAAGAATTTAAGATACATGTTTCTCTTACAAAAGTTTATTTTTGAAAAGGTATACCAGTATTAATTTTAAGTCTGATATAACTAAGCATAATTTTTATATTCTAACTAATAAGCAACTTTTTCATATCAATATACGTAGCCATGCTTTATGCTCGTATGACTGACTTGATTTCTTAATTTCCTGCCTTTTGCATGTCTATTTTTGAAATATTTCACTATAGTAGTTTGTCACGTAATTGGTATCTTCTTAAAGCAACTATAAAATTCTTTTGTTGTTACTGTTATTTTATGCTAAACATGCTTGATTTATTTTATTTTCTCTGAAAAGGAAAACTTTGCTGGTTTCAGACTAGTCATTAATCTTATGACAGACATGTGATTAGCAATGTACTGTACAATGGTGCATTTACATCTATTTCAGCAAATAATGTTGAGTCAAAAGATGATCAAGAAGTATCAAGTCTCTGCTGTGTTCCCAGGGATCTGTTTATATGCATGTAATCACTGTGCATAAATTTCCTATTTGTAAGTTTCTGACTGCAATGCCCCATATTTCACAGATGTGCTGTGATGGTAATGGCATTAAAAGGAAAAACTAAGTGGGGGCAATGAGAGTTGAGTCGAGTATCTTAAATACAAAAAAAAAAAAAATTAAAAAGTAGATCTCTTCCTACATGTCTACCAGATAAGGAAACAGGGTTAAAAAGTGGGAGTAGCAAGGAAAGCACAGAAACAGGTAGGATGTGTGCCATGTGAACAGAAGAAATGTTGATTTGGGAAGGAAAATGTTCAGAAAACTAGGTGTCCAGGTTAGGCTAGCCCCTGTGGCAGAACTGATTTGCCTGAGTGATACTTGTATAGAAGAAAATCCAACCTGACGTTGACCTTGACAGTATTGCAGCAACAATCTTTTCACAAAGAAAAATTTTCCTTGAAATAAGGATTTCCGTAGAGTTAAAACACAGAGTATCCTTCCACATAATGTAAATTTCTTCTTTTTTCTACACAAAACAGGCATGAGAAACAAAGATTTCCATTTTCCACTTGTTTCAGTCTTCTGCGGCCTTTATAGGAGTGGAGAATCAATGAATATACTTTTAGGATGTTTTGTCAAAGTTCTTCTAAGCAGAGAATTAGTCAACAATTATCAGAGGTTAGTAGCCTATACCCATTTCTTACTATTTGAGGTCTTGTACCTTATCTTGTAGGGACCCAAGTTTTTGCCTTTTCTTATCATTTGCACTAAAATTACAGACAAATTTTAAAACAGAAGAAACAGAAAAAACAAGTAAATTGACAATAACAAATTAATAAACAGCACCCCATCCCCCGGAATGTCCAAGAATCGTCAATATAAACTTGCAGTACTCTGATAGCATTATCACTACAAAGAGAGTTAAACATTGACTGCAAAGCCAAGCACTGTTGCCGCACAATTGGTTGAGAAAGGATAGGCATTCTTCTTGCAAGTGAGGTTGCGATAGCACAAGATAGAAAGGACTGTTCTACTGCAGACCCTTTGATCTTCCTGTCTCCTCCACAAACATTTTCAAAATTTTACATTATAAAAGAATGTATTTCCAGCCAAGACAGAGCATGGCTCCTGTTGTAAGCTCTTTGGGGAGCTTGCAAATATTTGTGACGATTTGTTCCCATTACTCACATAGACATGCTCTCTGAGGCTCAAGAACTGTAAATGGTAAATAGCTAAAGACACCCAACCTGGTGTCCAACATACATTGCATTGCTACTAGACAGTTGATATCACAAGTTAGTACTTTGTTCACATTAGTAAATGGTGTTGAAAGAGGCAAATGAAAAAATGCCTTTGTCAAGTCTTTTCTAGAAGCATAATTATTCTTCTGTTTCTTTTTTATACCAATCTACAAAACTGGTGGTCATAACTTTTGCACAGCAAAAAGTTAGCAGGGGGCTACAAGCGTGCCTTCTATGAGAAGCTGCCAGAAGCTTCCCCTGTGTCTGATAGAGACCATCTATTGTTTGTTACTGCACAGGAGCAACTGCAGCCAAAGGAGCGAGGACATGTGAGATCACACTGCAGACATGAAGGTCAGTGGAGAAGAAAGGGGAGGAGGTGCTCCAGGCACCCAAGCAGAGGTTCGCCTGCGGCTCATGATGCAGACCATAGTGAAGCACGCTGTGCCCCTGAAGCCAATGGAGGTCTATGGTGGAGCAGATACCCACCTGCAGCCCAGAGAAAAACCCACACTGGAACAGGGGGATGCTCAAAGGATTCTGTGACCCCATGGGAAATCCTTCACTGGAGCAGGTTTGCTAGCAGAACTTGTGGCCCTGTGGGGAACACACACTGGAGCAGTCTGTCCCTGAAGGGCTGCACACAAGGAAGGGACCCACACTGGAGAAGATCGTGAAGAACTGCAGCCTGTGGGAATGACTCATGTTGGAGTTCATGAAGGGCTGTCTCCCGTGGGAGGAACCCCACGCTGGATCAGGGGAAGAGTGTGAGGAGTAAGGAGCATGAGAGACTATGTGATGAACTGACCACAATTCCTGTTGCCTGTCCTTCTGTGATGCTGATAGGGAGGAGATACAGAACTATGGAGTAAAATTAAACCCGGGAAGATGGAAAGGGTGGGGGGAAGATGTTTTAAGATTTGATTTGTATTTCTCATTATCCTACTCTGATTTTGATTGGTAAAAAATTTAAACTAATGTCACCAAATTGTATCTTTTTTGCCTGTGACAGTAATCTCTCCCTGTCCTATCTTGACCCACAAGTCTTTCACTATGTTTTCTGTCCAGCTGAGGATAGCAATAAAGCAGCTTTGGTGGCATCCAGCCAGGGTAAACCCACCACATATTCAACATATTCAGGTCAGTGAGTTGAAAAAATCACTTTGAATGTCCTTAACTGATATTCCTTGTAGACATTGAATAAGTCTGCCCATGTTACATAGCCCTACACAATCCTCTAAACTCCTTAGTCACCTGGGGTTCCTTACTGTTTCATATTTAAAGCTTTGTTTACAGAATTAAAAGACAGTATGAGCTACAAACTGACTTTCTGTGGAAAGAATTCTTTGTCAACAGCTCAGATTGAAAGATCCTTACTTTTAGGTTTAAAGTAGTTAATTTGACCCAATTTTAGTCAGTTACTAAATTAACCATGTCATTTGTCTATTTAAAGTGCTTGTTTCCTTGGATAAAACTACTCTGCCCTAATTTTAGACTTGAAAAACGCTTAAGACCTCCAAAAGGTGACTTGTATCATCCAAAGACAGGTATCCAAAATAGAACACATAAATTACACTTCAGTCATGATTATTTTTCTTCATTGACATTGGATGACTTAGTGACACTTACTTTCAGATTCCTGAAACTAGGTAAAACGTATAGCATGTGCAAGGTAAAAAAAACAAACAAACAAACAAAAAAAACATTTCACAAGCAATGAATCCCAAACATAGAATCATAGAATAGTTCGGGTTTGAAGTGACCTTCAGAGGTCATCTAGTCCAGCCCCCCCTGCAATGAGCAGGGACATTTTCGACTAGATCAGGTTGCTCAGAAGCACATCCATCCTGGCCTTGAATGTCTCAAGGGATGGTGCCTCCAGCACCTCTCTGTCAACCTGTGCCAGTGTTTTATCACCCTCATTGTAAAAAATTTTTTCCTCACATCCAGCCTGAATCTCCCCTCTTTTAGATTAAATCCATTGCCCCTTGTCCTATCACAACAGTTCCTACTAAAAAGTCTCTCCCCATCTTTCTTATAGGCCCCTTTTAAGTACTGAAATGCTGCAATAATGTTTTTCTGGAGTCTTATCCAGGCTGAACAACTCTAATTCTCTCAGTCTTTCCTCATAGGAGAGGTGTTCCATCCCTCTGATCTTTTTTGTGGCCCTACTCTGGCCTGTCTCCAACAGGTTCATGTCTTTCCTGTACTGAGGACTCGAGAGCTGAATACAGTACCTCTAGGTGGGGTCTCACCAGAGCAGAGGCACAGAATCACCTCCCTTGACCTTGCCAGCTTAGGTCCAGTCTTTCATCCACCAACATCTCCAAGTCCTTGTCCCCAGAAGTACTCTCAATCCCTACATCCCCCAGCCTGTACTGATACTGGGGGTTGCCCTGACCCAGGCGTAGGACCTTGCTCTTGACCTTGTTGAACATCATGAGGTTTGCATGGGCCCATTTTTTGAGCTTGTCCAAGTCCCTGTGGATGGCAACCCATCCTTTTGGCATGTCAGTTGCACCACTCAGTTTGGTATCACCAGGAAACTTGCTGAGGGTGCATTTGATCCCACTGTCTATGTCATTGATTAATGTATTAAACAATATTGGCCCCAATACAGACCCCTGGGGGATGCTACTTGTCACTGGTGTCCACCCAAACATTGAGACACTGACCACTCCTCTCTGGATGTGACCATCCAACTAATTCCTCATTCACTGAGCAGTCCACCCATCAAATATACATCTCTCCTATTTAGAGAGAAGGGTGTTGTGGGTGACCATCCCAAAGGCTTTACAGAAGTTCAGATAAACATCCATAACTCTTCCTTTGTCCACTGTCATGGTTTAAGCTCAGTTGGTGACAGAACCATGCAGCCGCGTGCTCGCTTCCCCCTTTCCCCCCCCCCCCCCCCCCAACTCCTGGAGGGATGGGGAGGAGAATTGAAAGAATGTATACCTCACGGGTTGAGATAAGAACAGTCCAGTAACTAAGGTATAATGCAAAGCATCTGCTGCTACTACCAATAATAATAATGATAAGGGAAATAACAGGGGGAGAGAATATAAAACTAAAAGGGGAAAACAAAAAGAAAATAATAACCACAGGTGTTGCACAATGCAATTGCTCACCATCTGCCCACCGATATCCAACCTGACCTGAGCAGCGATCTGGGCCTTCCAGGTAACTCTCACCAGTTTATATACTGGTGAGAATTCCCCTTCAGCTAGCTTGGGTCAGGTGTCCTGCTTCTGCTTCCTCCCAGCTTCCACTTCTCACTGGCAGAGCATGAGACTGAGAAGCTTTTGATCAGAGTAAGCATTACTGAGCAACAACTGAAAACATAGGTGTGTTATCAGCATTTTTCCCAGACTAAAGTAAAAAACACAGCACTGCACCAGCTACTAAGGAGAAAAATAACTGCTACAGCTGAACCCAGGACATCCACTGATGTAGTTAATCCAGCATAGAAGGCCACTACATTGGACAGGCAGGGCTTGCCCTTGGTGAAACTGTCCTGGCTGTCTTGAATCACCTTCCTGTTCTCCATGTGCCTTAGCATGGCTCCTAAAAAGATCTATTCCATGACTTTCTGGGCAGAGAGGTGAGGCACACAGGTTGGTAGTTCCCAGGATCCTTCTTTCTACTTTCTGTAAAAATGGATGTGATATTGCCCTTTTTCCAGTTATCAGAGACCTCCATGGCCTGATCGCCATGACTTCTCAAATATCATGGAGAGTGCCTTAGCAACTACTTCAGCTGATTCACTCAGGACTCTGGGATGGATCTCACCAGGTCCTACAGGTTTGTGTATGTTCAGGTTTGTTATCAATTGAATCAAAACCCATACTGCAACAGAAGTAAACTTTCCTATTTCACTATGGCTGTCTGTATCTATTTGCCATTTCTCCCTTTGCTTATTGCCCTCTACTTCTACGTAATAGTGGTTAGGAAGTAGCTATCTGACACATTTTTAATTCAGAGGATATCTGACACATTTTTAATTCAGAGATGAATGTGTCTATCGGAACTCCGTGTGTAAGTTTCAGTTTTATTTCATGTGGTGTAAATATCACCACCACAACAGAACCAAACCAAAGTGTATCAACTTTTATTTTCTGAGCCATGTTGAAAGGCACCTTTTTTTTTCAGCTGTCATCTTGCAAAACAACCTATATTCAATGGAAAAGTCACTTCTTTATTGGTGTTGCTGCAGCTTATGTCTCGTATGTCAAAAGCATCCCTCTGACACTTGAAACAGAATCCCATTGCAGATAACTACAGGATTATGGAGGAACAGCAAGTGTCTGCCCTTGAAAATGGCAATATTTAAATTCAATTATCAGACAGCTTTTCACTAAGTAGAAAAGAGTTATCAGAGAATCACTAGACAACCAGTGCAGTGTGACAATAGCCATGTGCTTTATTTTTTGATCAATGCTCTTACTGCAGCATCCCAAAATTTTGTTGAGCTACATCAGTTTGGTGGACTTAGCCACAACCTTTCCCAGGGAAAAGAAAAACAAAGGGGAAAAAAAGGTGGGACAGTTATATTGCAATGCACATTTCCTTTTTTAAATATCACACATTTTGTTTTTCAGAATACATTTTAGTTTTTGTTGGATGGTAGGAAATGAAACAGAAATTCTCCTAAACTTCTGCAGCCTCTACGATAGCCGTGTGAGTCTACGTGTCTTGTCCTGTCTGTATTAAATCCTTGTTCTTTTCACCTTTTTCCAGGGTAAATTCTTCCTTATTACATTGGTTTTTCCAAGTCTTTTATACATTTCTTCCTCCTCCTAATCTGTCAAAAGTGACACATAACTCTAGTTCTATCTAATGTCACCGTTGCATCCATCAATTTCTATTTTCTGAAGTTTGTTATGCTGGATTGTTTTCATGCTTAATTAATTTGAATTTGACCACATTAGTAAAAATATTGATGACCAGATGTCTGCAAAACAATGATTCTGAAACTTGGAAAAAAACATGTTATAGGCAGTTGGATTAAAAAACCCAACTCTTTTATCCAAAGACTTTATGACATTTTTGTTCAATTTCAGATGACTTCAGCTGACATTTGAGAAAATTCCCATTCTTGTTATATTCTTACAGGATTCGATTTTATAGCTGCAAACTGCAAACTTGTTTTAGCTGAATTCCACCTTAAGTACAGAAGAAAATTTAATGGCTAAAATAAGTGAAGTCTGAATCAAGCGGAAAAAAAAAAAACAACAAACACATAAATGAAAAGATGAAATGCCACAGTAAAACTAAGATTGGTTTTCTTATTCTTCCTGGAAAAGCTAGAGTTTTTAAGTTATTGACAGTTCTAAGATCATAAAATCTATTTATCTTCCAACAAGGAAGCAAATTAGTTTAAGGAATTTCCTTATGGAATTAAACATTATTCTTGAAACTCAATATTGAGAATGGCCATCCTTATTAACATTTTGACTTTTACTTTTCCCTTTTTTTTATTTTTTCATTAGATTAAGTTTGTGTTGGAGTCACATATTAGCTAAGGAAACTAATTTTAAGGTAAACCTGTAATTCAAAAGGGGACAGAGGAGAATGTTTTTTCTGTTATTCATAATTCTATTTTAAATTGTAAGGTTCACTTTTATTTCTTTCTGCTGGAATTGGTCATGGCCAGAAGCAGAATGTCAATTATTCAGGCTACTGATCTTGGCTGGTATATCAGAATATAAGGTTTTAAAAAATCACCTGTCAAAAATGCAAAGGCATGTTCTAAAATCAGAATGCAAGTGTTATTCATCCTGTTGCACACACCTCCAAATATTTTTCCAAGTATTTTACTGCTCATTTTAAACCATTCATGATAAAGTTCTTCTTTCACTAAAATTTCTGATGCCAGAAAAACATTCTATCTGTGCCTACAAGCTGTTTTAAATTAATTTTCTTTGTTCATATGCAGTCTTAAACTTTATAAGACTTATAATTTATTACTAAATCCATAACTAGTGCTATATACAGCAGAGATGGCAAATATAGGAAGAGTTTGATCCCCATCTGTTATTCTTTCCTCATCTCCTTAGTCTTATGTTTTGATAAACTTCAGTATTCAGAAAAAAGGGCTGTTAAATATCTGCTTCATGTTAGTAATTTTGATTTGCTTTGTTCTTTTGCTTGTCAAAGTTACATTGTAATTTTTCTTTTACCATATCTCTAAAGTATCTTTTTCTTCTGGGGATTATGGCAAACACTAATCCAACCTGGGTATTGAAAATGACCTAATATATCAGTTTGGAATGCTTCCAGCCATAGAAAAAACTCATTCTTCTATTCTCTATGCATTTCTTTTCAGAACGTTGTCTGTCACAAAAAAAAAAAAAGGCCTTCTTTTGAAGTTAGAACTGCATTTTTGTTTCTCTACTTGATTTTGTAGATAATTTCATAATTTATTCTGTTATTTCTCATTTTCTCCATGTTGTATAAGATGGCTGGTAGGAAGATATGTAAACATGTAGTTAACCTCTCTGTGCCAAAGTTGTGTACTTGCACACACACACTTAGTCACCCTTAATGAAAATGAAGGCTCAATTTTGTCATAAAAGTCTAATATTTGCAACATGAACTGATGAAGTTCCAAAGAAGCTAATAGCAAACAAAAATATAAATACAATGGAAAACTCTAAGAAGTTATATATGAATTAGTATTTCATTATTCATAAAAAAGTGTATGAAGTTACCCTCTAAAATATTTTGTTTATTTAGCATTTGAGGTAAAATGGAAAGGCATTTAATTATTTTGATTAAAAGAGAAAAAACATTGTTGTTATTGATTCTGAACAGTAAAAAGACATCCTAAATTATCTCATTTATAAGTATGTGAAATTGGTTTTCCAAATAGAAAAACAGCAGCATGAGTTAGGCCAGGAATAATGATATTTAGGAGTTCATTTGATATATGGCTACTGATACTGCTTTATTTTTTCTCTTGACTTTCAATACTGATTAAAAAAGGAGGCAGGATCCAGGTTTCATTATTGATTACGTTGTCTCCGACTCTGCACACAGTTTTTTCCCCCAGTGTGTAATAGCAATAATTACCTCATTAAATGAACTTCTTGTGAATTAGTGTAATTGAATGGCTAAGATTGATAAGCCTTTGCAACTAAGATTTTGGTTGCCAACTCATCAGCAAGAAAGGCTCTGTTTTTTTGTTTTTTTTTTTTGCGTAGATATTTAAGCTTGTCTTTGATATTGGTGAAAAATTATTTTGACCATATCTACCTACATTTTCATGTGAGCAGGAGGCCCATGAACTTAGAAGGCAAACAAAAAAAAAATAAAATAACAGAGGCTTATTTCAAACACATTTAATGACTCGCTCATGTTTTTTGATTATTCTAAAAAAAATGCTGTTTCCCAAGGCAATAAGTATACTGAAAGCAAATAATAACATTTTTCTTTTACTTCTCAAATAAGCAGTTTTCTGTTGAACTGGAAGTGGAATCAACATTGGACTAATATTCTCAATAGGATAAAGATCACTGCATTTTCTGGAAAATAAGGGATCATTCATATGGAATCTAGCTCAAAGCTTCAGAGATGAAACAGAGAACATGTGTATATTTCCTTAACAATGCCATTTATAATCTGAGCAAAGGAAGCCTCCTAAGGATGAAGTTCTAGAACATGTCCTGCTAGTATTCTGCCTGAAACCAGTAGGTAATTATAAGGACATATAAGAATCCTGTATTATATTTACAGGTTATTATTAATTATTTCAGGGAAAATGTTTTCAGCTTTAGAATTAATTTATTTATTTTTAACAGATAAGTCTTTTGGCCTTTTTATTCATAAGCCCTGTGATTTCAGAAAAAAAATACAAAAACAATACATGTGTATACATTCTATTATGAATAACAAAAAATAAAAAACATCTGCTTTTTTATTAATTATTAAAATATTCTAACATTTTTGTAACAAATATATTTCATTAGAAAACAAGAAAACACATAAATACTTATGCAATTTAACTCCAGGGTCACATAATAAAGCAATATAATTACTTAGTTGTCTTCAAAAAAAGCTGGTGTATTTACCTTTCCCAAACAAATAAAGATGGCTTATAACAAGTTCTTTAAAAATAAAAATTAAGCACCAATTCATATCACAGCTACAAGGCCTAAAGAGTCTGTGCATTAGCTACAAGAATAAAGAAGTTGTCCCAAAAAAAATTTTCTTGCAAAAAAGTACACATCTTTCTCTGCTTGTTCTGTTTGTTAGCCAGGCACAAACATTGTCGGAATATGAAATTCTGACTTATAAACTGAACTCACTCAGCTCACATACCATGTTTTCCTTCTCATCAAAACCAGGTCAGTGTGGAAAAGATTGTCCTGTGCCCAGATCTCATTCTATAAAAACTCAGTAAGCTATGACAGTAGCACAGACAACCCTAGACTTATCCTTCCAGCAAGCAAGTGGAACTTAACACAGGAAAAGAAACTGAAATGAGATGATGGTAAGAGACATGTGAGAATATTATAGAAATTGTTAAAAAAAAATGGGAATAAAAATAATTTGAAAGGGAAAGGCTCAAAAAAGAAGGCTATCATTGTTCAAAATCTTTGAAACGACCTTCCTGAATTATACAAGTCTTCTAGGTCTGTTTGACATTTTAATCAATAGCTCGCTTTGAATTTAGGTGCTAAGTAGTGCTGTTTAGTTGCATTAAAATCCCATGCGCAGTCATGTCAGAGGTCTTCCTTGGGTTAGTTAGTCAGTTGTAAAAGCTACCAAATTAATTGATAAAACATGCCACATCACACAGTTAAAGTAGCACATCCTGCCTTAGAAGTTCATTGCAGTGTCTGCTTCTGTGGCTTACTCCTCTCATGATACATTCAAACAGATTCAAAATACCAGGTGGAACAGTGAAAAATAGACATTTGTGTGAGGAAAGACACAAGAAAAGGCACCTAGTTGCTTTTAATTCTTCACTAAAGCAGTGCTCACCTCCTTGTTCTTTTTTCTTCCACCACTTCTTAGGAACAGCTGCATCCTGAAGTGAAAGGGCACCACAGGTTCCCATTCCTGCTGTGTCCATCAGAGCAAGAGCAGAAGACAACAGCATCACACCACTTGATTTATGAAAAATATGCAAGTAGATCTCCCCACAGTATAGGTACAGTTTCCCCCACTGTTTTCTTGTTTGTTTGTGGGGTTTTTTTTTGTTGTTTTTGGATTTTTTGTTTGTTTGTTTGTTTGTGGGGGGGTTGTGTGTCTTTTCTTTTGTTTATTAATGGGATTTGCTTTTAATATAGTCTTTTGTGTATAACTTTTGGGAACCAGAATGAAGAAAGATAGTGTTGAGCTGGGTGACAGAGAGCTAATTCTTCACTGTTTCCTTTAGGTAAACCTGCACCCGGATGCCTAGTCTTTTTTTATTAATGTTAACTTATAATGTCGTGTTGTCTTTGAGGTCCTATATTTTACATTTTATTTGAAGAGATTCTGCTCACTACAAGAAATATGGAAGCATATAGCTTTATTTTATCCCACTGCAAATTAAGTGTAGTTCTGGTAATAAAGTGAAAGCTGAAGGTCCTACACAAATGCTGACATAAGAAATGTTTTTTGCAAGGATATATATTTTTCATGAAGAAAAAGGAAGTAGAGTATGGATATGTATTCTGGTACATAAAATTCCCTAAGATATAAATCACAAAGAAAAAAAGGAGGAATTCATCTGGCTGAATGTACACATTGAGAGGGTGAATGTTGCACCTGAGCTAATCACTTCAGGCTCCCGAATAGTCAAAGGAGAAAATCAGGCACTTCTAGGTCACAATTCCTCTTATCCTAAAATAGGCCTCTGAAGTAGGTCAGATGAACTGCGCCCTGAGAGTGCCTATTACTCTCTACCAACTATAAAGGGAGTCCTGGCTGATTAATTCAGATTCAGTGTAAATGTTTAAGGAAGATGAGATGAATCCCATTCAGGGAATCCAGAATGACTATTAAGAGACCACCAATAAAAAGCGAGAATTCTTGTTTTCCAGATATATAGAATACAAGATAATGACATACATTTAGATGCTGACATTAAGTTCTTAAGTCATTTAGGCATTTTGGAATATTTTATCTTATTTCATAGTGTATTTTCTTTTTGCTCAGAGAAACTACTTTTTATCACTGTACTTTAATCTTATGATCTATGATTCATATTTGCTTTCTTAAAGAAAGCTGAAAGCCTTTCCCAACCTTGATAGACTTTTATGAGTAAAAACTTAACAAAGCAAAGCAATTTGCCCTTTCATCTATTAAAAAAGTGCTGTATTTCCAATAGAATTGGAAATATTAAAGACAGATCTGCCATTAGGCTCACCAGTACAGCTTGGTTCCATCAAGAGTGCTATGAACGTTTTATTAGATGAATGTCCAAGTTTAAAATCAAGCCAAAATACCTTGGATTTTCTCTTCCAAATATATATGGAGAAATAATGGAGTACTAATAGATTTCTCCTTGACTTCTGTGACACTGTTTCAATATTTAAAGTATTAGGTTATTTAAGATATGGTTGGTTAAAAATTGAAAGCAAGACAGTAGATACTGGAAGAGGATTTTTAAATAAAAAAGATTTTTAAGCAGATACAACAATATCTTAACTACCTGTAATTGGTAATACATATCGACTATAATTTTAACCATTTAAAGTACAAATGGATAGTTTATAATGCCTCTAATCAGTAAATCAATAAATTGTCCAGTGTCGGTGAAAATTTTCTCATCTAAAAAGTTATTTTCAAATCCCTTTTTATAGAACCACAGAATCATAGAATAGTTAGGGTTGGAAAGGACCTTAAGATCATCTAGTTCCAACCCCCCTGCCATGGGCAGGGACACCTCACACTAAACCATGCCACCCAGGGCTCTGTTCAACCTGGCCTTGAACACTGCCAGGGATGGAGCATTCACATCTTCCCTGGGCAACCCATTCCAGTGCCTCACCACCCTTACAGTGAAGAACATCTTCCTTATATCCAATCTGAACTTCCCCTGTTTAAGTTTTAACACACTATCCCTTGTCCTGTCACTACAGCCCCTAATGAAGAGTCCTTCCCCATCATCCTTATAAACCCCCTTCAGATACTGGAACGCTGCTATGAGGTCTCCACACAGCCTTATCTTCTCCAGGCTGAACAACACCAACTTTCTCAGCATGCCTTCATATGGGAGGTGCTCCAGCCACTTGATCATCCCCATGGTCCTCCTCTGGACTTGTTCCAACAGTTCCATGTCCTTTTTCTGTTGAGGACACCAGAACTGCACACAATACTCCACGTGAGGTCTCACGAGAGCAGAGTAGAGGGGCAGGATCACCTCCTTTGATCTGCTGGTCACGCTCCTTTTGATGCAGCCCAGGTTATGGTTGGCTTATCATTTCAAAGTTTTATATTGCGGTTATTATATAAAAGAAAATATTCCATTCCATTTTATCACTTTCAATGTGGGTATATTATGATCACCTTGAAAAAAAATCTGAAGAAAAAAAGAAGGAAATCCTATAAAATTTATAATTTTTCAAGTTATTTGGTGTAGAGGAACTGAAATAGTAATTTTAGATAACAAAGGTTTTCCGGTCTTTGTTATCCCAAAAACCAGAATAAACAATGAGGATTATATAAGAAAAATTAATGAGATTTAATGCCTCTTGAATTGATAGGATACTTTTCATTGACTTATTTGGCCTTTTGATCAGATCCTAAAGTAATGAAATATATTGAGTTACTTCAGGTTGCTTGGAGATTGCTAACTAAACAAATTCTAGAATACAGTGGTTTGAAAAATAGAAGGGACACTGTGACTTTTAAGACCTCTTACAGTTCTGTTTTTCTACATACAGATAGTTGTAGCAAGTAAGATACATTCAAGCAGCAAATAAGAATAAGATTAATGTAACTTTTATCATCATCTTAAAGTCTTTCAACCATCTAAAAATAAAGCACTTCAGCAATTTATTTTTCATCTACACAAAATATGTATATTTAGGAAATGTTGAAAATGACAGAACTTCCATGTCTAGTTTAGATTAATCCCTCTCTGGCTGGTATCTCTCTGAACCAACCACAGATGAAGCTTAGACACCTAGTTAGTACAAGCTCACAACTTCTGAATAGTTAGAATTTATTTACATCAGCCTTTCTGAAACATGTGTCCAGTTCTGGCTCTCTAGTCCAAGAGAAGCATGAGCATACATACTGGAAACAGTATAACAAAGGGACACAAAGATGATGGACTGGAGCATCTGACATATGCAAAAAGGCTGAGAGAGCTGGGACTGTTCAGCCTGCACAAGAGAAGGCTCAGGCGAAATATTTATGTGTTAAATACTTACAGGGATGGTGTGAAGATTATTTTAGTGATACCCACTTAGAGGACCAGAGGCAATGGACACACACTGAAATACAATCTGAACATCAGGAAACCCTTTTCAGTGTAAAAAAGTAACTGGGGTCAGGGTGACTGAGCATTGGCACAGGTTGTCTGGAGAGGTTGTGGCCTCTGCTTCTTTGGATATATTCAAAAGCCATCTGGACTGCCATCCTGGGCAGTCTGCTCTAGGTGTCCCTTGCTTGAGCAGAGTAGTTAAAACAAATAATATCAATAAGGTAAATATGAACCAGAAATGTGGACTTGAAGTCCAGAAAGCCAACTCTGCTGGGCTGCATCAAAAGAAATGTGAATAGGTTGAATGGGGCTTTGAGCAATCTGGTCTAGCAGAAGCTACTTCAGGTTTTTACTGGCAGTGGAGGTGGAACGGGATGATCTTTAAGACTCCTTCCAATCCAAACCATTCTATGATTCAGTGATCTCCAGAGGTCCCCTCCAACTTTAAACATTCTGTGTTGCCCAGGGGAGTTGTGGAGTATCCTACGTTGGAGATATTCAAGGCCTGCCTGGACAAGTTCCTGTGTGATGTACTCTAGGTTACCCTGCTCTTGCAGGGGGGTTGGACTAGATGATCTTTCGAGGTCCCTTCCAACCATTGGGATTCTGTGATTCTGTGATGCTCTGGTATTAGAACCAATACAGTGTTACTCAAACCTCCTCTGTAAAGCTAGTTTATTTCTGCTGCTTCAGTAATACAGATACAGTTCTGTGGTCTCTGATTGCATAGGAGGTATAATCTTGAGCATGTCAGCAACACAAAATGCCCTTTTTTTCTTACTCAAACACATCATCAAGACCACAGATTTACATCTAATTATTTTAATATGATACAACACACTCACAGATAAAATGACAGAATTAAATTGCACAGTGTTAGCTAGGCAACAGATTGTTACTTTTAGGTGTTATTAAAAGAAGTGAGGAAGTAGTTGGCAGACTTATCAGATCGTCTGTCTGCATGTCTGTTTCTCCTCTCCTGTTTAACTAAAATGTGTGTGGAGTCTATCATAGTAGTCACTGGAAATTGTGCCTTTTGACCAAGAAAAATATTTTTGTATTATAATACACATTTACAGTCTCCATTTGATTTAGCCTCAAGTGTCCACCTTATTTCTATACCTGAAAAAATAGATTAAAGTGTAACCCTAACAGTGTATTAAAATATAAGAAATTTCTATTCTGTAAGAACTGAGGAGTTTCAGGTTCCTGAAGTTTTTTATTTATTTTATTGAAGGGGTCTGGATGGAATTCAAAGGTTTCTTACAGTCTTTTGGAAAGAGTAGACTTAAGGCATGTTGGTGGATGGCATACTGTCTGTGATTTCACCTTTGTTCAGAAGGTAGCACAAATTAGAGATCTTAAACTGGCAAGGACCCTCCTGTCTCAAGAGACCTTTGCAGGTCTATTTAAATTCATAAAGCACCATGGATAGAGCACAAGGCTAAGCCAGAAAACAGGTTCAAAAACAAATTTAATTAACACATATAAGGCTTAGATTTTAGGGGGTGTGATCTTGTTCCTACTTAAACACTCCTGCTGTTACAGTTTTAATCTATGAAAGTTTACATTCTAAATAAATATTAAAGGCAAAACATCATGATATTAAGTATCTTAGGGTTAGTACTGGCCTTTATTTGAGGGAGAGTTCCAGTTTCAGAAATTTGAGGTACCAGTTTCTGGGTCCTCACTTTATAGCATAACTGCATATTACTAGGAGAAAACCAAGGAGGAAAAAAGAAAAAAAAAAGTCATTAATTGAGCACTAGAACAAATTTACAATAAAGAACACTAAAAATATTTTTTTCCAATTTCTCATTTCAGAGAATCATAGAATCACAGAATAGTTAGGGTTGGAAAGGACCTTAAGATCATCTAGTTCCAACCCCCCTGCCATGGGCTTAGACACCTCACACTAAACCATGTCACCCAATGCTCCATCCAACCTGGCCTTGATACCTACCTGCCAGGGATGGAGCATTCACAACTTCTTTGGGCAACCCATTCCAGTGCCTCACCACCCACACGGTAAAGAACTTCTTCCATAGAATTTATTAAACAGAAGAGATTGGTTTTATTTTCCTTTTTGTTGTGTTTTTTGTTTGTTTGTTTGTTTGTTTTTTCCCTGATCTTCTGTTGCTCTTCCATTGTTAAAATGAAAAAAAAACCCACATAATCTATTTGAAAGGTAACAAGAATTGCTAGCATACTTAAGCTAACTGCCTGGGGGAGAAACACTGAGGTTACCCTATATGAAAATGCTTCTAAGGAAGCAGAGAATGAGTCTCCATATTTTGAAGAAGAGATAAATAGTATATACTCATATCTTCAGACAATCCTTTTCAAAGACTTTTGAAAACTTCTCTTTCTTTCTTTTAAACCTATCTACCTCATCCCCACAGGACATAATTCAATCCTAGTATATATGTACGTTTTTTTCACTCGCATCCCTCTGGGATAGAATATCATATTATGCATTCTGAGACAGAAATATGCTTTCGTTTTTGGATCATACCACATATGTTACTGACAATGCAAAGAATGTACATCAGTGGCTGAATGTTACTGTTTTTCAAAATGTATGGAATAATGAAGATCAAGGGAGCCTGTGGCTGATTCTTGGACTTTAAATTAGTCCCTTTTCCTGTTGCTTAAAGCCAACAAACAGTAGCACTAGCAGCAAGGCTGCCTGCTAGAGAAGGATATTTACAAAATCACACAGCATGAACATTTTCATGTCAAGACCCATTACAAGAAAAAACTAAATAGCATTTCAGTGAAATAATCCTTTTTATATGTATTATTTGTAACTAGCTAGGGATGAAGTAGCTGCTACTGACTCCCATAACATAAGGGCATTGGTCATTATAAGAAAGCAGACATATGTTTGGAATAAGCAGATCCAAATATTGTATTTCTTACTTCCTTCCACTTCTTTTAAATTTTAATTTTTCCTTTAAATTTTTGACGCAGACGTACTTATATCACATAATAAGTTCATAATGATCAGTACTTATTTTGAGAAGGCTTATTGACTGACAAAGTTGCAGATACAAATTTTCAGTTGGAGTTCAAGTGGTTCCATCAACTCCTATATAAAGTTATTCATGTTAAAGAAGTACAGAGCTGGGTTTGCAATTCTTCTGCCAGCACTGTGTTATGAATCTGCTGTTAAAGCCCTTTTTCTCGTAGATTGTCTTAGCAAGTAGGGAGATGATTTACAAATTCAACAAGCCATGTACTTTTCTGTCTACCATTTTATACCATCTAGCAGCACTATCTGAGAAGAAAAATACTGAAAGAATGGGGAAAGGAATCAATAGCTGACTCGTTACTGGCAATTAAAAATATTGTGCCCTGTTCTTTTAATATTTGGGCCATTGGGAACCTCAAAAATAGTACCTGTTAGCCTTGTGATTGTCCAAAGACCAGGACTCTTGTTCTTTGTATTTCTGCGGGCAGCTTCATGAAAACACGTGTTTTTCAAGATTTAATGGAAGGAAATAATAATTTTAAATCCCCAGTTATTCTATCTACTTCCAAAATATGGCCATGGTCCTCCATAAGCTGACTTTTAGAGGTAATTTGACATAAACAGATCCTAGTTCTGTGTGTCTGCAGACTGATGTCTACATGAATAGGTAAAAAACAGATGAGCTCTTCAGTAAAGGCATATCATTCAACTAGCATGTGAGACACATTTTTAGTTAGATTCTTTTAGCTTCCTCAGTATTAGTATATATATATATTCTGATTCTCTTACCTTAAGTAAAGCACTACACTGATGAAGACACAATGCTTTGAATCAGCAGATGCTTTTTTTTTTGTGTTCCTCTGCTTTGGTACAGCAGTGATTCATGTTGTCTTCACCCATCCATGCAGAGTAATTTTCCAAAGGCCACAGCACAGCAGGGAATACAGCATTTACAGTGCCTGGAGAAGTTCATAAGGCATGACAATAAAAGGGACAAAGACAACAACCAAGAGATTTCAGGAATTCATTGTATATCAGAAAACAATGCTCTGAGAGTCCCTAGGCTGGAAAACAATGAATAGTTGATTACACTCATAGAAGTCTTCCCAGAGTGCATATTCAAATGCCTGTTATTGTGTGAACTGGACTGAAAGATATGGTCTGGCTGGCTGTACTCCATGTTCCTGGTCTCTTAGCTATGAAGAAGTGTAGCTCTGTAGCCCTGTGATACCATATTGCCAGTACTAGTAACAGGCTGTACTGAGTTTGCATGGCCTCAGGGCAGAGGCTTGCCAGTCCTGCTCTAACTAGGCTTTTCTTGACCTACCTACAGATCTTACATGATTCACTATGCACGCACACCAAGTGTTCATATCGAATTTGGTTTACTTTTGCTTATTTTTGTATGGTACAATTTTTTTCTATAGATAGCAGTACCAAGCAGTTTTTCTAGTCAGAGTCTTTCAGTTAGATACACAAGATGTAGCACAGGCAGCAAAGGTATATTACTGATAAGGAATGGGGCAGTAGCTGGTGCTAGGTTATGTAGTAAAAGCTCATCTGCACCTGACAATGGAAGACAGAGACAACATCAGATGGGAGAGCTCAAATGGTGACCTAGCTCCTTCTGGAAATCATCAGCCCATTAGAAGCCAATCTCCACAAGCTCAGAGGAGTGCAGGCACACAGTGGAGGCAGGAACCCAAGTTACAGAGTCCTGATGAATAAACACCATGTCCAGGCTCTTTCCACTCAGCCTCATTACTGGTGGAGCTGAGGATGTGGAGCTGGGCGCATGGAGCTACAACAGCCTTACTTCTTTTGAGCTGCCAGATCCAGACAGGTGTCTCATAGCACTAGAGATAACTATAAACAACAAAGTAATGGTCAGTAAAAAATAATATATGGTTTTATGGGTAATGAAGAAAGCAAAGAAACAGTAACTGACATATGCACAAGCCACCATACATAGTAAACTTGGATGTAACCTGAAGCTGTGGAACACTGAAGACAGAAAAAGTTTTAAATGGCCCTACATGGAAGGAAACGAATGAAAAAAAAATATGAAAGAGGAAATGATCAATGTGAACACCATATTCCTCTCAGGAGAGGGGCTCCAGCTGTTGACAACCTGCTGCAACACCTTCCTTACTACAATGAAAACCATGATGAAAATAATGACCTTAGGAGGCAGAGAAGCAGTAGAAGGGAGAGTACAAGATCAGGGAAAGAGTATAACTAAGAAATTTGTATGTTACTATTTTAACTATATTGTTGATGGTTTTGTACCTTTTTCTGTATTCTACCTTTTTATTTTCTGTAATAGTTAGATACACTAATGATGATCCTCGAATTAGATTGCAAAGATTTGAGAAGTTCTTAGCTTCTTTTATCTGTAGCATGTGTTTCCTGTTTGCCCATATGCAAGATTTTGAACATAACAGCAGATGCTGTTCTGTTGATGACCATGTACTTTCTTCATAAAGTCTCTTCTGAATTTTGCATGTGGGTTACCGAATGCTCACGTATATTAAAAGAACTGCTACTGTTGCTTGGTTTAGAGCAACATTCATTTAACTCAAATTTTTCAGTAATGTGTTTGTTTGACTCAAAAGTAATTGCTGGAAGGGTAAAAAAAAGGGCAGTTTTGTAAGGCAAGATTCAAAGAAAACATATCATGTGATTTCTATACTGCTCCACTATTAAGCAGCTTTCCACCACGAGGAAACAAAGTGGTCATTTTGTGATAGCAGACACTTGGAAACAGAGATGTGCAAAGTGCCTTTATTCATTCTGATGTTGGCAAACTCTGGTAACTACTGACCCATGCAGAGCATAAATATTATTTTACTGTAGGTCGCAGGTAGCTGTTTCTGAAATACAGCATTCCTTTAAGGTGAATCTGACAGAATTTGACATGCATAAAAAATACACAAACAGTATATATATAGCATGCATCACAGTGACATTCACACAGACAATCTGGGTTTGGCAACAGTTTGGGTTTGTAGGCTCCTTTTGACATTTAAACAGAAGCTAACAACCTTTCTGAAAGGAGTTGGGGTTGCTTGCCAGGTATGAATATATATCTTTTCAAAGGCCTTCCTCAGGTGAAAATGTCTGTGGAATTGTGGTTGGAGGTGACAAGTTACAGTTGTGAGATTTTGAGGAAAAATAGCTTGAATACCACTTGAGAAAAATACACTTAGGTTTAACGGTGAATACTTCAATTATATGAACAAGACCTTCAGCTGGCATATATCACCTGAAGACCCCTTGACTAGGTTTTATAATTTTCATTTCACTTTATTCATTATGTTTGTTTATTTATCAAGATATTATACCTTCTGCTTTTTATCTGAGTGTTCTGATGAATTTTTATCTTACTTTGAGAATTTCCTGCTTTGGGGATTAGCATTCAAATTTACATTTATAAAATATACTAATGAGAAATAAGCACCTACAAAAAAATTGGTTTAGTCTATCACATATATTTTTCCTCAAGGTTAGATGAGGTGTGGATGATTTGTTTTTTTTATCTATATTAGTTTTCTCTAGTAACACAGTGCCACGTAAGGATCAGGTTCTTTGACACAAAGGATCAGGTTCTCAAGGATATAAATTACCCATCACTCAATAAGTCAGCTCTGTATGAATTAGTATGTTGCTGCAGGCATGTAAATTGCCCCCACCAATGCAACACCTGCAGAAATATCTGCATTACATTTAGGTAGCAAGGTTTTTGTGGCAGGAGCTGCAGAGATGATTCTGTATGCTTATGTAGGATAAAGGCCATAATTAGGTGGAAACATAGGACAGCTTCTAGAAGCTGGAGAATTTCAGGTTTTGCTCGTTAAAGCATTCACTGTAAGTTCTGGTAGTCTCTTTGCTGGAAGAAGTTTGTGAAGATAGTTGGCCTTTATATCTTTTCTGTTTTCCACCTTTGAAGGTAGTAGAAATCTTGCATTTCCTATGTATGTTTCTGTGTGTGTATATATGTATATATGTGTACATGTATACAAATTCCTTGGGGTCTAAACAAAATATTTTGTTTTCCTTTGTCTACAATGGTTAATGGGTTTATGTACTCTTTTGCTCATTAATGGATTTATCCTTTTGCTCATTCTATGTCTCCAAACAATGAACCCATCTAGATTTTTTTTTTATTCTCTTCCCAAAGGTGAGAAAACCTTTCCCAGAGGCACAAAGCAGACTTGTTAGGTACTTTCTGTTATTTTCTCTATTCTATCAAGACCTTCTGTTTCCCCTGGAGAAATCATCACATGCTTCCTCAAGTTCTCTTCTACTCCAATGAGTAGCACACCTTCGTAATAAGACCAAGGACTTGTAACAGTTTTAAATCCATAATAATTATTTTTTACCCTCTTGCTCTTTTCAGACACATAATTCATCTAATTTATCTTGTTCTTCTGGAGATATAGCTTAGTATATTGAGTTATACTTGTTGATCTTCATCACTTGTTATTTTTTGTCACTGCGCTCACTGATAGCACCTTTACTTACTCACTTGTAACCAGACTGATATCAATCAGGGTAGCCAATTCCGGGCCAACCACTTGTCATTTGAGGATTTTCTGGGTGACCACAGCTCACATTCACAGGGCGATGATGCTTCAGGGACATGTCATACCTAACACAAACACCCAGAGCAAGTTGTACATTTTTCAGTGTCAGTTCCCTACCATTTGTACTATACATTTGTAGAGCATGTGTGGAAGTCTCTGTTTTCAACTTATTTCCATATTTTTTTAAAAGATATATGACCTACAGGTTTTGGTTTTGTCTGAGGTAGCATACTTCTGAGAATTCTGCAGGAGAGTTAGAGGATTCATGGAAGTCTGAGTAAACAATTTGCATTATGGGAAAGCTGCATGAAAAACCACACATTTGAAATAAGTTCTGAGATAGCTTCCTTTTGACTTGTGCTTTAAATTCTGAGATCAGAGTGAAGATATGTTTAAGCCTTCTCTGTTTGAGCTCCACACTGCTTTGGCTCTAAACAACCAGCTCCCTATTCACACTGGTGAATTGCTTTCCTGTGTTCAGTAATCAGTCAGAGCAGAGAAGATTAAGAGAGCTTTGCTGCTTTCAGTGGCTGGAATTAATCAGCACTGTGTAATTGCTGGTGCTGCAGTGAGCAGCAACAACAGAAACAAGTGAGAAACCTGTTTAACTGTTGTGGCTTCACTCTTTGTCTACTAATCTACAAGATGGTGTAACTGTACAATTTACTGTGCTTGTGTTCACTCAGGGACAGAATTAATATTGAAGGATTCTTCATGTGGGAGACGCAATCAGTAATATGCTACTCTCTTTGGGTTTTTATGTGCAATTGCATGTGTAAATAGTGCTTTTATCCATATTTCACTCCTGATTCAGGTAGTCTGCCCACCATGCTCTGTGTGAGAACGTGACTACCTCATTTTGAGTGGTGCATTCTTCAGTTGGCTCAAGTTTGATTTGATGATTTGACTAGCACAAAAGCTGTACAAGTCTAAGGATTCAGGCCAGAGGTATTATTGATGTCCTGCGATGTGATGTCAGGTGAATTAGACAAGAATGTATTTGAGAAATTACTGGTAAATGTTATCTGTATTATATATAGATAGAATATATATATTGTTAATAATATATATATATATTATATACTATATTTACTATATATATACTATATATGTGATAATATATATACATATATATTATATATAATATATATATTATTAACAATATATATAATATATATATATTGTTAATAATAAATTATATCTTCACGTGTTCCAATAGTTTGCACACATTGAGTCTGCAACTATTGTTGCAACTGAGTGGAACAAAAGATAAAGGCACATACATATGTATGCATACACATCTATCCATTAATTAGTACACTGTTTAGTTGACAATGCAAACACATACATATAAGTGATGGGCAACACTGAGTCTTGCACGCTATTAAAATCAGATACTAGCAAATACTGTGGCACTATTAAAAATTTTGGACGCAAAAGATGTAAGATTGGAGGTCTATATTTCCTGGCTGCTGCCTCTGCAGATTATCTGATCTCAAGGGAAGCTGGAGCTCTTGTTGCAAGCCTCCAACCTGTGATGGAGGCTGCCTCATACATTGGCACAGTTGGTGCTGAAGTTCCCTTTCCTGCCAAATTTTGGGGTACAAGAGGAGATACCCCAGCACGGACCCCACTAGTACTTTAAGACCCACAATTATTCTCTGCTCTGTTGCTTTGAAAGTGAAAAAGAAAACAACTTTAGGGACAAAAAGGGAAACTTTTCCAAATTCATTATTTTAACAGCGCTGGAGCAGAAAGAAACACAGCTCTACCAAATGTGTTTAGAAAGCCAGAGGCTATACAAAGCATAGCAGGTGATAGCAAAATAGGGGATTAATCATTTTTGGTATTGTATTTAGTATTGAATTTCATACATTTATAATCATCATCTCTTCAGTACCAACATCTTACCGTATATTGATATCCTGGCAGATATTATAAATTAAGCATGTTAACTCTGCTTTTCAATGTCTATGGAAAATATAAAATTATTAAAAATAAACATAGAATTGATGTATTATTTTTATTTTTACTGAGTTCATAGTGGTTTGGTTTTTTGTGGGGTTTTTTGTTGTTTTTTTTTCTTTAGATTTTTATGTTTGACAACTTTGGGTTACAGAACACATACTTTTATTTATTTCTAGATATACTACATTAAAGATTTTGCTCAAGCTACAGCAAATAATGGAGAACAGAAACAACTGATGTTGTATATTATTTGTTTATTTCAGATCAAGTAGTGTTTAATACATGTGCTTGTGTCTACACAATACATTATACCAACTTAAATATTTTTTTTGTTCTCAAAAAAAGAAAAAGAATAAAAGAGTTTTTATTGCAGACTTTTAGTCTATTGCTATGTAGGACAAACAGATTCTATTTAAGGTTTTTACAAAGGGTTTAGCATCAGATTAAATTTGCAGCTCTATTTCATAAAAACAAAATTACGTTGTGAAATTTTTCAGAATATATACTGAGTCATACCTTATTTTCAGTGATTTATTAGAGAGAAAAAAAATCATTTGAAATATATACTTAGAAGCTTATTTTACTTTTTTTACTCTGAGACATCTAATGGTAAATGTTTATTGTATAGTATACTTGTGTGTTGCTTCAGGTAAAAGTATTATTTAAAGCATGTACGTATGTGGGCCTACTGCCCCCACCAGACTCTTATATGCTGAAACAAGATGGAACACCTTCAGTTAAAAGTATTGGTGAGAGTGGAAATGTTAAGCCTAAGATTTAAATTCATTGAGTGTTTACTGTAGATACCTTTCAAAGGGCATCTTGTGTTCTTCCTAAACTGGTATTTACATTGTAGTACTGGAGTGTACTCTACCTCTTGTATTCCCAAATATTCAGAGGTGTCTGTAAAAGACTTGTCATTTCACAGTCATACCTTGCATACACTTTGTCTCTCCTCCAGTTGCCTTTTTTTTTTTTTTTTTCCTTCTCTGTTAAATTTAGAAATTTAGAAGTATCTACTCTTAGGAATATTTCAGTCAAAGGCACTAATCTTTTCTCTTTATTCTTTTTTTTTTAGCCTGTCTTTAAGATAGGAAATTGCGAGGCATTATTGTTAGAGAAGCAGAAATTTCACATCTTCACATGGTTCATTAAATAGCTAACATTCTATTTTTATGTATGAAGAACAATGTTTTTAAAATAACTTAATTATCTAGGCCAGCTAAAATGTATTCAGTATAAAAGCTGTAACACAGGATTTTACAGACACATTGCAAGACCTAACAATATTACTGAGACTAAATGTAGGCCTGTACAACAGATATTAATATTTTAGAAATAGGAAAATAAAAGATCCCATTAAATTGTGCTTATCTTTAAATGCAGTATCTTAGCAGAGGGACTAAGGCACAGGTAGGCAGGCCTGCTACGATTTAATCTTCAATCTATTCAGTGGACATTGCCATGTATTTTTGACTTTTTTCTCTGACATGAGAGGTTCAGTTGATGTAAAATTGTGCCCTTTTTTGTCAGGAGCTGCTAAAGAATTTTAAAGCAAGTATTAAGGCCTGGTTTGAAAAAAATAAATGCTATTTGGTTGTACTTTTAGATCTGTAACAACATTATACCCATTTTATGCAACACAAGTTGAAGGCAAACATGGATCCCATTGTGCTATATGTTTGACAATGTCCTCTTAAGTTTTAATGTATTCTTTTTGTGCCCAAGTATCCCAGGAGTGGTAAAGATGTATGACCTGTCTTTGTTTCACCTAACCAATACTACTTAGTACTCAGGAGCATTTAGTGCACATCAGTAATGACAACAGTTATTGACTGAATATTCATGGAATTCCTTTTATTTTAATACACTTTCTCATTCTGTCTCCTTGTAATCTTTCCACTTTCATAAGACTTTTTGCAGTACAGACTCCCTCGACATATGTTTTCCCTTCTTGATTTTCAAACATATGTTGTGCAGCACTATAAAGATCATAAAACAATAGTTCCTCCTGTCCTGAGTAATTGCCAGATTGCAGATTTTCTATTAATAAAATACTACATTTCTATGTACTGAAACAATACAAAACTGACCTCATTACTGAAGTTTCACACATCAGATACTAAGCATACAGTTCACTGGGGGTTATTACAGAGCAGCCATCTCAAATGATGATGCTTTTAGTGCTGCTTATTGATATCGTCTAATTGCTATTCCAGAACAATTGAAACCAAGAACACTTTAGATTTTATATTTCCTTGCTGTATGAATACGTTAATCACAGAAAAAAAAATCAGAATCTATATCTTTAAAGGTTCAAATCTTAATATGTCTAATAATTCAGTTGTCAGGTATCAGTCTAGACTTCAGCTTGAGTGATCAAGTATCATATAAGAAGACATAAAAAAGTATCACCTCCAGAAGGAAGCTAATCCATCCCTCAGAATGGCACATATATGAAGAGGACCTGTAGAGAGCAGAAATCCTGCATTTGACTCAGAGCTACACAGTTTGTGCCTTCTTCTCTAGGTATACACATTATATAGTACATTGTGAATATGTACAGTTTCCTTTTCATTTTCTTCATAATTAATCAGAAACTATACCATCCTTACCCTGCCTTCCCACATGCCTTCTTCCTCCAGAGACTCCATGCTCCTGGTCTTTAGGAGCTTGAGATGGATGGTGTGAATATTTACTTGGCTGTACCACAGGCTACCACAGAAAGCAGTGCTGACATTGGCATACACTTTTAAAGAAGTTTTCTATTTATAAACCACACATCAAGACCTACTAAGCTCACTTGAAACCCCTGTGAGCTCCAGGCAGAGCTGTCTCCTTTTTACAAGCAACACCGTGTTCTGCCCTGTAAAACCCATGGTGTCCAAATCAAATGCAGAAATCACCCTGCACCCTCCTTTTAACAGTATTCCTCACAAATAATTTCAGGTTTGGTTCAAAAAGATTACATTTTGTTATTGTCTCTCTTTGTTAGGTGGCAATTATCTGCTTCCTATCTCTGTCTGTTTTACTGAAGGAGACAAGATTTTTCTACCAGAATGGAAATGCAAATATTGTTGAAAGCAACAAATGAAAACTTCGGGGATGAAAAATGAGCTTTACCCACTAACATTTCAGTGATGCCAAATATAGGATTGTGACCTTTCCAAATTATAGCTTTTACAACATAATGCAAGGCCTTTCAAAAAGAAAATAATTTTAATTCTGTTCGTCTAAAATAAATGTGTGCTTTTGTGCGATCAGAGGAAAAAGTATATTCATTTTACCACTGCTGTACACATCAAAATAAAAGTGTAGGGAGACACATCAAAAGTAGGGGATATCTTAAACTTCATAAAACATGTGCATTTGTAGTGTTTTACACGTATTCCTGTACTGCCTTACAAAAGTCCTGTTCCTGTACACATTGTGTAACTGGATTTACAGGAGCTTATTTTTATTCACCGTTAGGTAAAGAAAAAATATATATTCCCTGAATCAAAGTGAATTAAAAGGAAATGACTTGCTAAGGGAGAAGGTAGCTCAGTTTTCTCATCAGCAGTCTAATCATGAGTGACCCACAGGCAACTCACATTACACATGGAGTCTGCTGAAAGTTGGCCATCGCTGCCAGTAAAATCTTATCTCCAGTCCAAGTCTAGTGATTGCCACCTAAATAGGAACCTGGGGGAGGAATACGAACTGCAAAGCACTGCATTAAACTGACACTGTATATCACTGTTTGGCAGGCTGTATATTTTTATGCAACGTGTTTTGCAGACAGAGATAAATGCACAAAAGTATGATAGGTGTAAGTAATGAGGTGCTTCCTAGTCTGATTTCTTTTTTCAGTTACACCAGTCTCATTGAAGTTAACAGTGATGCTCCAGTACAAGAGACAAAACTTTTGAGTGTGATGGGTAGGAGAGTGGTACTTTCTATCTTGTACCACACTACAGGCACACTAAACGCTGTGAACTTCCAAGTAATGAAAAGCTGCAAGATCAAAGCACAACTGTCTCTATAACCACCATGGCTAAAACCTGATTATGGCTTAAGTGACTTCAAAAGCATTACGTGAAGGATGACTTTAGCATTTGAACTTAAACTACACTGATACTCCAGCAACATTATGTATACAAAGGAGTTTTTACTGCTGCCTCCCACTCTGCTAGGGACAGATGCTATTGGCTTTGAACTACTAGAAAGAATACCTTTACTAGCATTTTTTTTTTCACCTAATACTTTTATTTTTTTTTTCCAAACAAAGAAAGGCACATTGGAGTGGGGGGAAAGTAAAATTCAAATTATTTCTGAAATCATATAGAATTCCTTGAACAATTTCAACAAAAAGAGCTTACATATTAGCTTATTCTTTGAGCTCATTTCAAAACTGATCTAACTAATTTACATAATAATTTGCACAGAGAATTACGATGATGAATAGAATATATTAATATATTTGCTAAAACATTGCTATGTATCCACATATGATGATTTAAAGTGTCTGTATTCATTGCAAACGCTGGCTGATGTGACTATACAATATGTTACATCTGATAAACACAAATTCCAGTTTGGCAGGAAAACTCAAAAGAAAATAAAGAAATGTGCTGTTTAAACTGTGGAAGATGGTCTTGTCTTATCACATCATTGTTCTCAGCTTTTTAATAGCTATTTATGTCCTTCAAATGGGAGGAAAAGGTTTTGTATGTTATTTATTCCACCACTAAACCACCTTTAAAAGCACCAATTTATGTATGGCAGATCAGTGCCAATACTTTTTTTTTCTTTTTTAATTAAGCTGAAAAAGACAGAATGCCTATGTATTGCTGTTTATTTTTGCTGTTATATTAATTGAGCTCAAAAGCTTTTGTATAATATAAACTGTTTTCTAATATTTAATTGAATATACAGAATTTACTCTGTTACTTCTTTAAATAATCATTGGAGTCACCTGCTTTGTTATTGTCCTATAATACTGAAGCATGTACCTTTCAGAATTATGCACTTGAAGAAGGACATGACAACACTGGTGCTTTTTAATAGTTAAGGATATTATAGGAAATTAAATCCTTGGCTGGACTGATTTGCAAATTCTGAGAATTTCCTCATAAAATTAACTTTTACCTTTTCTTTCCAAATGTGTTCAGAATTTAATTGTCTAATAATACTCTTCCCTAAGTGATGTACTTCTGCAATAAGAATTTTATAAGACTCTGTGTATTAGACTTCCATAGCATCTGTGGACTTAAAAAAAAGTTGTTGTGTGGGCTTTCCCCTTTGTTTAAGTAAGTGAAACAATCAGCATCACATAGTTTGAGCTTGCAAATCAGTGAGACCAAGCCAAGTTTCCATTCAAATTGATAGCAAACTCCCATAGAATCATACTGAGTGTTGTTTTAAGAAAGAGGACTCAGCAAGTCACAGTATTTTCTGTGGAAAAAGGTGCAGATATGTGCAATTTCTTTGAGAATCATAGGTAATAAGAGCTGTGGTAATAAGTGAAATGGAAAGGAAGCATAAAAATAGTGAGGTACTGAGGGTAAAAAGGTGCTAATTTAGGTATATGGGGGCTTTGTAGCTTAATTTTCAAGACTGACTCATTTACCTGTTCTGAACACACAGAAAATATTTTCATAAAAAGCAAATGTGACCATTATATTTTGAGCTCTGATCTACTTTGCCCTTCATTGCAAAGAGTTTTTTCGTGCTTTCTTAAGCAAATTGCTACTAAACCCGGCTGTTATTCAATAATATTGGGGGGGGGGGGGGCTGATTCTGAGCCCAAGTTTGTCATTATTGCTTTGAGTGTGAAATTTTTCAAAACACTACACAGGCATACATTATATCGTTGGAAATGCATAAAAAAAAGAAATCCTTGGTATCACAGAGAAAGCCTCTGGGATCTCAGATGTCAGTTTTAGAAGAGAGATTGCTCTACCTATAAATTCATCTTTCCTACAACTGACATCCAAGGTCCCAGAGCCTTTTTCCATATCACTAAAGACTTTTTTAATACAATTCCAGCAACGTAGTGCATTCCATTCTTTACAAGAAATGTTCAGCCATTCATATCCCAGACAGCCAGACATCCTGCTGACTGTTTGAGAATATTAGAAAGCTGTTGGAAATGGAGGTACCAAAATAACATATTGCACTAAATTTTCATTAAGCTTTCAAAAACTAAAATCCACTATGTATTTCAAATGAAAAATGTCATGTAAAAAAAACAAGCAAAATAATGATACCAAAAATTAAAAATAAAACAAACCTAAAAGCAAAACCAAAAACAAAACTAAAAAAAAAAACCTCAAACAAGTGAAGCACAAGCTATTAAAAATGTTTTATGCCCACATTTATTGTATGTTTGTGTGTGTTTCATGAGGGTAAGCTGGGAGACATGCAAAGGTGTCTCTCATGGGTCATCAGTCTCCCATGAGTGTTATGGCACAAAACCTTCCTTCATGTACTGAAAAAGCTTTAAGCTTTCAGCTAATAACAGTCACAGATCAACTGCATTAGAAGAGAAGTGTTCATTTTTGTCAGGGAGACTTGTCTCTGTTCAAATTTAACTGCTTTAGTTACAGTTGGCAAATGTTACGAGGACTTCAAGACAGTTTTTTTCACGTGAATTGTAAGGGAAAGAAATTATAGGTATTTAAAGCAAGCTAGAGATGTGCTACTAGGGGTAGCATAGAGGTGCACTGCTAGGAATTCAGGGATATTAATTTGGACAATACATATTCCCAGTTAGGAGCATGTGGGTACTAGTAAACTCAGAGTGAACAGAGAAGCTTTTTCAGATTCACACTACAGCAGCTGCATGTTGAAGGATCCGTGGCAGCTAAACAGCTCCAAGGTGTGCTGCTTTTTAGGCATTAATAGACCAGAATAATCTATGATCACAATATGAGCTCCAGAGATATCATGTAAACATGGTATGTACACTGCTGTACAGGTGAATATAAGTGCTTTAAAGGGTATTTCTGAGGTTTGATGTGAGTTGATTTAGCTGACAAAATAAACATGAACCTAGGTGGCACTGAAGTCGTCTGAGTGCATTCTTTTTTCCTAGGGGTATTGGTAGGAGGGAGAAAAAGAGAAAAAAGGATAAATTGAAAAGGAAAAAGGAAAAGACAAGAAGAGAAGAGAAAGGAAAAGCAGAAGTGATATAAAAATAAAAGAAAAAGTAGGAGAAAATATAAGAAAAAAAAAGAAGGTAAAGTAAAATAAAGGAGAGGAAAAAAAGAGAAATGGGAGGGAGAGAGGTAAAGATGAAGGGAGGAAGGGATGGAGGGAGGGAGGAAGAAGAAAACCTTGATTTGGTTGTGATGCTCCTCGGAAAACTACAAATGGTCTTAACGACACGAATCTGTGCAACAACAAATCTGAGCTGAGGTCAGAGAACTTTGTGGAGACTAAAATATCTACTATTATGTAGTCAGGTGGGGAACCACGTCTTCAACTGAGAGGAATTCTAGAAGCAGCTGAGATTTTCAAAACTATAATTTTTATACATTTACAACTGAAGTTTTGAAAGCTTAAATGGTCCAGTGAATCAATAACATTATATTCTAGGTTCAGAAAAGTCTGAGGATAGACTTGCCTGACTCAGGCATTTTTGTTCTGAGCTTAGGTCTTTTGTGATTTTTTCTGACTCTTTGTCTGCTTTCCAGAATCACAAGGCCTTTTTTCAGTCATTGTCATGACTGTAGTACAACAGCTGCTTCAGCCATCACTTTTGAGGAAATGCATGTTTTCTGGCTGAACTGCAAAAATGCTTGTTACTGTTGACAACTACTTAACATCCAGAACAAATAGTTTTTCACACTGCAAACAGAAATATTAATTGTTTTAGATGTGGTTATGTTTTTTTTTAACAGCAGATTGGACAGCTCTGCAGTCTGGGAAGCAGCTAAATAGTCTTTTGTTTTCTTTATACTAGACATGCATAGAGATCTGGGAAGTGTATTTTATCTGTCACTGTAGCTAGCAAAAGACTAAGTTTGTCTACATCTGGCTTCTTGCCCTATGAACTAAGTTTCCCCTTACTTTACATGGACTGTAATTACACTAAAGGGACAAAAGTGTCTGTGAGGCTGCCACTTAAAGGCAAGTAGGATCCATTCCCATCAGAAATTTATAACCCTCTCTAAAATCTGAGTCTTATTTCCTCCCTTTTTCAAGCTATCACCAGACCCAGATTAGCAACAACCCCTGGAAGAATGAAGAGGAAGCATATTGCACCTGCACAGTGGTAGGATAGCCCTGAATATCACCAAGCTCCCAGCACTGAGGAAGTGGCAATTTGGGCTGAGCAAAAAAGGGGACATATAGATAGAGTTAAAAGATGTTTCACAAGGATTCCTGGTTCATCAACATGTAAGATGCAAATACTCTCACCTTGTTCATATTTTCTTGTTGATGATTATCCCATATTTTTTTGTATGATACCATACTTTCAGTCTCCACCATTGCTTTACGTGTGTGCATATGGAGACACATACACATGTGCACAATTCCATTAAAACTTTCCTTAAAAAGTTGAAATTCGCTAAAAAGCAGTAAGACTGTCATTGATAAGGATTTGCTTGAGGTTTCTAAGATAGAAAAGCAGTTAATTCCCTCTATGTAAATGGAGAGAAAAGACATCATGAGAGAGTAGTTCTTAGGTGGGACAGCTCTAGGTCTTAACTAAGCCACTGCTACTTATATGACACATCATGCTGTTCAAACATGTTATCATAGTCCTTCAGGTAAAATATGATTATGATTTCACTTGATCCAAGATCATGCCCCAGCCACAGCATTGTACCTCTGCCACATCTGGTTCTGGTATCTTTGTAGCATCTGTGAGCTCTACTTAGGCATCACTGAAAACTTTTCACATGATAGTTCAGCAGTTAAGCTATGAATAAAATACTTGAGTTGGGACACCATATGGTGGAAAGGAGGGCTGTACAATAACTGCACAACAAGAGAAATTAATCCACTGATAGAGACCTACTCACAGCTTCAGAATATCTTAGGTAACAAATGCAGCCTGTGTTTTTTCCAGTTCTTCTAGCTAGAGATACAAGCAGAACTCGTATAGTAATGAAGGATGGTTAGAAAACAAGTAATGACTTTTATATAGGAACTACACTATTTGTTTAACTGCTCCATTTCCTTGTCTGCACAGGATTGCTTTTTTTGCCTTCTGTTAAAATTTTATAAACTTTTTAAAATTTACTCATTCAAAGATCAACTCTTCTGTACTGGCTTTCCCTAAGCAGAAGTCTCAGCCTGAAGGAAGCTGCACAGATGCCCATTAAGGAACAAACAAGAAAACTCAGGGGAAAATAAAATAAAACAAAACCAACTTAAGTCTAATTTACGCTCCACCTTGAGTGCTTATAGAAATGTAACAAATGAGAGGAAAATGCTGGTTTTCCCTTTTCTTTCATTAATCACAAAAGTAGGTGTGTAGGAAAATATGTCAAGGGTTTGTTGTTTTTTGCCAACATCAAGATGTGTGAAAAGTTAAAAAGCAGACAGAAAGGGAAAAAAAAAAAAAATAAAAGGGATCAGAGAAGTGTAGACAAGGGGGAAAAGATTGTTGAGCAGGAGAAAATGAAAAGTTCCAAGGCAACTGCCTGAAAAGATGTACAAATTGGACGAATAGCAGAGGTACAACTGAGAGAAGCGGTGTCCAAAGGCCCATGAAGCCACACCAGGCAACAGCGGTGGCCATGGCTTCAGGCTCATCACTTTGCCACAGTTTTAATAACCTGACATCTCTTGTGTATATATCCATCACCTTTTGGTACCTCCAAGACAGTCCACTTATGAACATTGGTGGAACTCCTGTTTTACTGAGGAAATAAAAGCAATATATAAAAATTCAAACATGGGGTTTCCTAGTTAGCATACAGTAAATTATTAATCTTTTTTAATTAATCTGGGCTTTCCTAAAACCACCAATGTATTTGAGCAGACATTTTTCACTCTTTTCAGAAAAATAAGTAACACACAGACATTTTAATAACCTCACATCTCAAGTCTATGCATTCCTAGTGCCTGCAAGCAGCATGATTCATCTGTTGACCACTTAATTTCTGAACCTGAAGGGTAGTAAGGTATTTAAACAGAAAGGAGAAATGGTTTATTGGAAATAAAGAGGTCATTCTGTTTTTAAGAACTTAGTCCCCATCTCCTGGTTTTACTTGTTACAAATTCTCATCCTTCATAAAATTATAGACTATCTGCTGTCAAGCAAATATGAAGATCATATGAGTAAGTATAACCAGGTAAAATGTAACCAAGCAGCTGATCTGTTTCCTGCATCTTCATAGCTTATAGGATTAAAGCATGATAAGCAGAAAAGTACAGGGATCACAGTTACACAGATCAATCTTCATTTGGGTTTGTTACTTTGATGTGTTCCAAGTAAATTCCTTTTAAGAATTACAGATGTGGTTGCCTCTTCTGGTGATTAAGTGTAATCTAATTTGATTCAATATTTTACAATATAACTTTCTTTTTCAGGCTCTTTCCTGAAGATTCAGGAAATTTCACACTTAAGATACTGCTGACTAGGAACCTATTTCTACAAACTTCTTGAAGGGGTAAATTGGATGGGGGAGAGAGGTTACCAGTTTTCGTTTTTCAGAAGTATCAGACAAATGTTTTAAATTTAAATATGCTGCACCTCTTATGTCTCACTTGTCAAGAAGGTTAATAAAGCCCTGTGTCTAGCTTGTCTTTCTGAAGATTTGACAACTCCACTTGTCCAGGCTTTCAAATGCGTTGCTGGTAAGTGAATGCAAAAAACACAAACCCAGACTGCATTAAAGTGGTTCTGTTTGAACTTTTCTTCCTAGGTAAACATGTCAGAACCACTGACAAAGTTTAGAATTTAAAAAGCTAGATTAAAGATAAA